>NC_090941.1:820576051-820879082 GCF_040938575.1 Ambystoma mexicanum | reverse complement strand
TTGTCTTACAAGTCCTTGAGGGTGAGTGCTGACCAATGGGCCCGTCAGCAATTTCCTCTCCTCGAGAACACTGTGAAGCAGGCTAATGTTCATATTCTAACTAGGTGTGGCATTGCTAACATTCATAATCCTGTCTAGGTATGGTGCTGGCTAATGTTCATAATTCTAACTAGGGGTGACATTGCTAGCATTCACAATCCTGTCTGGGTCTTGCGCAGGCTAATGTTCAAATTCTAACTAGGTGTGGCATTGCTAACATGCATAATCCTGTCTGGGTCTGGCGCTGGCTAATGTTCACAGTTCTAACCAGACTAGGCGTCACCAACATTCGTAATTCCATCTGGGTCTGGTGCAGCCTATTGTTCACAATTATAACTAGGTTAGGCCTTTACCAACATTCATGGTTCTGTCTGGGTCTGGTGCAGGCTAATGTTCACAATTCTAGCCTAGTGGCATTGCTAACATTCAAAATTCCATCTGGGTCTGGCGCAGGTTAATGTTCACAATTCTGACTAGGTGTGGCATTGCTAACATTCATAATCCTGTCTAGGTATGGTGCTGGCTAACGTTCATAATTCTAACTAGGGGTGGCATTGCTAGCATTCACAATCCTGTCTGGGTCTGGCACAGGCTAATGTTCAAATTCTAACTAGGTGTGGCATTTCTAACATTCATAATCCTGTCTGGGTCGGGCGCTGGCTAATGTTCACAATTCTAACCAGACTAGGCGTTACCAACATTCTTAATTCCATCTGGGTCTGGCGCAGCCTATTGTTCACAATTATAACTAGGATAGGCCTTTACCAAAATGCATGGTTCTGTCTGGGTCTGGTGCAAGCTAATGTTCACAATTCTAACCTAGTGACATTGCTAACATTCACAATTCCATCTGGGTCTGGCACAGGCTAATGTTCACAATTCTAACTAGGTGTGGTATTGCTAACATTCCATTCATAATTCCATCTGGGTCTGGCAGAGGCCAATGCCCACAATTCTAACCAGGCTAGGCATTACCAACATTCGTAGTTCTGTCTAACTAAGTGTGGCATTGATAATATTCACATTCTTGTCTGGGTCAGGTGCAGGCAATTTATCACAATTCTAACTAGGTGTGTCATTGCTAACATTCACAATTCCACCTGGGTGGCTAATGTTCAAAATTCTAACTAGTTGTGGCATTGCTAACATTCACAATTCCATCTGGGTCTGGTGCAGGCTAATGTTCACAATTCTAACTAGGTGTGGCATTGCTAACATTCACAATTCCGAGGTAAGGTGTTGAGTGGCAGGGTTTTCCGGAGTAGAGTAATTGCTCTACTCCCCACCCATGACACACTTACTTTTTGGTTGCTGCTGGTTGACGGCTGATCACTGGCTTCCCCTGCGGACACCTGCTGACACTTTCTGTAGCCGCCTCTGTAGGAGCCGCCATTTGCCTTGGGGCCCTTAGCCAAAGGTGCTTCCGGGCAGAGGGCTGCCCTGGGAAGGATGGTCAGAAGCACCGGGCATCCAATCGCAGATGGAGGGCGGGAAGAGAGGCGGGATGCGAAAATGGGTCGAGGAATGTTCAAGGGGGCGGAGGGGTGGCAAAATACAATTTAAAGGCACAGGAGGGCCTTCTAAGTAGTGTGGCTTACCTCGATCCCAGAGACGTTATGAGGGAGGCACACAGAAGTGCACGAGGCACAACAAAACAGTAAGGCCAGGGCACATCACCACTGTGCTAAGATAATCAACACCAACCAAACCGAAGGGGCATACAACTTTGCACTCCTATCGCACAACAAACTGAGAAGTCAAAGTCTAGCATCAAGGCCTCAAGGCCCTACATTCCATAACAACGGGGGACAAGGCAGTCCACACGTTGATCACAAACGGCACTTTAATGATAGATAACCTGAGACTGAGACAGACTTCCCAATCAAACCTGGCCACTAAATACAGTCACAGTGTCACACAATCATAAAGCAATCTATTGTATCACAATGAACTATAAACCAATCGAAACACCCATTACTAAAACTCATCACAAAAAAAGTGGCAATTGTAAACTAAGCCCAACTGTACAGCACTGGAAGATACATCAAGGTAGACAGGGACTCCCAAAATCATTACAATGGATGATAAAATAAGCTTTGATCATTCAGTCCAAACTCGCCACAGCCCTACACTGCATGGCCCAAATTTCACTAAGGATAATCTAAGTACTGCAACCCTTATCTTCGGCAAAGAAAAGCCCGAACATCCAACTCCCAAACTCTACGAGGACGGTGTGTCTGTCCAACTCTAGCCTCCCAAACCCTCCCTCACCTGGCCCCTCACATTTCCCCCCAAAACATCTTGGTGCATCACCTAAATAGTGCCTTTTTCATAGTTGGGATATTCCCAGCAACCCTGGGGGGATGAAATGTAGCCCTTCAGCCTCTAAACCTAGATATGCAGTGTCCGCACCAATTACAACATGGTGCCTCTCTCACTGCACTCATACAGAGACCACAGGTCGAGCACCACCCTACCAGCAAATAGGACTATCTAGGGGCACCGGGTCTACCTCAGGTTATCGGTCGGGGTCTTTACAATACTTCCTACCTAATGACTTCTGATGGGTGATTTTCCAGACTATAAAACAGCATGTGGTAGATTCAGGATTCTTCATTTCACTTTTCCATCTTGCTCTGCTCCCCCCACACGCCCCGTGCCCCTAGTCCTGGGGAATACAAACCCACAAACCCATCAGAAGGGGATTGAGAGCATCATTTCAGAACGACCAGCTATCTCAAGTACCAAACTCAAAAGAATGATAGTAATAGTACCTTGACTGAACCTTTCTTGCTAAGCATCACAGCAAACTGGCTAAACACATACACACAAATAAAAAACAATCACACTGAAACACAGGCCACCACCTATTCCAGTTTTCGCAGTCCAAAAGCTTTTTCCCACAGAAACAGCTCTACTAGACAGGGCTTTAGCAATTCTGGTAGGCATGACTACATGTATATTCGATTGTCAGTAGCACTGTGATAGGGAGCGTTGCCCACTTAAACACAGAGGGTTGTCCTGCCAGCATTCTGAGTTCGGGTTCTTTAGCTCAACAGATTTGCAGGCAAACTCCACTCATAGAGGGGTGCGGGGGTGTCCGTCTGCGTTTTCACGGCTCTGTGAGGGGAGGAACAAGAGGGCGCAGAGAAACAAACTAACATTACCATTACCAAGTGCTGGATTCCTAGAACTGCGCTGACGTTTGTGCAGAACCAAATACCGGTGCAAGAGAAGGCTTCCTGGAAACGACAAGGGGCCTCATTACGACCCTGGCGGTAGGGAGTGAACGGCGCTGTAAAAGGTGCCGGCGCCGTTCACCCCGTACCGCCGCATTACGAGTTCCCCTCGCGGGACACGGTAAGCACGCCTGGGAAAACCAGGCGTGCTTACCGGGTCCCGCGAGGGGAAGAGGGAGCAAACAACGGGCCATCTCGTAATGGCCCGTTGTTTGCTCCCTCTCCCATTCCCATTCAGCCCTATGGGGGCTGAAATGGGAATGGGGAAGGACTGTGTCCGGATCCTTGGAGGGAGGAATTACCCGAACTCGGAATGGCCCGGTAAGTCCTCATTCCGAGGACCCGGACCCCAACGCGATGCCGCCAATAGCGGCATGGTTACCGCCAAACTCGTAATGAGGGCCAAGGCCTTGGTTTTCTGCACTAGACGGTCACGATGTACAACCTACGCGACACGTAAGACACCAAGTGCCCTCCTTAACAGGTACTGGCAGCAAGGCCAACACTTCAGAAATTGGGGCACGGTGCCAGTAGCTCCCTCAAGTGGAACGTAATTGATTGTGACGTTAGCGCCTGTACTGTATCACCACGTCACTCTAAAATTTCTACTAGTGAAGATTTTGAAAGCAGACCAATCGGAGGTCTAGAGTTAGAGGTATAAATGGAATGCAGAAAGACCGCTGGAGGGGGGCTGCTGTGAAAACGCTCATGTCAGCTGGCCAACGGTGAGACGGCTGTAGGACTGATTTTGACACACCTCGGTACCTGCTGACCACAACACTGAAACCTCACACTGGAGTACCCTTTGGAGGGGGTTACATACACTGCCCTAATGCACAAAACAAACAAACAAACGTTATTATTAGGGTATCTATTGCGTGAGGACCTTATTGAGCAAAGTAAGGGAGCGCTTTTCTATCATAGAGGGACGAATACAGTCGGGGGGGGGAAATCAGAGAAAAAGGAGTAGGGAGCTTCCAAGAGAGGGTGGACAATTGGCAGCATGGGAAGCAGATCAGAGTCTCAAGTAGGGTTGGGGGTGCAGGATGAGTGGACTAAGGTGTTAAAGAGGAGTCATTCCTTGAAGAGGAAGGTCTTGAGCTCTTTTGTGAAGTGTAGAAGTGATGGGGCAAGTCTGATGCGGACAGGGAGGAGGTTCCAGAGTCTTGGAGTGTAAACAGAGATTGTCAAGTGATCAGTAACCACCATGCAGTGTCACATATGAGATCGTAGGTGGAGCAAGGCATCAAGCACATCATTCAGAAACATTGAGGCACATGAAAGAAGGGACAACATGCACTCAGATAGATCGAATATTCAGAGGGTTAAGTCTTTAAAACATTTATACGAGTGCACACATGTAAGCATCACACACATTTTAATAAAATATGCACATAGCAAGCATTATGGGTCCATGCATGTAAATAAAGTATAGGTTGGTCCTCCAAAAAGTCGAGCATACGGTAAAGCTGAGTGTGCACATTGAAGCACTTTGTTGCATGTAGCAGAGGGCCCAAGTTGAGATCACAAATGAGTGGAAGGCGCCCGTCCTACACCCTGGATGTAGGGGGGAATACAACAAAATAGCCTGCTTCTCGCAACGTGTTTAGTGTGTACGGTGCTGAACTCGGGTATCCAGGATTAGGAGCCAGGCGTCTCAAGGTCTGTTAAATAGCTCATTAGGATTTTACTCTGCAGGGAATATTTAAATAACGTGTTTTAGGGCTAAAATGTGCACACCTTTTATATTCAACCAGCAACATTATAGGGAAGGCACCTCATGTCATTTTTTAGGTATTCACAGTTATTATTAAGAGGCAAATGCTTACCTGTTGTATAACCTCTTTGAGAAAGACCAACAGAATAAAAGGCGTATATTTCATTTTAATGAGTTTACTTCCTGTGAAGCCACGGTCCATTACATATGTTAACGACCCCTCCCCACACTTTTTAAGGACATGTGCCCTAACATAGCATACAAAAAGTTAAGCGTGCCTAGAAAGGACAAGGTAGATAAAGTGAGCTTGATGGTTTGTACACGGACGCCTCTTGGCCATGAAAATCAACAATATGCCAAGTGCTCCGATATACACAGGGGAGTGTACCAATAGGTAAAGCATGCATATGGGGGTGAAATATGAACATTAAGAAGCCTGAACCAATGGGGCGTGTGGCTGTAGAGGTGGGTAGTGAAAGCAACTGCAAAACAACTGCAAAGCAGCCTAGACCTTTAGTAGACTACTGCATTAGATGGTGTTCAATCCACAGCTGCTCAAATGAGTAAATATATGCGATGCTCCCTTTATGTATACTGGCTTGGGGAGGAAGGATAGCTCAGGGGCAACTAGTTCGTCTTGGAAGCAAGACCACGTAGCACAACACGGGTTAGAATCCTGATACCATTCTTAGAAACCACTCGCTGGTATTAAGCATGTTATAAAATAACTATTCTAATAATGTGGCAGATCGCTTATATTATGTAACGTGAGCACATTTTTATGTAAACATCAAATGGTATTCTTTCTCTAGCCGTATAAATAAGCAAGTGTGAGCAGTGAGGGCTATGCTACATATGGAACATATGCAGAATGGGGGCTGCAGAATAGGTAGAATGTATACAGTGTACAAGGTATTGGAGTGTACACATCAAAGCGCCTGGCAGTTACGGTGTACACATTCTGTGGGGTAAATTCACAATCCCTGCCTCACAAAACTGCATTTTAGCAATTACAGATATAATGGCTCCGCTGTGGCGGCTGAGCACATATTCCTTTGCATCAAAACTGTGTTAGTACCGTGCACATATGGGGCGAGATGGAGCACAGGCACCCCAAGAATGGCTGCAGTTATTTTCTTTATGGGAATCCAAAAAGAGGAATTTAATGGCAGCCTGGCTCAGCGCTGCTATGCTGTCAACTCAAAACTTCAAACTGCAAAAGAAAAGGGCCTGCGTTTAAAAAAACGACCTTGCACTGGTGCTATCTTCATTTTTTAACATCACCCAGCTTGGGTTTTAGTAAAACACAGCAATGTTCATCCATGTTCAGGTTGTAAACCAGCAAATACTGAATGGAAAGTTGCGTCAAGCAAAATAAAGAGCAGAGAAATCCATTTCAGGCCACACGTCCTCTGTTCACTCTTGCAACAACAAAGAAATCCAGGCTGAGGACTTCAAAAAGAAAGCTTTTTCTCCCTGGCTATGCGTCAATTACAAAAGGAAACTATTTCAGCATCTTTTCATGCCCTGAAACTGATCTGAATTGTCAAGGCTTTTCTGAAAATGTGTTGATTTGCCTAGGGCATGAGGAACGACCATGACACCAGCCCCACCAAACCACCCCGTATTCACTCCACCTACCCTGCATCCTAGTTCAGTGTCCAATATACCGTCATAATGTGACAAATGGCCGGTGCTCGTGGCTTGCAGCAATGGCCATTCTCCACAACCAATGGGGCATGGGCTTTGGCCATGCCGCATTCCCCAATAGACAAATAGGAGTACACATTTGTGCTTGTCGAGGGCCAGGCCTATTGCCCAGGCACCAAAGGTATATCACTATTATTTCTACTTACCTTTGACACTTTCAAAAAAGTAAAACCCAGGACAGATTTGCAAAAGCATGCTTTCGGGTCCTTGCTGATGCTCCTCGTGCATGTTTGCTGCAATCCCATACAGCACTTCGGGCTGCAGCCGCAAGCATATTTTTGTCCTATTTCAACCTAGGGCTTCAGCAATGCTGCATTCCCCAATAAGTAAATCAGAGTATGCATTCAACCTTGTCGAGGGCGAGGCCCACTGTCCATGCACCAAAGATATATCACTATTTTTTGTACTTACATTTTGACACTCTGTAAAAATAAAACACAAGACAGATGTGCAAAACCATGCTTTGAGGTGCTTGCTGATGCTCCTTGCGAATCTTTGCTGCAATCCTGTCCAGCACTTTAGGCTGTAGCCATGAGCAGATTTTTTTTCCTCATTCAAACCTACCCTGATTTCAAAAAACGTTAGCACATAGCCAGTCACTGGTGGCCATTCCCACTTTAACCCAATTGCTGGTGCCTCGTGGTCATGCCCAGTAGCCAGATTGTCTGGGTCAGGGCTTTTGGCCATGACCCATTTAATCTGGCTATTGCCCAGGGCCACATGCTATATACCTCAGTCACCTAAGGTTTATCACTATTGTGTGTGCCTGTATTATAACACGAGTATGCTGCAAATCCATCGATGTTTTATTTTTAGAAAAGTGTCAAAATGTATACAAAAAATACAATATCCCACCAAAACTTGCAAGTCCATTCAAATATTGCGTAAAATCTTTTTGCAAACTTTTGTGCAGATTCATCAAACTGCACCACATTTTAGGAACCTCCCTCTAACCTTTCCCCAACAACCTTGTAGATCTAGTCAGGGTCAAGTCTAGAATAGAATTGAAAAATTCCATGCAGTTTCATCGAGTGGCGCCATTCAAAAACTGGTTTTCACCGACCATTTAATGCATGAATTTGCATGGAAATCATCGAACATCTGAGATGTTTGTGAACATCACAGGAATGTCCCCGAGAGTACACAGACTTGGTAGAAGAAAGAACACCTGATTTTTGGCTTTTTATAGCCATATCCCATCCCATCCTCATCACCCTTCACCTCCCCAGAGATAGTTTCATTTGTTTGACAAGTGCAATGTTGTGTTTTTTAATATGGTTTACCACAATGTCTATGAACTACGGGCACTGTTCTCAAATCCAACATGGCATCCGTTGCAAAATTTTTGATGAACCTCACGGTTTTACTCAACCAATCAGCAGGCACGTATGATGTCTGCAAATATCACTCTGCTGGCTGATTGGGACAGGGGGGATCAGCAGACTCTGAATCAGGATATGAGTCCTCGAACGTAAACAGTCCACGAACCATACCCAGATATCACTCATTTTTGTACCTATATTTTGGCCATTTAAAAAAAAAAAATACTGGCTGTATTTACACCAAATATACAAAAGCACACTTTTGTTGAGACCAAGTTGCTGCTCCTCGAGCAAATGTGATAAAATTCCGTCTAGCGGTTTGGGCTGTAGGAACAAGCACATTTTTTTTCAATTGCGTCTATGAAGATTTCCTCATATTCTGGCACCCCCCCCTGCAATCGCTCCCTGGAGGAAACTGCACCATAATTTGCAAAATCAATCTGAGGGGGCCATATGCTTTCTTTGCAAGGTTTGGTGAGGATTCGTCTGGGGGGGGGCAACATTATAGGCTGCCCATAAAGTGCTCTTTCTATGAGTTGAGTAACTTAACCATAGCTACAGGACCACTATTGCATGCCCTGTTATATATAGTTATAGATATAAATAAATACATTCATGAATATTAATGTATAGGTTTTGGACTACTTCAGTTATTGGGTTGGTTAGGTCACGGGTCAAAGGTCTGGAGAAAGGGTAGGGCAAGCCTAAGATAGCAAGGGAGATGGTGCTTGCACAGGTGCTCAGGGAAGCCTTGAGTTTGATAAGCAGGGCAAGCAAAGGACAGTTGTCAGAGGCAGTGTTAGACATCACAGTGGATGGGGAGGGGAGGTGGAGGAGGGAGACCCCCAGCACAGGGCAGCCACGGATGGGGTCCTCACAGCCGTAGTGGTGTGTATCCCAGATGGTTGCAGGGAAATAGGTAGGTAGGGATAAGGAGATTATTATTATTATTATTTTTTTTTTATTTGGTTGGCTGAAAGTATCAACATTTCAAATATATTAAAATACATGATTCAGTATTCAGATTTTAAAACAATATTGACAAGAACATAAGAAAATGTTCAAGTAAAAGGAGAAAAGAACAAAGGTTAGAAACTTGTATAACAACATTTCTCTTTCGACTGATTCTTAAAACAAGACAATAAGATATTCTTTCTCTGAGCTATTGCTTTGCATACATTTGCTCACTTGGAATAACTAATTCAAGAAATTGTACCAATGCTATTCTGACAGCAAGTCTTGTGCTAAAAAAGATTTTTTGCTGCATTTCATCTGAAGCTAGTTTACATGAATCAAACCATTTAACAAGATATAATTGCTGTTGTAATATTATCACAGGGCAATCAACAACTATATGCTGTAAAGTTTCTTTTTGCAAGCTGTCAGAGCAAAACCGACACACATTTTGTTCTTGTGATATCAGGCCTCGCCTGGCCATTATATGCTGTGTATGCCACAAGTTAAATCTAAAGCACAAATAGTTATGTCTTAATAAAGGAGACGGGCATTTAACTAAATAATCTGACATATGCTGTAATTTCTTATAGCCAAACAAACGAGTGTCAAAATCCTTATAAGTAATACATTTGGCACGATTGCGTATCCAGTCATGTTGTTAAAGTTTTACCTTAGCTCTTCATTAGTAAGTGGTCTAGAGAAATATCAGCTTTGGACAAAGCACTCAAAACACAGTTTCGCCATTTCACCGGAATTGAATACCTAGATGTTATTAGGTAAAATGCAACTGTGCTTAGGATGTTATCTTGATCCAACCCCAATAAACATTTCCTAAATAAGTTACACATTTTCCATATAACATAGGTTGATAAGGACAATAAGCCCAGTTCAAACCGTAACATGGGTAACGGTGTACAATTTGGCTAATTCATTACACGTTTCCCAAAACGCCCTTCAAGAACATCCCATTTTTACTGAACAGTATATAATTTAGTCTCAACACCATAAAGCAAGATTGGAACAACTTTTTGTTGATAGAACTTCATAATATGCTTGCATGAAAATTTGCCATACTTATATATCAATATCTTGGCTTGTGAGATCAAAGTTGCCAATTTATTATCTAGGTTTTGAGCATAGACGGCTTCAGATATGGTGAAATGGAGAATCATACCTAGATGTTTATATTCTGACACAATAGTTAGTTCAATATTTTGTAAATTCCATCTGTAGTTGGAAAGTCGGGTTCTGGAATTTATTTGACACACTAACATTTGTGTTTTTCTGGGTTAATTGTTAAATTGTTTGTTTGAACATACATTGCAAGGCTATTCAGTAAATTCTGTAGGTGTTTGAGATAATAGAACAAGATCGTCAGCGAACCATGCTATGTTCTGAACACCCAGTTTTGGAGCATCGGAAAGAGTAGCCGCAAGAGATTGTCCCATAACTAATATGAATACATTAAACAAAATAGATGCCAGTATGCAACCTTGCTTTAAGCCATGATTGGTGTTGAAGGAGAAAGAAAGCAGGCCTTCCATTGTTAGACGTACTCGCATTGATGTATCAGTGTGTAGATGTTTCACTAATGCAATTAAGGATGTAGGACAGCCGTAACAAGATCATTTTGTATACAACAGCTGTTGATCAATCGAGTCAAAGGCCATTCGGAAATCGATGAAGGCCATATAAAGCGGTTGCCTTTGGATGGCACTCTGTGACTTTAACATTTTCAAAATGATGATGTTAGGATCTGTGCTTACGCCTTCTACGAATCCTGACTGAAATGGATCTCTCTGACACATTTTTGAAGACCAGTTTTTCAAGTCTCTCAGAATTAGCCGGCTAAATATTTTCCCAGGGGCATCTAGCAACGTGATAGGTCTATAACTTGAGGGCTGAGATCAATCTCCCTTTTTGTAAATTGGCAGTGTAATGGATTGTTTCCATGATAATGGAATAGATCGTGTGCAATTGATGTTATTGAACATATTCATGAGAATATCGCCCCATATCTCAGGATGTTGTTTGAGCACAAAATTGGTTAAGCCACCTGTGCCATGCGCTTTCGATCTACTGGCATTACCAATGTAGTATAGTAGGTCTTTTTTTAATCAAAATTAGATGAAAGTCTTCAATATTGCATGTGTCAGACAAGTGATAAGAGCTTTCCGGTGAAGAGTACATTTTTGAGTAATACTCAATCCACTGTTGTTCTTTTAAAGAGTTAGCTTGTACAGCTACTTCATGTACGGATACTGATTGATTTATTATTGCCCACATTTGTGCTGTATTTTTGTTTTGCAACTATTTCAGCATGTGAAGTCCATAAATTTGATAAACAGTTGATTTCCAACTTCTTAGCCAACATTTATACTTGGGTTGGATGCGTGTTAACATAGCACCTCTTATTGCTACTGGAAGCTTCCTGGCTTCAAGTTTTTTTGCATGAGTTTAGGCTTTCATCTTCTTTATTTCAATACTAAGGGGGTAATTCATAGAATTCAGCGCACAACTGGCGCACGCGGCTGGCGCGCGAGCGGCAATTTGCCCGAGCCGCATGCGCCAAAGTCCATTTCCGCGCACAGCGTATTCATGGATTTTAATATCCAAAACCAGCCGTGGCGCAGAGTGGCGCAGCGACCCTGTAGCAGCACCAGTTACGCCCCCAACCCCTCCCCGTGCGCCATGAACAGTGCACAAATCCCGTACATGGCGCACAGGCCAGTGGACCAGCATACAGCCCCCCAACCACGAAAAAGTCTGTAAAAATCCCTGCGCACCCCTCCGAATACATGTACTGCACTGTGTGGGAAGTTTTACATGTGATTGGCCCTCTGCGAGCGGGGTACGTGTATTTTGGGGTGCGCAGGAAGTTTCACACACGATTGGCCCTCTGCGAGCAGGGTACGTGAATTTCGGGGGTACGCTGGAAGTTTCACACGCGATTGGCCCTCTGCGAGCGCGGTACGTGTATTTCGGGGGTGTGCGGGAAGTTTCACATGCGATGGGCCCTCTGCGAGCGCGGTACGTGTATTTTGGGGGTGCACAGGAAGTTTCACACGCGATTGGCCCTCTGCGAGTGGGGTACGTGTATTTCGGGGGTGCGCGGGAAGTTTCACACGTGATTGGCCCTCTGCGAGCGGGGTACGTGTATTTCGGGGGTGCGTGGGAAGTTTCAAATGCGATTGGCCCTCTGCAAGCATGATACGTGTATTTCGGTGGTGCGCGGGAAGTTTCACACGCAATTGGCCCTCTGCGAGCGTGGTACGTGTATTTCCAGGGTGCGCAGGAAGTTTCACATGCGATTGGCCCTGTGCGAGCGGGGTACGTGTATTTTCGGGGTGCACGGGAAGTTTCACACGCGATTGGCCCTGTGCGAGCGGGGTACGTGTATTTCGGGGGTGCGTGGGAAGTTTCACATGCGATTGGCCCTCTGCGAGCGGAGGTACCTGTATTTTCGGGGGTGCCCCAACAAATTGGCAGTGTGTGTCCTCCCAGGTGTGCCCTCTCCCCCCTCCCCAGGGCCTGCAGTCAGACCCCAACACAGGGGTACACACTGCACCCCTGTCCATGCCCCACAGGCAGCCCATCCACCCTGCTGAAGCCCCCCAGCCACCCCACATGTCACCATGCACAAGTGAGCACTGACTTATGTCCCCCAGTACCCCAATCCACCCAGCATTGAGGAGCACCTGCCAGCAGGCCCCGACTCATGTCCCCCAGCACCGCCATCTTCCCAGCATTGAGGGGCACCTGCCAGCAGGCCCAGACTCATGTCCCCTTGCAACACAAAAGGAAGCTGCACAATCATGGCCCTCATGTGCACCACAATTCCACAGCACGCCACCCCAGTCTTGAAATGCAATGATGTCACCAATCCACCACACACCGACATGCCTATGTCACGACACAAATCAAAAGTCAACCATGTACATCAACACATGTCGGTCACACACACATACTGTTTGCCATAGATTGTGCAAAACCACAATTTGACATGCATGAACCCAATGTGCAAATCCCACACATGGAATTAAAATATCAAAATGTATTATTAACAAAATCAATGTAATGAAATGAAAGTCAAAAAAATAAAAGTCAAAAATGAAATGAAATGCATGTCCAAAAATATGAAAAATGAAATGTAGATGCAATCCAAATAAATCCAGAAGAAAAATGGTCCAAAATCATTTTCCACCAAAACAAACCCAAAGGAAACGTAAAAATGAAAATCCATTGCCCCATGGTGAATTTCAAAGAAAATGCACACATAAATCCAAAGTCCAACTATGTACAATCAATTTTGAAAGTGTCCATGAGCCCAATGAAAGAAATTAAACCTATCTAAAAAACTACCTAAGAAAAGAACTATATACAAAAGTGTGGGGCATAGTCCAATCACCCCAAAAGAAATGAAAATGAAAAGGAATCCTAACACTAAAAACTATTAAAAATGGCGGCAGGCTAGTCCGACCGCTCACTTTCCAATGTCCCGGGCCAGGGCATCATCGTACTCCTGGTCAATGTCCTGGAGGCGGTCCTCTTCCATGGCCCAGAGGGTTCGCAGGGACGATGCCATGTTGGAGTACAACTCCCTGCGAATAGCCTCGAGGCACTCGGCCCGCCTCAGTGCCCTCCGCATGGAGTTCTCCGCCCTGACCATTGTGAGCCATGCCTCTTCTGCCCGCCGCTGCTCCGCATCTATACGCCGGCCCAACCGCAGCCACACGGAAGACACACCCATTCCAGGGTCCTCCTGCCCTCTGGCCGATGCCTGCCCCTCTGATGTTGATCGCCCCGCGCCATCATTGCTCCCACCTAGAGCCTGCTGCTGTTGCTGCTGTCCATGTGCCTTGTCTGATGATGCCTGCACATCCTCCATCTGCTGGTCTCCAGTTGTTGTGGTGTCCACCCCTGCTGGGCCGCCGACTCCCGACTGTGGCAGGGATGGGTTCTCCACCAAGCCGGCTGTGTTGGTCAGGCCAGGTCCACAGGGGGCCCTGGTGGAATCTGGGCCAGAAAACGGCAGGGAGAACGACTGGCGCATAGTCTCCACAGAGGAGGAAAGGTCCGCCAGAGTGTGCGACACATGTAGGAACCCACCGACCAAGGCCCCTCCCAACAGTGGTATGTTGCGACGCTGCTCTTCGTGATGGCGTGCGTGCTCCGCCCAGGAAGCACGCACGTCATCACGAATGTCACGCGTGCACAACGCGACACCAATCAGGACGGAGCCCATACGGTCATGGGACCCCTCGTCCGCAGGTAGTGGAAAGGCAGATGACATGGGCCTCCCCCCTACCTGCGGACGGGCCTGGGATGGGGTATCCCTGCTGGTGCATGGTGGTGCAGTCACAGGGTCAAGGACAGCGACATGCATAGGCCCCTCCGCGGTGAACTGTGCTGCCTCCTGACCCTGGCCCTGGACTGCACCACTTGCACAAGTGGTACTACCCCCACCAGGCCCCATGTGCGGCTCAGTTGCGGGCTCCTCCTCCTCTGTGGAGACCACCAACCTGGATGTCTCTGCACTGTCTTCCGCCATTGCAAGCCCCTGTGGGGGCTCACCCGGCTTTCCGCTACAGCCGTAGTGGCAGACGCGGCACCAGTCCCCTCGCTCCCGGATGATGGCAATTCCCGGGAGGGTGGCTGGGCCTTGCGTCACCGCCCGGTGGAGGCATCCCTGCCGCTTGGCTCCACAGCGCCGTCTCCGCCCTCTTCTTCACTCGGCGCTGCATAGAAGGAGACATAGAACACAAGCATCAGGGTACATTACAATATTCCCCTAGACAGGAAGCAATAACACATGAGTGGCACTGTCAAATGTCACTTCCATCCTGTCCCTCCACAACACATGGGTGAATGCACACAACACACATGCAGAAACAGGTACAGCGCCTGCAATCAACATCAGCATCCATGTACAAGGGCCTCGTTCAACCAAAATGTTGCCTTAAAACTCACATGCATCATGGCTCACACTGACCCCATGAACACCCATCACCGGAGGGTCATGCATCATGTCTCGTACACCACAGACACAATGGATAAAACGGTGACCAGACTGCATGAGTGAATCTACACATCATCACGGACATGTGTCATGCATCCATGTCATTTCAAAGTCACACACACACTTGTCAGACACACAGACATGCACACCATACATGTACATGAGAGCAGCACCCATCTTTCACCCACCACCCATGTCCAAGAACAGGGACTGGCATGCATTCATGTGTGCATTCCGCATGCAGCTCCCCATGTCTCATTGGAACACATGCACCATCCATGTGGTTCACGCATTACTGGTCTTACATGCACTACCATGATGTCCCGGCTCACACACATCCATATATGGCCTATGTTACACATATAGGCAAGTAGCTGACTACCAGCACACTGCAACATGCCCTGTTTCACACAGCAATGCATGGCCACTTACCGCTCGACTCCAGACGGGCCTGCATCCTGAGGATCTGGTGGTAAAGCACTGTGCGAATGCGCTCCAGGACCCTCATCTGCTGGTTGGTAAGCTAACCCCGGCGCCCCGCTGCATCCTCTGCCTCTAAGAGGTGCTGGGCCTTCCTGAGGGTCCTGGACTTGTAGTCCTCCCAGTGCTTCTGGATGTGTCTCAGGTCTCGGGGTGCCACCCCCTCCGCATTGATGGCACCCACGATGTCCATCCAGATCCTCCTCCGTCCTTCCTTGTCAGCGCGCGATGGTGTGAAGAGGGCATCATAATGCGCCAGGACATGCTCCACCAGGACACCAACTTCATTCTCACTGAAGCTGGTGGCCCTCTGCCTCTCTGGCTGCGGGTCAACAGTGGTCTCGGATGGTGTTTGGCCCCACATGGCAACACCCGAGGTGGGCATGGGTGGGAAACTGGGTCCTGGGGCTGGGCTGTGGAGCGATGGTATCCCAGTCGGGAGTGTTCTGTTCCAGCAGGGGTGGACACAGCAACTGGACCCCTGCAGATGGCTGACGTGAAGGCACCAAATAGCAGGACACGTGGGCAGTAGGCAGGCAGCAGCAGATGGCAGGTGGGAGCGTGCTCGGGGCTCTTGGGGGCAGGAAAATGGCCTTTTGGGCAGGAGCGTGGTCTTCTATGTGTTTTCGCGTGGCCAGCTTGATACGGAGTGATTTGGCAAGTGAAAAAAGTGCACGTCAGCGTGAAATCCGAGGAAAGGCCCTTAGCGCATAAGCGCGTAAATGACGTTACGCGCGCGGGCTTTCCCCACTACACGGGTGCATAGTGAATCAGCATGTGAGAAAACTGCACGTCACTGTGCTATTGGAGGAAAGGGCCTTAGCGCATAAGCGTGTAAGTGACGTTGCACGTGTGGGCTGGCTTTAAAAGGTATGAGTATCACGCTATTTTCTTGTACATGCTTTTTGTGGAGAGCGAGCAGGTGATTCTTGTACTTCTTGTTGGTTCACACGTGATTACTTCACAACGTTTCCAGTTCGTACTGCCTGTTTCCTCAGACTGCGTTCTTTTCTTCTTTTGGCGGGGGTGCTGCCAACGCGCACACGCGTGTCTTTTTCACATTCTTTTTCAAGGCAGACGGTGAGTCGCGCACCCCTTCAGAGGTCATTGTAGGCTTCGTGTAACACGCGTACGCTTATTTTTGTGTTTCTGGGTGCCACAGCGTAGTGCAGGTTCATTTTTCCACGCACGTGGTCTACCAGGGGTTGCGTGCACGTGTACTTTTGTTTTTGGGATGCCTGTGCATTGCGTGACCCGTCATCTTCCCCCAGGGGTCACAGACAGCCTTGCTAGAGCACTAGGGTACGAATTCCATCTAGTACCCTACCCCTTTCACCCCAATTGCCCAGGACAATTGTTTACTTCAACTCCCATATGCACAACAACATCAGTGCCATGGTTGGGAGGCGACCAAGCAGTAAGGGAGGCAAAGGTGGCAGATCTCAAAGAGGTGGGTGTGGTGGGCGAGGTAGGAGACTTGGCCAGGATTTGCAGGGTGCCCTTAGAGCCCCATGTGTGGAGGACCAATCGGGGCCACCTATGCACCCCCCAATGGTTGTGGGAAACATAACTGACACCATCCCAGCTCAGCCGTTGTTGGACGGGCTAATTTTGTCAACTGAACCGGCACAGGGTGACTCCCAGGCTGACTTCCAGGTCACCAAGTCCAAGCCACGTGTGGCGGTGAAAGTTGCTGTCACCAGGCCACGTGGGCTGCCCCAAATAGCCAGGGTGGGGAGGCTGAAGGGGCAGCTGCAGCTCAATCCACCCCAGCTCTGAGTCTCCCAGCCGGGACAGTGTCGGTCCATGTCCATCACACCGACGTTGGACCTGCCAACATCACACTGCAGCCAATGCCTGCAACAAGGCCTTTGGTCATTGTGCCTTTACAGGCTTCAAGTACCCAGTCCACCTGCGCTTCTGCCCCTACTGTCCAGAGCAGCGTAAGCCACTCAGGATCCGCACCACCTTTCAAGAAGAAGAAGAAGGTTTCTCTTGCACTACAGGCTGAGACCACAGACATGGCTACACACTCCGGCACGTCAAGGAAGCCAAGCTTTAATGATGCTGAACTTGATGCACTTGTTGCCTATGTGTCGGCACATAGCCGTGAAATGGTGGTGACTGCAGAGTGCAAGACTACGCCTGGTCAACGTAGGGCCCACTGGCAGACCATCGCAGACCACATTAGTGCCCTTGGATTTGTGAGGCGCACAGCTGATGATTGCTTCAAGCAGTGGAATGACCTGAAACGCAGAGCAAATACCAAGCTGGCTTCAAATCATGCCTCTACTCTGGTGACTGACACTGGGTCTCCAGCAGAGGATGACCAACTCACTGAACATGAGTCTGTTGCTGGAACCTTCGTCACAGAGGAACAGATCCAAGTCGTGGGAGACCTACCAGATTATGAAGCATTGTCCGGTGAGTGCCCATGCATGTGTGTGTAATCCATGTGTATGTTGCCTGGGTGACGTGTTCTAATTGAGTGCCAGGTGAGGGTGTGTAGTCCTGAGTGGTATGGGTCACCCATGTTCTTCCTCCAAACCATTCACCGCCCTTGGATTTGGGTATGACAGTATCCCTTCTGACCACAGTAGCCAATTAGCACCACATTACTGCAGTTGCCCTTGAACTGTCATCTTGCAACAACATTGTTCAGAATTTTCAGTGTTCATTCAGCCTGATTGTTTCAAACCTCCCATTTTTGCAACACATTTTTCAGCCCTAATGCCACATATGTGACTTGCTTCTGTCATATATTACACCCCACAATGGGTGACATTTATTACCTTGTTATGGGAATGATTTGACCATTCAGGCTGATTGAGTAAGGGCCTGCTCACATTGAATTTTGGGGCCTGTTTGAATGTGGAACATGATTGTCATTTCCTGCCATGTTGAAGTGACCAGCCATTGATGTATCCATCTGCCTGCCATCACTGTATAATTGTACACTGGATGTGTTGCAGTGTGTGGCACATCGTATTTTGTCACACAATTTTGCTTCTTTCATCTCATCATGTCCATCTCACATGGCTGGGTGATAGTACTCATTCAGTAACATATGGCTGTACTTGTCAAATATACCATGGCTGTGCTACGTGCCATCTGTGTGCTGGCATGTGTCATGTATGTGGATTGCCCATGCCACTCACAGGCTAATGTGTGCTGCCAGTGCTATCCAGCATGCAGCACATGTGTTGCTTTTCCATCTTGGAGTCCTCAGTGTCTGCTTTTTGCCTCCCCTTCCAACTCATTGACAGTGCATGCATGCCAGGGTTATAGTCCTGTGGGACATGTGTAATTCATGTACTGGATCTCTGGCTTGTCAGGCCTATGTGTGTGCTATGGTGCTCATGCCTGTTTCCATTTGTCGTCTTTCATGTTTTTGCAGGTGATGACGCACTTGATGCTGTTGAGGTGGAGGAGATGGTGAAGACCCAGGAGGAATCTCAGCCACGCCCGGGCACCAGTGGAGGACGTGGGGTGGTGGTGGGTGAAAACCCAATCCTCCTGCAGACCATACTGTCCAGGGGTGTCTCTGAGTGCTCCTCCCCAGACCTCTATGATTCAGGTGCTGAATCGGACGATGAGACTTATGTGCTGTTGCAGGTGAGTGTTTCTGGCAGGGATGCTGTTCTGTCCAACCCACCTTCACCGGGGGTAGACCCCTCTATGGGGATGTCAGTGTTGGTAACTCCGCCTTTGATGGTTACAGATGAAGGGTCACACTCCACAAGATCTGATCCTGTTCCTGGGCCAATATCTGATCCTGTTCCTGGGCCAGCAGATCAGAGGGGGAATGCAGTCCTGCAGCCTCAGGCAGTTCCAGCACAGCAAGGTGCAGATTGCCTTGCCCCAAACAGGTGTGGTGCCCGCCGATGCGGTGGGCGTGCGCCACCAGGCAATACTGTATGGGAAAACTCCATGTACAGTATAGCAGCACAACAGGGAGCATCAGTTGAAATGATGGCTCAGGCAATGGATAGGGTGGCCACTTCCATTCTCCCCCCTGAAAGGCAGATGGAGCTCCAACAGCAGGCAACAGAGTCCATTTGCCAATCACACAGGGACCGACGGGCGGCACTGGAGACTCTGCGCAAAGCCATATCTGCAGAGTCCCAGGGCCACAGGGAAGCCTTGAGGTTAGAACTCCATTTCCTCAGGGAGAAACTGCTTGAACTTGAGGCTTCCCGAAATTTTAGGGCAGAACAGCAGCTGGAGCAGCTCACACGTTCGCTCTCAGCTGAGCTCCAGGCAACACGTGAGGAGATCCGGGCATCACGCGAGGCCATGCATGCAGAAATGCAGGCAACCCGTGAGGTGCTGCATGGGGATCTCCGAACTATCATCCCCCAGAATCAGACCTTCCACACCCGCAAGCTTGCTGCCATGGAGGACCATACCAGGGCTTTGCGTGGGCTGCCTCCCATAGCACCGGCACCTCCTGATGTAGCAGCAGAGGGTGAAGAGAGGGACAGCAGTTCTCCCACATTAGCGTAGCCGTGCAGGCCATGAGCCCATGGAGGTTTTTTTTTATGCAACATCCACGCAGGTGGGTGTTGGGGTGCACCCTGTCCTCAAACCTCCTGGGTGGCCTCCCCCCACCCCCCTGGTCCACACATGGCCATTTTTGATTTTTGTATTTTTTTTTTTTTACAGTGTGTTGCCTTGTGTGGCTTCCATGGGCATCCTCTGTGTATTCCAGCTGGGCACATGCAGGCTTGTCCTGTCTTTGGGTTAGATGCTTGGGTTCCTGACACACACACCCATCTTGCTTCCCCTTTCCATGGGCTTGCAAAGGGTGTGACCAAGTGACAGTAACTTACACAGTGACATTGGGCTCCCATGAGCTGTGTGGGCAGTCTGTAGTCAAAACTGTGTGTACATCCCTTGTGGGGATTGTTGTTGGATTGAACACTGCATGGTGTATTGATATGTGCTTGTGCATCCATGTCTTTCTCCTTATTCACATGTACCTTCTTCATGTCTTTACAAGGCCGTCTTCTTTGCAGATGCAGTTCATGTTGTATGAAGTACACTGACACATTTGCCGAACAGCAACACTCTGCAATTGTAAGGGGTCGATGTGCTGGCTTAGTCAGGTTGTGAGACTTGCACTACTTTGATTTTGTACTGTCATATTTTGACACTGTTTCATCCTGCGTTGCTGTTCTGTGTTGCTGGTAAGTATTTGTTAATGTGTGCTGTTTCTTATTGATTACTGGGAGAATATTGTCTGTGGCCTGTTTACATGTGGAACAGTGCACTTTGTGACACTTGTGTCATGTGTTGTGCATTCATTTTGTAGCTATCACATTGCATGACATGCCATGGTGTGTTGGGTAGCTGAGATGGGGAGGGGTTGGGTGACATGGCACTATTTTCATGGTGTATTTTTCAAGGGGGTAGTAATTCATGGAGCATGAATGTGTGTCTTTTTTCACACGGCATTGGTTGTATTTAAGTAGGTAGTGATGCACACAATGTAACACTGCCAGGTGATCAATCTCAGGCTGGTATGGCTGTGACAGTTGACTGTCCCTTATGTCATCATCATTGATTGTCAGCTGGTATGTGCCAGGGCTGTGTGCACGGCACAGGGGTAGTATTTTAGGTGAAGTAATTAGCCACCAGCTGTGTACAGGCTGCCTCACCACGGGCCCTTTCACCTCCCATGTGCAGCGGGCGTGCATGTGGTTGGGGATGTGGGGGCACCACCATGTCCACCCGCAGGCCCCGGCTGGTTGCAACGTTGTGCAGGACACATGCTGCCACTATGATCCTGCACACTACTGGGTGCGCGTATAGCAGCTGCCCACCAGAGTGGTCAAGGGAGCAAAAGCGTGACTTGAGCACTCCGAATGTGCGCTCCACTATACCCCGGTTTGCAATATGGGCTGTGTTGTATCTTACCTCAGGTGCTGTGCTGGGGTTCCGAATTAGCGTCATCATGTGGGTGCTCAGAGGGTAGGCACTGTCCCCTGGGGAGGTGATGATGGGTATCATTAGTGGGGTTGTGACATTACTCAGTATCTGACATGCATGCATGTGCAGAGGCAATTATACTCACCAAGCAGCCATGTATCGCCATGCCGCCCAGCTTCTAGGTCCCGGTTTAGGGGTGACATTCTGAAAATGAAACTATCATGGGTGGAGCCTGGATAGTTGGCATATACTGAGGTGATGATTCCCTTGGCATCACATACTACCTGCACGTTGATGGAATGCCAGTGCTTCCGGTTTCGATAGATGTGCTTAGTTGCCCTGGGTGGACGTATAGCCACATGGGTGCAATCAATGGCACCTAGCACTTTGGGGAAGTGTGCCACCCCATAAAAGTCCTGGATGGCAGCCTGCCTTTCTGCGGTGTTCTGGGCATGTATATGTGCCTTCGGACTGAGGGGTGTCTAGTCATGATGGCCAACACTAGGTGTAGGCAGCGTGACTGCGTGGCCTGTGAGACCCCCCCCACTATGGCACTTGTCCGCTGAAATGAAACAGTGGCCAAGAAGTGCAGTACATTGAGCACCTTTTCCAAGGGGCTCAGTGCTTGGGAGCACAGGGTAGGTGATGTGAGGTCATCCTCCCACTCACTCACCAGGTCGAGTATTATGTGTGGTGGAAACCTGTACCTCCCATACACCTGGTCATCAGGTATCCCAAAAAGGCTGGTCCTGGGTGTAAAAATGCAGGGCCTGGCTATCCTCCTCCTCCTGCGATGTCCCACGACCACTGCTGCGAGGAACGGTATATTCATCGTAGCGTCTGAGCTTGTTTGTTGTTTGCGTGCATTTTTATGCTGCGTGGGGCCACGTACGCCTGCTTCCTGCTGGCGTTCGTGTTTCCGGATTAGCGCATCTTTTTTGGCGCACGCGTTTCCCCTGTTCGATTCCTTGAATACGTGTTGTAGGTGCGTGTGTGGGCGTTCTGCGCATTTGCCTCCTGTACTTCCCCCGTAACGCCCACATTTTCACGTGTTGTTCCCCATTCTGCGTTTTACTCCCCGTGTTCTGCCCACTTTTGTTGTGTGCGCCGCGCTATGTGCGCTTTCGCTCTGCGCGTAGCGCACAGCGTTTGATGACGTGTGCGCCCGCGTGCGCCACGCACGATTTTAGCCCACATCCCAGGATTTACATGCGCACGGACTTCCATGAATCGATGTGCGCGGCTTTCGCACGCTTGCGCTGCGATTTTCGCTCTTACGCTGCGATTCGCACGCTTTTGCACGCTTGCGCTGTGATTTTCGGTGCACATTAATTCCATGAACCGGCCTGAAAATGTATGTAGTTTGAGTGTTTGCTTTTTCTGGGGCCAATTGGTTTTTGCTTGAAATAACTGCATTAGCTGAGGATAGACAATTTCTTTTTTCCTCCTCCCACTAAAGGTCTTGTGAATTTCACGCGGGTAACATTCATGAAACTTTCTCAAAGAGGCTTCAGACCAATGCAGTTTATTGCAACCAGAGTTAATTATCACGGTTCCCTGAGATTGACTATTACCTAAATTCTCAATGGGTTGTTTTATTAGCCATTGCATTATTAGCATATTGTGGTCACTCATGTCTGTTTGTAAGATATAAAAGTTAGTTATCCGCGACATGAGAGAGAAGTCAACATGAATATAGTAATTCACAGCGGTGCTGTTCCCTCTATGCCATGTTGTTTTAGATGGAATGTCTGCAGCAAACAACCCATTTAAGGCATATACATTTTGGGATTTGATTAGATGTGAACAACGCGCCAAGCGTCCTTGATAATATAATTTATCTTGGTCCAGACTATGGAGATTTAAGTCACCAGCCACTATTGTGTGGTGTATAGTTGAATCAAGTGAGATAAAATCTAATAAATTGGATATGTCCTTTATAAAACGATCATCTGATATTCTGTAAGGATTCCAATAAAGATTTATCAAGGCATATGACTCATTATTCCTATGCAGTTTAATCATTTGCATGTGTGAATTAGGGGAACTCCATCTTTCAGATCTAAACATAGAGCTTTGTTTAGTGGCTATAAGTAGACCAGACATCGGTCTACCTCGATTGGCTTTGTAAGCTGGAATTAGGTGGATATCATAGTTATTCCAGATAAGCGTAGAGGTTAGCCATGTTTCCTGTAGCATGATTACATCAAATGTATCTAACTTAGATGTATATTATTCAATACATGCCTGAATCCTCTTGAATTCCAGCTAACTAATGAAAATTGCTGCATATCTGGGGAATCTAGTTAACATTGGTTAGAAGGATGGTTACAAACACATTGCACTTTGTTTGTATTTGAGCATTTATTGGTGGTACAGATGTTTGAACCATGTTACTTGGCAGGTTCTCTAGGGTGGTAGAAGCCTGCGTTGAATCAGCAGTTATACTAAAACCTAATTCGTATAATTGCTTTTTTGCTAGCCAGATTGTGTTAAGGACAACCCGTGAGTTAATCCATAACATCACAGAAGTTCTTTTCCTATCATGGATGAATTCTACCCGCTCGATGTCTGAGGAGCAGATATCATCCAGAGCTGGAATCTCTGAAAATATCGCCATTACTGATCTCCTATTAAGATCGTATTGAGTAATTGGAGGAGGGCGGCAAGATATTGCTATAGAATATAGCGCAGGACGTTTAACTTTTTGATTGTGTTGTGTTTCTGATTGGAGGCACCAGATGGGACACCACTAGGGGTTCCAATTTGTTGTACTCTTGCTTCAGCAATTCTGGTAACAGCTGATTCAAGAAGTTGAATAATCTCTGGGCCCAAGGATGCATGAGCGTTCAGATTACTTATGGTAGGCAGAAGAGATCTGACATTTGGGTTCTCATGTATGTGATTGGTATCTACTGCATTACTGTGGCAATAAGCCACGAGACCTCGGGCCAAAACCGCCACAGGTAATGCCCCCGGGGTCCATAGTTACACGCGAGGGCCTTAATGAGGCCCCAGGGGCATTACCGCAGGCAGTATTGGCCTGCTGTCAAAGGGCCTATTGCCACTAGTATCCTGGCCCGTTAGACCGGGGTACTAATAGCATTTTTTTCTGTTCTGAAAATAGAAAAAAAAAACATTCAAATAAAATGGCCGCCGGGAAAGAGAAAACATAATCTGTTTCCCTTTCCATGGTGGCCATCGGGAGCGGACGTGCTAGGAACAGAAGTGTTCCCAGCGCGTTCGCTACCGTAAAAAGAAGAAAAAAGAAGGTAAGTGGGGTTGGGAGGGTGGTGAGGGGTTAGATTGCAGGTGAGGGGGTGAAAAAAAAATACTTACTTGAGTCCCTGGCGGGTGACGAAGGCAGCCTCCGGCCAATGAGAGTCTCGGAGCAGGGATTGCCCCATTTCAAGCCTTCTCATTGGTTAGGGGGCCGACACACCACCCGCTGGGAACAAAAGGCACGTACGTGCGTGCAAGGGATTTACGGCCTGGTAATTCCCCTTGTTGCATTTTGGTTGACCCTCACAGGGTACTAATTATAATTAATTGATTTCTCTGTATTCCTTTAATGTGTGTATCAGATTTTATAGGTACATTTTTTAATTTGGCATCTAAGTTCTTATTGACTCCAAAGGACGTTACTGAGGCAGTGGGACACTTAGAAAGATGTTTTTTGTGCCGGTTGTGTTGCCATATATTCATCAACAGCCTAATTTCTCTGCAACGATCTTCGGCCGTTTGTTGAGGTAGATTTTTTGTAGTTTTCATCAGATCGTTTGGTGCTTCTACATTGTGAGTAGTTGGCTGGCAATCATTACTGATACTGGCAGCAGCTGTTATGGCTTCTACGAAATCATCCAGAGGACTATATCCCTAAATGTTTGGTTTGCTAATGGCAGCTGAACTATTTGTTTTTATTTTGTGCTTGTTGGTAAAAAAATGTTTTTAATAGCTTCAGAAGCTTGAGTGAGTTTAACATTGGGTTGTTGTAATGTCTTGATAAATTGTTTAGTTTGCGAGGAAGGGACATGCTTTATGTTTTTATTTTTGTATTTTTTATTTATTTTTTTACTTGTATTTAATCAATAAGATTTTTACAAGGTTTAAGAAGAAGAAGAAACGTTAAAAGTAAAACACTGCAGAGGTTATAGACAAAACATTCAGGATTTGCTCCACGATTGCACCTGATCCGAAGTAAGTTCAAAGAGAGATGTCTTCCATTGAGTCTAGGTGGAGTTTTATCTTGTTCAAGGCAATTTCCAAAAGCTTTGCTGTTGCTGTGACCCATCTCGTTTGTTTGCCTGAAATCAAGCGGTTCCACCATACTTCCTCTTCACTAAGGGTCGAACCCGCAAGAAGTGGCGTCAAATAGGCGACTCTTTCCTGTCTCATTTGTGAACATACCATCAAAAGATGTCTTACAGTTTCAGGTTGGTTCAAATCCTCACATAATCTGCATTTGTTGGAGTTGCTAGTCGTCCTGATGGCCAGGATTTCCTGTGTTGGCAGCAAATTTAAATGCTCTCCCATGAATATTTTCCTCATAGATTTGTCAGGAAATTGGGCACAGTATGCATGAGGAACTTTCACTTTGTTAAAAGTCATTGGGAGATGCTTTAGCAGTTTGTTAGATGCTGCTTTCTCGTTTGTTATATTCCAGTCCTGGTTTTCCATTTTAGTTTTCACTCTTTGTGGATTATATATCAAGTCTTGCTCAGTGCAGGCTATGTCGCTCAATTTGCTTTTTGCACTGTCACCCACTCGTTAAGCAGGTTGATGTGGCCACTTTTGATTTCCTTCGTGATCAGCTGGTATACAGGTAAGCTGTCTGGCATCAAGGTTTTCCTAAATAGCTGGATATTGTTTTGCTCAACTGTTGCAGCCAGGGTAAGTAGGCCAAGTTCTCTCCTAATTGCTGCGAGGTGAATTTAAGTATACCAGGGACTGATTTCCATAGGTAGCCTTCCAATTTTGGCCATAGTGAATCAGGAATGATTGGGGTAGCATCCCTTCCATAGACCAAGGAGGGGACCACTTTTGCCTTGTAGAATTGAATTGCCGGGAGTAGAGAGAATCTTCCGTCATTTTTTCTCGACAGCTCTAGTTTGGGCTGTTAAATTTTTTGTTTTGTCCCAGAGCACCTGTTGCATTTTCGCCTCTTTCCTAGAGCTGTCGATTAGGACTCCCAAGAATTTAAAGTATGTGACGATTTCAATTTTGGTGTTATCCAACAACCAGTGTAGCCTCTCTTTTTTCTTTTTCTGATGTTTTTCCAAAATCAATATTTTGGTCTTTGATTTATTGATTTCAAGGTTGTTTTCCTCTATGTATTGCACAAGGTTGTCAACTGGCACTGGAGGCCGATCTGAGTTTGATCCAGTAAAATCAAGTCATCAGCGTATAGAATACGTGAGACAGCACATTTTCCTGCTTTTGGGGGGAACATTCATATTTTTAGCTTCTGTGTCTTTGTAATCTCCCAAAAAGGCTATAAAGAGAGCTGGAGCTAGGGGACAGCCTTGTTTGACTCCACGTTCAGACGGTATTGCCTCTGACAGAAGGCCCTGCTGGCTTAGGCACACGCGTAAGTTAGTGTTCGTGTGCAGAGAGATCACCGGGTCCATGATTGAGAGCGGACAATTCCAAGCTTTGAGTTTTGCCCAGAGTTTTTGTCTGTCGGCTTTGTCAAAAGCTTGTGACAAGTTGACAAAATCTTAGAAAATTCGAGGGACACTTGTCATTATGTTGCCTTTTATTATGTTTAAGAGTAGGATGTTCACCGCCGGAATTGTGTTTTTCTGGAAGCCCGTTTGAAAAGTCCAAAAGTCCGGGATTAGTTTTGTCTCCTTGCATTGAAAGAAGATCTTACTAATAAGGACTGTCCACTCCTCAGGATATTGTTTTAAGTCGATATTCATCAGGCCATCAGGCCCTGGATCTCTCGAAGATTTGAGTATAAATCTTTTAAGGTCGTCTTCGTCTGTTAAGTCTACCCCTGTAGCTTCTGATGTAACGTCTGTTGTTAAAGGTCGAATTGTTGGGAAATCAAACAGGGTTGAGAAGTAGCTTACCCAGTTTGCTTCAGATACTGTGTTAGTGAGCTGCTTGTCAATTTGCCGGTCTGTTTTATTAATTAAAGTCCAGACTTCTTGCTGCTTAAGGTCTTTAACATTTCCTCCGCGTCGTTCTGTTAGAGAACTATCATGTGGTTTATGATCCATGATTTGTATTTCTTTGTCTCCAGGCGGAAAGCGGTCCAGGATTCCTCTGTGTTGAGGGTATTAGTTTGTCTTTTCTATTTTCTCAAATTTCTCCTTTTCAAAATTAAGATCTTCTTATATGCATGCCCATTGTTTGTTATTACTTTGTTTTCTCCCAACTGCCCCTTTTTATATATCGATAAGAAGGGCACATAGTTTGATCTATGGGTCGCTTTTTGAATAGATTCACCAGACATTAGGATTTTGTATTTTTCTGTGAGATCAGTTATATCTGATGCTGTCAGACGAAGACGTGTTTGGTGGTTATATAATTAGATGCTCGATTTATAGGTTTTTTTCTGAGGACAACTAGAGGTCCAAGACATCTTTAGCAAGTTGTGGTCACTTTCTTTAGTTCTGATTACCACAAAGGTTGCTATATATGGAAGCAACACGTGAGCAACAAATATATAATCGAGTATTGCTGCAGAGTTGTCACGTTCCCACTTTGGAATCAAGGACTGGTTACCTTGCAGACATGCTGCGTTGTGAAAGTTCCAGGAGTTCATTAACCTCAGCCATGCCGTACCCCTTTCCTCTGCTGAGGAACTGGGGAGAGGTTTGTTAAAGTTTGTGCTGGAGTCCACGCATTTGGCATTGTTAGAGAGAATTTTCCAGAATGGCTAATTTCCCTTACCTACTGAGTCCCTCAGCAGCTTTGCAGGATTTCTAGGATTATCTGTTTCACCTGGTAAGAGTGTGAGCCTTTTTTTACCACTCTTACATGTGTTTTGCTGTGTGTTTTACATGTTTGTGTTCATAGACTGTAGAGCCTCACCTACTCCATAGGCATCATCTTTTTAGTGTGTGTCACAAAACACCTTTAGTGCAGTGACACAGGCTTGTCTTTTTCAGACTTCCCACTGTTAAACTCAATTTTCTGGGATTTACTACTGTCTCCCAGACCCTGTAAAGTTGCCATTGACTGTATTAGTCTTTTGTAATTCACAGACCCAGTACAAACTATCTTCCATAGTGTACTGGAAAGGGTTAATAGTTATCCCTTTTTGTCTGTTTCTCATGGAACATTATTTCGTTCCCCTTTCTTTAAGATTTGGCTGGTGGTAGTGGTATCTACCATATTTTTCCTACCTTCTATGAAAATAGCCTTGGCTAAGTTAGTAGCCTCGAACTTTAATCCGCTGGACCCCTTTTAATTTTATTCGGTTCCGGCTGGGTTCATTCGCCATTTCTTTTTGTAAAGAAGGTCTTTCTCGTGTTTTACTCTGCACGCCAAACCAGGTTTGGTTCCTTTGTTCTCCGTCCTTTGGCGGGCTTCAGCACAGAAGCCCTCATTAGGCGCCTGAGAGTCTAGGTAGACAGGATGTGAGGGAGGGGTTTTAGGACCCCTGCACAGGGTCTCCTTGGATACCCAAGTCACACTCTTGTTTGATTGGCTAGATGACTGTCCTGCCAGGACAGCCACCCTGCTGTGTGATTGACAGCCAGGGTGTGTGAATGGGGGAAAGCTGCATAAAAAAAGCAGGTCTCCGGGACTTGGAAGGCAGAGTGGCCACTGGATCGAGAGAGCTAATGAGAAGCTGAAGAAAGACGACTGCTGCAATCACTGGACATCCCGGTGAAGCCCTGCTGCAGGTCCAAATCACCTGAAACCTTGTTGACAGAGTTGATCCGCAAGGAATCTTCTCCCCTTGAGCCTGGTGGGTCCAACCAGCTCACAAAGCCACTGGACCTCCCTCTTCAACCTGGTCGAATTTGCTGTGCCACAGGAAACTGGATAGCCAGCTTGAGAGATTCACTTTGTGCTTTTAAGGAGCGCACGTTTTATTCGTCCCTTTGCTCTGTTGCTGGCTTCTTCCATGGGCAGCACAGGACCCTCCAGTCTTCCTCCTTCTTGTCAGTCTGACAGTCGCTTCAGGAACCATGAGTCTTCAGGAACTGCCAAGAACTAGCGCCGCAGCTACAGCATTCTTCTTCTTCTAAAGGTACTGTTCAAACCCGGTTGTTCGTTTCGTCCGACCGCGGTGAAAGTATTTTAAATCTTTCACCAACCCGAGGGCTTGTCCTTGTCTACTCTTAAGTAACTTTTCTTCTGACCAAATTCATTTCGAACTCTTGGCAAAGACTTAACCGCAAACTACTCTGAACTGTGTGATCCTCTGCAAAGACTCTTAACCATTAACACTGGCCAAGGCCTAGTGATTTGAATCCTCATTGTAGAAAGCCTTTTCTAGATTAACCTGCCTACTTACTTGTTGGTACTGCTTGATTTTGAATAATCTTGTCTTTCCCACCCTTCCCCTCCCTTTTAAAATTGCTGGAGTGCCATTTTGCCCACACTTCATTTTGAGCTTAACTTGTTCAGAATTCATTGGGTGGAGTTTAGTGTATTGAGATTGTGATTTTCTGCTGCTTTACTTAGTGAACTGTTTTACAAATGATTGTGTAAATAAATGTATATTCTTTTACTCAGAAACCTTGAGTCAGTATTTGTTTGAACCATAGTAATTGCTGTCCTTTGTGTAACTTCTGATACTGCTCATTTTACTCTGGAGATAAGTCTGGTTGCTCAGCCATCGCTACCACTTTACTGTGTAGTAGAGGCTTGTACCAAAGGCGAATTTGTACTGTCAATTGTAGTCTTAATTGTGTGTGGTGTTCCCAAAGGGTACTGTATATTATTCTGCCTAACAGGCATTTAAGTCACCACAGATGATTATGTGGGGAGTCTTATACTCTACGTAAATTTTGTCAATGGCGTTCGCCACAGATGCACAGAATTTTGCGTTCATAGTTTTCTGAGGGTTCCAGTATAGGTTGACAATGGCCAGCTCGGTGGTGCTCCAGGATTTGGAACTCAGCTCAAGGTGGTGCCATGATGTTAAGACTACCAATAAACCATAGGGCTCAATCAGTTTATTTGTGACGGTGATCCCTGAGCCAGAGCGATCGCCTCTAGCAGGCCGGAAGATGGGCAGCCCAGCAAACCTTTGGAAGCAGGAGATATCTCAATAGAGAAGCCGTCAAGAGAAGGCTTCTGTGTCAGGCAGGTCGCTTGGAGGCACAAGATGTCATAGGCCCCAAAGTCATGGCTATCCAGTTTCTTCAGATGGACATGGCCTCTAGTGTTCCACAAACCCATGTTTAAGGATTTCTTTAAGGAGTAGTCAGGATCCTGTTGAGATAGATCTAACGGTGATGTATCAACCTGTAGTAGTTGTTATCTCCTGAACTTGTTGCTTAGGGCTGATTGAAACCACGTCCAAGGACCCCTCAGTGACTTTTCGTCTGTGGATTCTCGCTTTGAATCTTTTAATGCTGATTTCTGGGGATCGCGTGAGATAGTGCTAGTCGTGATCACAGGGTCGTAAGTCCGAGGCGAGTTCAGCTGGGTACTTGTTATTCTTGTATGATCAAACTTTCTGTCTGCCTTCCATCTCTCACTCCTCTATTTCCATTTTGGCGGTATAGATGGTGTTTGTTGGTTTCTGACCATTCTGACTGTCGCCTATTTGATCTATATCGGTTACCTTCAGGGGATCTCGACTTTCTTTCTCATCTCTTGTTTTTGTAGAGATCTTCAGTTTGCGATATACACCGATGTTTTTTTGTCGTCGTTTCTCAGTCTTTATTTACTTTTTCAGTCATCTTGGCTAGATGTTTAGCGCAAGGCATTATGGGGAGACCAGCGAAAAACATGCCAGATAGAGTAAGAAGAGCCAACTAGAGAGTAATCCTCCAAAACACACCCACTGTGCCCAAACGCCTTCAAAAATAACTGACCGTGCGCACCAGCGCGCACGTACGGTGAATAGTACCATAAAGTACCAGACTGCAGATGCCTGGACTCTTTCTGCTCCCCTCTCCTTGGATTCATAATTGGACTTATTTGGAACACCTGAATTTTGTTTTCCTTTTTTTCAGTATCTTCCAAAACACGCCCACTGTGCCCATTTGCCTTCAAAAACAACTGGCCGTGCGCACATGTGCGCGCCCACCGCGAAGAGTACCATAGAGTACCAGACTGCAGGACTGCAGTTCTGTGATCTGTGCTCCACACCCTTCCGTTCTTGTTCAGCTACAGCTGTAGCCCCATTACTACCTCAATACATGGGGTAAGCAAGTAAACTGTTAGCTCGACCCTTTGTGTATCTCATTGCTTTTTTCTCCTTACTCTTTGCTCTTCTCAGAGGCACAGGCAAATGTCTGTTTACATACTAACTACAGACATGCCACATTCTGTAAACTTGCCAAAGTCCGTATTAGCGGGTCTAGGTTTACCCAAAGATGAATGTTATTTAGTTTCTCGCTCGCGGCCTGAATTGAAAACAATCAAAGACCACCAGCGAACAATAGCGCCCCTCGACTCTGTTAGAAAAGGATCTGTTCACTTTGACTCTGCCGAAAGAAACTCAGTTAACCAAGAGGACCCGCCGACAAAAGCGGAACCCTCAATTAACGAAATAGGTATAGCTCAACCATTTACTGGTGAAATTAGAAGGCAAATGAGGTCCTATGCCCTTTCTGATGTCACGATGCAAAAATGTGACATGCTCAAAGGGATAAGTGAGACTACTGATACTTTTTTCACCCCACCTCACTCGCTAATGAATGAGGGATCTATTAAAACTGTTGCACAATTTCATCAACCTGATTTGAATACTATCCCTCCACTCTATTCCCAAATTACTGCGCAAAGCCTCTCCTCCTTAGCCCCTGCAGAGGCACTTGCTCAGATGATTCCTGAATTTATGTCAAAGCCTAATTCCAATTTAAACATTAGTGCTGAGTCCACAGCAAGGTTGTCGGGCTCACCAGTTCTTTTTTCAACGGAGAAAGAAAATATTCAAGATCTTCCTCTTGACTGCTCCTTTGTAGCTTCATATAACAAACCCACTCTACGCCCCTCCTTTGGTTTTCCATCTGTGAATGCAAATAATTTGGATGCAGCTTTAGTAGCCATCAACACAAGTATATTCACATTAACCAAATTGTATGAAGGTGTCGAAAAAAAGCTAGCCATGCAACTAAATAACACTGTAAGCTTGATGAACTAAGTTGATTGGCTAGCATGGAACCTCCCATCGATGTTAACTCCTAGTTCTGTTGAGGCAAATACTGTACTACCTGAAGCAAATCGGCTGAGGGATTAGGTGAGGTAACTGGAACAATTCCAGATTATTCACACCCCCCAGTTATTCAGCCAGAATCTGAGACATCTATCCTACTTGTTCATCCTACCTCTGAAATAATTACATTGGAAGAGTCAATTTTAAATCCTCCCCTATATGAGATCTTTTGTCCTGGACAAAAAAAAACAAAAGGAAAAATAGGAAGCACACTTCACATCTCTTAGAACAATTAACTTCGAAAAAAACAATAAAAAGAAAAACAAAAAAAATGTCTAAAACTAAAAAAAATAATCAAAATTCTAAAAAGAAACACTACTCTTAACGAAGAAAAATCTGCTTTGACGATTCCTGATGAGTCAACACATTCCACCTCACAAGATCCACTACCTAGTGAGCAAAATAATGACTCAATACCGCCTGCTCTACCAAATCCAATGTTGTCGAAGGTAGTATTCCATGAACCTGACATTTCATCTCATAAATGTGACCATGAGAAAATAGCCTGAAATACATGAAATGCTGACTCCTATCTGATGAATATGTCTGTCTATTTAACTCACTCATTACCCAATAGTGATGCCATCCACCACAGCTTGCATCATGCTCAACAAGATAAACCAAGAACTAAGCAGACAATGGGCCTCATTACGACCCTGGCGGAGTGGGTTTACGCCAGCGTTATTCGCGGCGGACCCGTCCGCCCTACTACGAGTTCCTGTAGCGCCATGGAGCGTTTTCCGCCTGGTTTTTCCGGGCGGAGAAATCCATGGCGCTACGGGACCTTGTTGTTAATTACGCCACCGTATTTTACGGTGGCGTAATTAACGCCTTCCCCACTCCCATTATACCCTATGGGGCAAAAATGGGAATGGGGAAGGGTAAAATGGGGGATGGGGATTTACCGCCCCGCCAAGGTCGGAATGGGGCGGAAAATCCGCCAACCCCCATGGCGCTATCGGCAGCTTACCGCCGTGCTCCATGGTGCATTTTGCACCGCGATTTCCGCCAGGGTCGTAATGAGGCCCAATGTTTGTTAAATTCCATAAAGACGATTTGAGTTTTAAAACTATGGATCAAACACGTCAAGAATTTACTAACTCCAATCTAATCATCAAATCTATTGGATTTAAGAATCTTCCGGACGTTGAATTCAAATTTACTAAAAGCCCTCAGGATGATAATGTAAGAAATCCATCTCCACAGAGGAACTCTCAAATACAGACAATTGGAATTGAGGCAATAAGAGCTAAAGAACTAGAGCAACTAGGCAGTACGCCCTCTAACCTGGATGATGAAACCCTAATTGCAACAATGATTGATAGAGTTTATCCAAACAGGAATACAATTCTAGCTATATTGCATTCCATACCCTCTCTACAGATGATTCAATCAACTGATATAGACCAAGATGGTAAAAAAACGTATATGGCTAGAGAGATTTGCTTTATATAGAATAGGACTTAAGTTAGAAGCCAAAGTAATTCCATTGCCTCAAAACCAGAAAATGACAAATAACTTGATATCTGCTAGTGGGTCAAATGGGCAAGACTCACAATGTTGCTGCAAATGTAATAACCCCTCTCTTCAAAACCAAAAACCTGAATTAAATAATCCGAAATCGAGATGGTCATGGGTCTCGAAAGCCCGAAACTCTTCTGACCAGGGAGAAAAATAGCTTTTACTTCCTGAGCCAACTCATTCATGCTCTCTAATTTGCTGGAACACTAGAGGATTTAGCCATCTTTTTGACACACTTTCTCCTGTAGTTCACAATGCAGACATAGCTATATTTCAAGAAGTATGGCTCACCTCAAATCCGTTATGGGTAGACCATCAAGTCTCATCTTTTCTAGCAAACAAACCAACCAAAAGACGTCCGATGGCTGGCCTGTTAGTAGCTATTCGAACTGATGTTCAACTTAGTTTAACTGCTTGGTTATCACTGGACCCAGGAATACAAGCAGTTAAAATCTCGACTAATAACTGCTCTCACCCTTTATATCCTGAATTTGTGGTTATCAACATATATTGGAATAATCTTGCTTCAAATGAGGAAATGTTTCTGTCTAAAATAGAAGCAATATCAGATTCTATAGCCTTGGATACTTCTATTAAAACAACAATAATTGCTGGCGATTTAAATATGAATTGTCTAACTAACACAACGAAAAGCCTCAAGTGCAGAGCGCTGATGTGGCAGTCGCTAATGGCAACTCGTGGAATGAAGATGCTTAATTGGTCTTCAATCTTCGACTCCCCTCCGGCTCCAACTTGGTTGAGAGGTCCCTCAAAGTCAGTGATCGACTATATCTACATATCGGAGGATGCTAACAAAAGAATAACAAGTTTCGAAGTCCTTCCTTCTGAAAATAGCGATCACAATCAGCTAATAACTAGATGGTCACCTCACCAGTTAAAAAAATCACCATATTATTTTCATAAGGTTGAATCAAATAAAAACATTACAGGCTCAAATGGTTTCCTTCTAGGATAAAAAACCTTGAAAACATGATTATAAAAAAAACACTTTTAGCTAGTTCGGGAAAAGGAGAGCATTACTCTGATTATATCCGTCTAATAGCTCAATCTCAAGTGAACTCCTTGCTCACTAATAATAATAATAATAATAATTTGGCATTTATATAGCGCTACGAACCCTCAGGTATCTAAGTGCTGCTTATTATTACCCACGGTGTGTGGTGCTCATTTATCGACCTCTGAAGGATGAAAGGCTGAGTTTGTCCCCGCCAGGATTCGAACCTGCGTTAGCAGGCTCTGCACGGATGCCAAAGCGAGCGCTCTACTCGCTGTGCCACTTGACCAGCTTATTATATAGAACTCATTATAAAAGGAATTCCAACACCGAAATTGCAGATTTAAAAAAGAACTACCGTAAAAAAATATGTATTCTCTGAAAACAAAAAAATAACCGTGAAAGAATGAACCTCAAAACGAAGTATAGAAACTCAGGAAGAGCTATTAAAAATAAAGAGAGCCAAGAGAATGCAGAAGCAACGTTGAAAGCAGTCATGACAAAATCTATTAGAGAGATCTGGCTACTGATTAATAAATCGCTGAATGAAATTTACAAATCCTCTGACTTGAATAAAATTGATGGAGCTAAATGAACTACTCACTTCGTCGAATTACTAAATAGTTCTATGCCCCATCTACAGATTGCTCCAAATAAACCACCTGATTTAGCACCTTTTATCTTTGATAAAATGGACATTAAGTTGATTATTAAAAAACTTAGCAACTCAAGAGCCCCTGGCCCTGATAATTTAGCAAACACAATTATTAAAAATCACTTAGATCAGTGGGCGCACGTCTTGTTAACTCTGTTCAAACAAATTATAGACACGAAAAATATAACTCATGGCATAATAATTCCAATTTATAAAAAAGGCGACAGACAAGATCCTAGTAACTACAGGCCTATTGCCTTACTAGATGTCCTGGGCAAAATCATGGCAAAATTAATACTTCGTGACTTCACGAAATGGACAGTAGAAAAGTCAATTGGGGATAAATATCAATCAGGCTTCCTTCCTGGAATTGGTACTATTTTAAACTTAATGATTTTAGCAGCGATCAAAACACAAGCGATTTTAAAGAAACAAACAGTTTTTATTGCACTAATTGATTTTAAACAAACTTTTGATTCTGTCTCCAGAGATATTTTATGGTCAAAACTGACATCTGCTTCATGTCTTCCATACATTATTTATCTAATCGAGCAATTTTATACTAATAATTCGGTCAGCATGAAATTAAATACAGACAGCCTTTTAACCGATCCTATTCCAATAAATATGGGACTAAAGCAAGGCTGCCCTTTTGCCTCATTTCTCTTCAATTTCTATATAGCTGACATATTCATAGACTTAATGAACACCTGTTCCTTTCCCCCAAAATTACAAAGTACCCCTTTACCTTACTTAATCTATGCAGATGATCTGGTAATATTAGACAGGACTCCAGTAGGTTTACAGAGGAAACTGACAGCTTTAGGTACCTATGCTAATGCTAACAATCTAAGAATTAATGCTAGCAAAATCCATTTTACATCACAGTCTCCCAAAGAGTGGGTATCGATTTAATTGGTCTATCCTTTCTCTCCCAATTGTTCAGAGTTCCCAATACGCCTATTTCGGTATAAATATTAACAATAGTCGATCAGACTACCCATATAAAGTGGAGATAATCAACAAGATGAAATCATTATCTATGCAAGGTAAATGTCTCAAAAAAAAATATGGGAGATTTTCACTTAAGCCAGTTATTTTATTTTACAATCAAAAAGTGATACCAAAGATAATATATGGCAGCGAATCCAAAGCACTTACTGGATCTCCAAAATGGGAACGCTTAGAGGGTATCTTTTGGAAATCAGTGTTACCACTACCACGATCAACTCCAATTCAGATGATAAGATATGAATTAGGACTTATATCACTCAGAGCTGTAGCAGCATGGCGCCTATTAGCCACTTATAGGAAATGTAAACTAACATCACTAGAAGCGAACAATGTATTTCCTGTTTTAAATACGCTACTAATAACTACTGACTCTGGCCCTTTGGAGCTTTGGAAATAAACTTGTCTAGTGATAATGAACCACGCTGACATCACAATGGAATTGTTAACCGATAACCCTACAAGAGCCGAGATAAAATTGTGTGCTTGGGATTGGATAACCATGAGTGAAGACTGCATAAAATATTCTATCTATAAAAATGGTGCCTTTCTGACCAAGGCTGTTTATGAGCTCCCTGACTATCTAAAGAAATTCCACTTTAGAGACTATGCTGACAAGATTATGAGAATGCAATTCAATCTATGTCTCACAAAGGTAAAAATAGCATCCTACCTATCTATTCCCAATCAAGACACTATTTGTCGCTATTGCCAGGACGGATGCAATGAAACTTTGAAGCACATTATTACTGAATGTCCACGTCTCCTAGCAGAGAGAATACATCAATTCCAAAGGTTTTTTTTAAGAATAATAGTCTTTTAACACGTAATACTATGTGGATAGAGATATTTAATGCCTCTCGAGTTTCACTGAATATATCCACTATACAATTTTTAACAAAGCTGAATTTATTGACTGTGATTAAGACATGAGATGATAGATAGGTCCTTCTGATATTTCAGAAATGTTATAAATATAATCGCTATCTGCTATACCATGTTATAAGCAGAGTGTTCTTCATCAATGTACATACTAGAATGGATGATGCACTAATTTTAACAATATGAAATGAGAAAGTTTCTATTATCGACTTTTTTTTTTCCAAGACATGTGTATATGTAACTATTTTATGGCTGCAGCCAATGAAATTTTTATAGGATTTTAATGTTTCCAAATTCTCGAGTGGACACAGTTTGAGTGGCAACTGAGACCATACTTTTAGAGGGTAGATTGTTGTTGGAGGAGACCCCAATATAGTACTCAAAGTTTCAATGATAGTTTTTTGCCACTCCAGAGCTTGGGTAATTTGAGCCATTTGAGTAGACAGCTTGGTATCAAGAGTTTCAAAGAGCCTGGTCATTGATTGAATCGCCAGGTTCATTGGATTAAAGTAATCTCAAGCAGTCTAGTAGCAGGTTCAACGGCATTTGATAAGTCAGGACCTGCTGTCAAAGTGCGTGGCTGGCGTGGCGTTGGAAGGACAAAGGAAACAGCCGTAGCTGAGTTGGAGCAGCTGGTGTCATGACATAGGTCTGGGGAATTCAATAAATTATCGGGTAAATCATGAGTAGAAAAACATGGCTCATTTAAATCCAGATCAATAACAGCTGGTTCTGAAGAATCCACTTGTACCTGTTTGGCATCATCAATTACAGGAGTAGCAGTTACAGCATTATACAATAAGACACTATCAGACAACGATACATTACTTGCATTCCCTGGTAATTTGCTAGGTGCATGAGATTGTTTCTCAGTTGGTTCACAATGTATTGGTTTTTCAATAGGTTTCAGCATTTTTTTCGAAACAAAGATAGAATCAACAATCATTTTTGGTACAATAACATCCACTGTTATGGCTTTGGACATATGCATGGGTAATGGTAAGGAAGGAGTTCTTACACCCGCCACTGGCGTGCTCGTGTTATCTGCATGTTTTGTAGACTTAACAAATGAAATCATAGAGGGTCTGTTTGTTCGAGTATTAGGAGTGGAGCAAGTTTGAGTCTTACCTCACATGCTTTTGAGTGAAAGCATTGTCTTTTGATTGTCAGCAATTACATGAGATTCACAAGGAATCGGCATACCAGTTCTTAAAGTAAAAAACTCCACGCTGCATAATAGCGCCAGATAAGTAAACAGATTTCAGAAATAAAAATAAAAATAAAAATAATAATAATAAAAAGAAAAAGAAGTGAAAACAGAGGACCGCGGAGAGCGCTGCACCTGACCATGCCTACGTGCCAACCGTAGCAAAGCGGCGAAGCGGTACTCTCCGGTACTCTGCTAGGTGCGCGCGTGCTGGTGTACGCGACAGTCATGTTTTGTAGCTTTGCACTCAAAATGTGCAGGGCTTAGATGTTTTTACATGAAATTAACATGTAAATTAGCCCAAAGATTTCTAAATACAAAGAGAGAAAGCTGATAGAGTTCAATGTCCAGCGTGATTGCAGGCTTCCACCAAAGTATAATCCAATAGATGTACCGTCAGACTCAGCAACAGCAAATACATCCACATGGAAGGAGAAGTATAATGAGTGGCCAAGCGTTACTCTGCTAGGTGCGCACACGCTAGTGCGTGTGTCAGTCATGTTTTGTAGCTTTGCGCTCTAAATGGCAGGGCTTGGGTGTTTTTACACGAATTTAACATGTAAATTAGCGCAAAGATTTCATCACACAGCAACAGCAACAGCAAATAAATCCACGTGGAAGGAAAAGTATAATGAGCGGCCAAGCGGTACTCTCCGGTATTCTGCTAGGTGTGATAAGATTATGGGGGGTCAAAAGAAACAGGGCGGGATATACCAAAGATGGTGTCTAAAGGTGTTAGAACAGATTCTCTTTACTACACCTTTCCTTTCTTCTTTATGGAATCCCTAAAGTTTTGTTTTTATTTTTTAATCTGACCTGTACTTTTTGCAGTACAGTGAAGCCTTAAGCTTCACTGTACTGGCCTTTGCTCACATGTTATGGGGAAACTGATATGTCCTTGAGGCTATCAATAGTGTGAAACAGAGTTTCCCTTAATCGTGTTACTATGTTGCTACTAGTGGTTACTTTGTATCACTTGTGGTAACTTGCAATGAGCTGCATTTTTTGCTTAGACTAACACTCAGGGGATTTGGGTTACTCTAGGTGTGCTTAAAAGATGGGCTGGTGGCGGCAGTGACTTTTCACTACTTTTTGGGGATTTTCGTTTTAGCTTTTTCGCGTTTACCGCATTTGGCTACTGACTGTGGCTACTGGTCAAACATGACTGTGCAACGAGATCTTCGTCTATTCTTTTTGCCATCTTGTTGTTTAGCCTCAGAGTCCAGGAAGATCCTTATGAGGACTTCAAGTGCCCGGGAAAGCAGCAGCATTTGGCGGGCTACTGGAGGGCTACGTGTGTTTGCAGGTAGCATGTTGGCTTGGTCAGTCTGACCCTAATCCCCATCTTGTTTCTGTGTGTCTGAGTGGTATGTATGAGTGTTCCCCTGAGTGTTCCTGATTGGACCACTGTGGGGTCTTTGTGTAGGCTAGTCCTGCTATTGGCTAGTTGGAGTTTCAACTCCTGCCTGGCTTTTAGGATAATAAAAGGACACCTGCATGCATTCTTCAGAGATCCTGGAAAAACCTGAGGGAGCCAAGTATCCTGACCAGCTGAGAGACCCGCGAAGAAACCTGAAACCTGACTGAAGGAGGCCTGGCAACCAACTTCTGCTGCAGTCCTGGAGGAGACCTGTCTGTCCCGTGATCTTTAGTAGCCCTGCGAAGGTGCTCCAACTTTTGGAGTGGACAGACCATCCATTCCCAATGTCTGCTCGGTGCCCAGCACAAAAACTGCCTTCTGACTTGCCCTGCAACCGTCCTGTGGCTGACCAGCTTCGTTTTTTGGGCTACTGTGCTAACTTTGTCACTGTTCCGAGTCTTTGCCTGAAACTTGTCAAACCCTCAACTGCCACAGCAACAACATCTTCTGTGTAATTTCGGTGTCCTAGCCCAAAGGGGACCGAGAAAGACTGGAAAGTCGGACTGCGGAGACTGAGTCCTGTTGCATCGCTTTGCATGGCGTGCACCATCCAAAACCTGATTACCTGACATGAGTCCAGTCCTGAGGGTGGTGCTGCATCATTTGTTTTTGCAGTCTTTGCACCAGCAAAAGACCCCAACCTGAGAGAAGCACAAACCTGCAACCGCTGAAAATCAAGGACTGTGGATTTTGTCTGGAAAAGCAACCCAGGACACCCTTCCTTTGTTCTACCAAGACTGGGGAAGATTCGGAGTAATGGGGGTAAGTTGGAGAGTGTTTAACCTATCCCTATATATCCATTGTAAATCAATGGGCTTACAATAATCAAATGTCTAACACTATTGGCTTTGCCATTACTTGCCTTGTCATTTTGGGCACTTGTCTACATTGAACTCTAACTCTAAGAACCCTTCACTGGACCGCAGAGACCCTACCTGCATTTTGTCCTGCATCCTAAATTCTGTGGAACTATATCCGAAACTTTAGGGCACAAGGCCCCTGGCAACTTAGGGCTGGACAATTTTAGGTAGGGATCACCTCCGTGAACCTATTGGTGTATAATACTTACCTATCCATTCCTTTGCAGGAGTATTTGATTTGTGTTGTGCATTATAACCGGATGAATGTATATATGTATCTAGTTTGATAGTATTGTGTGAAACGTCTACCTGCTTGTATTCATTTTTCTGTAGTGTCTTTTGGCCATAATTAATTAACTGTATTTGTATACATCCTGTCTAAGTGTCTAAGTGCAATTTGTGACTCCCATTGTGTGACCTCATTGCGGACCCTGTACAAGCTCACCACCTCTGAAGAACTTAGCCTATACCGCCTGTCACTGCTACCTAACCTGGTTTGGTTACAGCTTCCCAGAGTTGTCCCTGCCGCAATATAGGATAGTCTTTTTTATGCATCTGTCCACCAGGCCAGAGTATAGAAAATCAGTCCTAAAGAATGGGAGAGAGCCTTTACAGTGTCATCCGAGCAGTATTACCAATGGGCAATCTAACATGGGGAAACAGTTTGCAGCCGGGGTGCAATAGATGGCAGTAGAAGGGGCAAGAAAGTGGGGAGTGGGCATAATATAGGTGAAAAAGTAGAGGGGAGCAGTGGGCGGAGATCCCAGCAGCTTTCAACAGTGAAGTAAGGGCAAGGGAGGAAGTTCTTACACAAGAGTATGGGGTAAGAGCTGGGATGCCATCCCCATCAACAAGCTACAATGTGGATGGAGCTGGGGTGGCCCACAAGTGGATGGCAAAAGGACAGCATAGAGGGTGAGTATGGCCCCCATTGCAGCACAAGAAGTAAAGGGTGTGACACCCTTACCCGAATGTATAGCCGGGAGTTTGTTTGAATAGCGACCGCTGGCAGAGGATGCAGGAGCATTGCAGTGGACACACCATGATGGGACAAAGAGGAGAAGCCAGGAAAAAGTGGTTTGGGAGAACAGGACTGGTATAAGGCAAGATAGAGACATTGGGGAGAGCAGGAGTGGATGGTGTGGGAGGAAGGGGCTCATGGGAAATTGAAGGAAGTGGTGAGTATTAAATAAGGGGCAGTGGTGGAGAAGGAGGTTGCAGGGAGAGAAGACAGGTTCAGGGCCTTGGGGTCAGGCTAACCAGCAGAGTAGGTTTGCTGATGTATTTTATTCCTGCAGCAGGAGTGCTATCGCAGGAAGGGAAAGGAGGAAAAAAGGTGCTACAACCAGGGTGATGCAGATGGACAGGGTGGCACATCTGCAAAGAGGTGATCATGGAAGAGCAGAGGGGTTTCAGTTGAAATGGGCAAGGGGGGGTGTATCTGTGCCCCGTGAAAGTAGGGAAGAGCATGGACGGGAGAAATCTTGCTTTAGCAAGTGTCCTTTTTGCAGGAACAAAAATGGCAAAGTTCTGACAGTGGGGCATGTTCTGGGGGTGATAAGGAAAGCTCTGGCAGCTTTGGGGGAGGATGAGAGAGAATTTGGAACACATTCATTTAGAACAGGAGTGACATTGAAGGGGAATAGATTAGGTATGAGTGAACAAGACATTAGGAGTTTGGGGTGCTGGAAATCTTGGAATAACAAAGCTTATATTAGGGACTTGAGTGTAGGAGAGAGGTGATGGTAAGAGGTAGGAATTAGAGGATTATGAAAATGGTCTCACAATGTTCGTTTTTGCAGATGCAGCACAAGGAAATAGAGAGGTTCCTCAGATTTAAATTTGCAGCCACACCCTGGTAAATGGGCAGGGAAACAAGAGGGAGGAAGGGTGATTGGGATACAGCTGGGTTGCGTCCAAAGCAAACATGAGAATGTGTTGGTATTATGGTCAGGGATGGGAGGTTTTAGGTGGGACACATTGTTGCCCTTGATGGCAGGGCTACAGAGGAATAATTGTGTGCCGGCGGCAGTAGGTATTCATGCAGGCACAATGACCTTGTTAAAGAGCCAGGGGTGGCGCTGATAAAAAAAAAGGGAAACAATGCTTAGAGGAAAGATTGTTCAGAGGTTAAGATTTATTTAATGGAGCTGTTGCCAAGGATAGTGTTGAGGAAGGCGTTTAGAGAAGGGGCAGTAGAGACAACAAGGAAGAAAATGCATAAGTAGAAGTGAAAAATATGTGCGGTTTAGGGTGTGTGTATTACGAAGCACCCAGATATTAAATATGAACAGTTTGACATGTTTAGAAAAGGCAGTTGTAGAGGTGGAGTCAAGTACCCCCATCAAACGCTCTGCCCCCATGTTGCCTTTATGTTGGGAAGCGGAAATGGCGACACATGTAGTTCCAGTGAGAGTGCCTATACCACAAGGAACCTTCGAGACAAGGTATCCATTGAGAAAACCCTATATAAATGCACAAAGAAATGGTGTCTGTCTGGCTGGAGTGCAAGAAGAAATCTGAATTTGAACACGGAAGGAGACTGAGGACGTCATGCGAAGTAAGATCTGACGCACCCAGAAAAGATGAACGAGGTGAAAGAACATAAACCTTCTCTAAGACCTAAAGTGAAGATGGTATAGATGAGCAACATTTCGGGCTCGAGATGGAGATGATCATGCTATAGAAATGTTGAAGAATATGTAAATCCCATCTATGTAGCAGTCAACCGTGGTTAACTTTACATAAGGGCAAGGGGCAATCCCACTACCAGAGGCACGTGGTCCAAGCCTTGTACTGAGGAGCATACAATGCGAGGGGGCCTGAGGACCCCTCGCTCCCATACAATATGTAAATCAGTTTGCACTTATGCAGATGCAGTAACGCAATTTCTTAAAAGTAATCATAAGGCTGGCTATGTGGTGAATAGTTTTGTGGCGATGCACCAATATATACATATAGGAATGTACAGAACCTGGATGTTCCACGATGCAGTTTTGCAAGGTTCAAAAACCCCATGGTTGGAAGGGATTTCAGTGCATGGCACAGTTGCAAATTACTGATGGCCAGGCGAATTTTGAGAAAGACTTGGCTGGCCCAGTACCAAGAAGACGAGGTCACTGTGAGTTTGGCACTTGTCAAAAAGGTTACAGTGAACGTGAGAAAAGAACAAACTTATGTTTGAAGCAGAATGAAAAAAACTCTGAAGGTGTCAACAGTTCATCATTTAATAGAATTAAATGCAGCAAAAGGCTCAAGACAGTGGTCTCTAGTCACATGGCTGAGACCAAAATAGCTTGGGTCAAGCTACACCGAAACAAGAAGACAGAACATTGCCACACTGCCTTTATCAGGTTGGTTAACAATTGGGGTCTGTTCTGACATGTAACATTTAGGGGGGCTACTTATTGATTGTAGTAGGCCTTGTTAAGTTCTATTGTGTCTCAGAGAGTACAAAAACGCATTCAATGTGAAGATGTACAGTGAGAAATTCAGACAAAAATAGATATAATTCAGACAGCTTTTAAATTTATTTTGCTGCTGGATGCATTTAGCAGTCATGCATCAATAGTATTCAGAAAGAGAGGTATTTGTAAAGATAGCAGACACAAATGCAAATAAATTCTTCACAAATGCTAGGTGTGAAGGGAGGTTAATTCTTAGTCTTAGCCTTACCCTTACACAATCATTTATAAGGTAAGTTGCAAAAAAATTCAATGATAAAACTGGGTAATGCTATAAAGAGCACTGTGTAACCACCACCTTTTGTGACAAGTGATTAATGTGTATTCAATACAGGACAATCCAAACAGAAGCAAAAGATGCAAAAACTCTTTGTTGTCTATAGCCAGGCTGAAGGGTGACCTCATACATGGTCGACGTCTAGAAGTGGATCAAAAAGATGTTGGGACCAGGAGAGAAATCTAAGAATTGGTCCTTAGGACGTTTCGGCTGAAAGCCTTCATCTGGGCCTGGGGTAGGTCTCCCTAGGGTAGAGATATAAGGACACTATTAGTGTCTGAATTGAAAGTTAAAAGCTATTTAAAAACACAATAAAGAGTCTGTTCCAAGACTTTGGTACACCACAATCAAGTAGGGCGGCAAGGGAGTAAACAGGGGACTGACCTTAGGGGCTGCAATGCTGCATGTATTTGGCGGTTGCTTGTAGCACCAAGGTAAAGTGAGGTGCGCAAAAAAACAGGTCTATTATTGGCTGCAGGCTGTGGAGGGCTACAGGAGTAAAAAAACAATATTGGGTAAATTTTCAGTTAAAGATGTACATAACTAGACAATGGTAGCATTGAGTAAGGCGGGCTCTCACCTTGCTGATAGACTTTTGTGTGAAAGTTTCACATGAGAGGCGAGGGCAGTAAACCAGCTAGTGTCCGTAGAATTACAGACCCGTCTGGAATGGTGGCTGCCTTTATCAGGCACAAGCAGCTTCTGCAAGGCCAAGTTCAAAGCTTTAATTGACTGGCAGACTGTAGGAATGATGATAGATGTTGGGATAATTGGTGGGGAGGCAAGACCACGCTAAACCTCCATGCACCTGGAATGGTAGCCTGCGTGCTGCTATCATGTGGAATATTCCAGTAGGGTATAAGAGTGCCAAACCAATCATAGAGGGCCACGTAATCAGGAGGCCTATAGTTTGTGTAACCAATTAATCATTGTGTATTTAGTGACAATGGTGATGACCATTTATTTTGGATGGGTTTAGTTACACACCTGACTTAAGATACCCAATCATAACCTCCGGTTATGTAGAGTGTATACTTAGATGTTCCCTGAAAGCCAACAACCGTTACTAATATGTCTTTGCAGTTTGCCACATAGTATGACATCAGCAATGACAGGTTTTTGTAATAAAAGAACTGTTTTTTTTCTGAAATGTGTTGAGATCGTGCTGTGCGATCTCGGATGATGTCCGTTGTACTCCCTGTTTTAGATGATTGATAATAAAACAGAACGCAGTTTTGCCAACTTCCTGAGTAGTTTTGAAAATTGATGTTTGAGTAACTTCTGCATCCCCATCCACCTCTAAGTATTGCTACCTCGCCTTAAAGGACTCCAGGTCTATGACTTCACAGTGACAACCTGTCCCTAATGGGGAACAAATATTACATGCTGGACATTATGATGGTGGTAGAGGAGGTAAGGAAAGGGAAAGAAGTGAAGTGGTTAAAGGGGTGGGGTAGAAAGAACACCTCCAGGGAGTGTTTTTCTGTATAACAGGGATCCAGTCTTTTGAAGGATGGTTGGGGGAGCCGATAGGTTTATTGGCATTGTAAAGGAGAGAGTTAGGACTGTTTGGACAAAAAGGCTAGACTGAGGGTACCTCAGTGGGGATGAGGTATGGAAGAAAGCCGGGCGCTGGCTCAGGGAGAGTATGGGGAGAAAGGAAGGAAAGATGATGGGGGGAGTACTAGGAGAAGGGAGGGATGAGGTGGCCAAAGTCGGAGTTAATTAATTAAATGTATTGATGCATTTGTTAATGTTTTGGGAGTCTGTAAGGCTAATGAGCCAGGTTAACGTTGTTTTGTAAGCTGTGGCCTGTCACATTAAAGAAACCCTTTCCACGGCAAGCAAGAAAGGGTATTTTGTCAAGTCTAGCCCAAAGTGGATGGCGGGGTCATGTGGGATGCATTTCCCCTGGGGATTGGGCATTGTATTGTGTAGCCAGCAAATAGCAACAAGGAGATAAATCATCCCCTCTCCCTATATGAGGGATCAAGGAGGGCTCAGGAACAAGCGTCGGATTGACAGAGCTATAGCAAGTTGCCCACTATCTACCCTCGAATAAAATATTTCCATGTACTTTTTGTTTTAACTTTTCGGGTGGTTCAAAATGGCAGACGGAGGGAGTGTAAATGAATAGCCAGCAGCTTTTTATGACATGCTGGGGCAGTAAGGGGACTTGGTATTGTATCATACATCTTTTTGTAGCTGATGTGGCAGGTCTCTCTGTTCGTCTGGTTAAGTGTAGGAAGGAGGAGGAGGACTTTTAAAGTAAAAAGGGGTTGGGGAGAGAATTAGGATGGAGCTGGGGACACAGTCCTTTTAAGAATGGTTTGGGGAATGCGGCAGGATTATTGCACAGTACAGGGTGCGGCTAGCACTGTTTGGATGGACAGGCTAGCCTGAGGGTACAAGAATGGGGATGTCGTATGAAAGAAGGACAAGCGTTGGCTCAGGGAGAAGTTGCGGGAGAAAGGTGGAAAATATGATGAGGAGAGTTGTAAGGGGAAGGGAGACATGAGGGTGGCCAAAGTGGGAGTGAATTAATTCATTTTATTGAAACAGTTGTTAATGTTTTGGGAGTCTGACAGGCCAATGAGCCAAAATAGAGTGGTTTTGTAAGCTGTAGCCTGTCGCAATAAAGTGACCTTTTCCACGACAAGTGTGTCTGGCTGTTTTGTGCAGTCTAGACCCAAAGAACCACCTTAGCTTTGTTAGTCTTCCCTGAGCAAAACCCACCCTCTCATTCATTTTCAAAAGTCGTATATTGCTTGAACAAACATCATATTGTTGTAAAAAAAAAAAAGTGTTTAGCTCTGATTTCTTTAAAGGTTTCCGGTACAATTATCAAGAAAGACAGTCACATTGATACCATATTGTGATGCTGTTATTACTATCCTGGTCAGGTTTACACTAGCTTCAGATGGCTCCAATTATATGCACAATAGTGAAGGAACTGCTTGACTGACATTTTGAAAACCCTGTAATTTGTTACACTGCAGAGGTAGTAAAAAGGTTGTAAAATCTGAAATACTTTCTGGTGAGATGCTCGGCTGAATGCAGAAAGTAACTGTTCTTCATTTCTCGCCCGTGTGTTCTCATCTGCTTCACATCCTATTATTTTCAATTTATTGAACTGCACTTTACTGGGTTGTTTGCACCCAAAAGTAACCACATGCATTTTCCCTTTAGGGAACGCCTTATTTAATATACCAAATAATGTATATGCTTTGCTTGTGAAACCAATGATACATCACACGCATATGCAGCTTGGCACTCCCCAAAAAGCCCCTATCTCATGTCAGGTCTCTGTGGAATCGGAGAGCCATGACAACAGCATCAATCGATAGCACATCCTGTGAGGTTCTATAGAATCCCATTTAAGGTTCATGCTAAGGATGTGCAGAAGAGAACCCTATGAGGAATATTACAGATTTTTGAAAAAATAAACCGGGTAGCTCTTGATGTATGCCTCTTAATGGTGTGTTGCTTCCTATCTAGTTTAATGCATAATTGGTGATGCATTACTTTGCTGTAGATGGTGTTATGCAAATGAAGTGTGATTGTGTTATTTTGCCACCTGAAAAATATCGATGGGGCATGCCTTGAATGCTTCCATGGGAAAGTGTTAAAGCTAGTTTTCAAATTTCATTTTAGAACATGAATCGAACCTCGAACCGTGCAACCCTAGAGCTGTACAGATTGTTGGCTGGCTTGTGGCTTCTGTGGCATCTGCGGCTCCAGTGGCTTCCACGGACATCTCAACAGCACAGGGTTTGAAATCCCCCTGCTATAGCCCCCATTCCCTCATCACATTGAACTGAGGACCAAAGGAAAGAATGTGTCTGTCTACGACCTTAGACACAAAGGCACCACTTTGGAATCATCTAAGCCAAGGCGAGAGGAGAGGCCATGGGGTGGGGGGTTCCTAGTCAAACTCATCCTTCAAGTGGTACAGAGATGTGTGAGGAGGAGCAAGGTGAGAGAGGAATATAGCCTTGCTAACAAAATCAGTAGATGATGGAAAAAGCACGAAATTCTTCCTAAAGTTTCTCCAGAGTTCCCTCTGGACAACAACACAGTATCAACAGATGAGGACAAAATGGGCCTCATTATACTCATCGTTCCTTTGTCTTTGTGTGGCCCTTGAAGAGGAAAATCTATATGGTCAGTGCTACAAATAAAACACCTAAGAAATGCGGTAAAATATTGCATATGCAACCCCTCATTGTTGTCCTCTCCACCTCAAGAGGATACTGGGCCCAACCTCCAAATCAGCCGTCAACCTATTGCTCCAGGGCATAGTTCAGCTTTACGACAATATGATCGCTCCCATACTAGGTTACTACTGGAAAATGGCAAAAGATTGTAGAGGCCCAAGACTTCCCAGGAGGTAATATTAGAGAGTCATGCAATGTCTCAGTTTGTGAATCCACCTGAGGAGGTGCTAATCAACAACATAAATGACCTAAACAGACTGTCCGTATATTGTCAAAAAAGAAAAAAACTAAAACAATCAACCAGACTCCCAACAATTTGTGCACCCATTCTGATAATTTCTACTGATACTAAAGAAACACACAGCTTGAGGAAACATTGTACAAAAAATGCATCTAAAAATCAAAAAGGATTGAATTTGAATAGAGAGCGTTCATCAAGAAAGTTTCTTAAAAGTGTGACCATACCCAAGGCTGGCAAATAGATACTAGTGAGGTACCTAAGTCGAAATCTAAAAAGAAGTCCAGAGGGAAAAAGAAAGATACAAAGCAGAAGAATAAACAAAGTGCGATCTCGGACTTCTTTCAAAAACATCACACAATAACAGCAGGGTAAGCGAAAGACAACCCTACTGTGGACCAGGATTTTGGCCCGGACAACCTTTATGTCTCACACGAACCCTCACAGACATTATCTGCCAGATTTGTCTGGCAGGGATTAGCACATGTGCAGGTTCTAGTGTCCAGGCACTGTTTGCTATAGTTGAGAAAAAATGGCCTTTGCATTTAAACGGAAAGAGGAGGAAGTGCCTTCCATAAATAGGTCTAAGGTGCATTGTTTCTTCAGACATCGATTTTATTGAGATATTGTTCCAGAAACATATGTAGTGCATTTATACACATAACCTGTAGCCTCTTTAGTATGGAAACATCGTGAGGTTTCTCGTGTCATGGGGATAGACATCTTCACCCTTTAGCAGGAAATATGTCAGACGGAAAGTAGCTTAAATGTTCAATGGATAAATATGGTGTTAGAAGAGTCTTTTGCACTAATTTCAGGGAGGAGATCAAGGTCCCAGACATGATTGCGGGTGGTTATCAGCCGCACTATATCCTAAAGCGGCAACAAATACAGGGCCTGGCTTTGAGGAAGTTGGGCCATTGAGCAAAGCACGTTTTAACAACAAAGTCTTAAATATATTATCATGGAATTGTTGGGCACACATACATATTATGACAAATTAAGCATCTAACCCATTTCTTTAAGACTTCATTCTGATACTCTTGCAAGAAACCTGGCTTAAGGAATCATTACTAATGGAGGGCTATCGAGTCTTCAAACTTCAAACCTTCTCAAAAGACAAGGGTAGACCCTTTGGTAGTCTACTAACAGTAATTGACCTAAGTTCTGGAATGTATTGTAAGCCACAGCCAAATTGATTGACGATCCTCTTGGCTACAATCCCAAGGTTAAGGATAAATCATTCCTACATGGATTGCCTTCTAATAGCCATTTATTGGAATCCTATGTCTGTGTCCTTGCAAAAACTATGGAATTAATTTACCAATGTTACAGATAGCTGACTTATGGATGAATGGGACCCTACATTAGAATTGCAGTTGACATTAATTGCTGTTGAGACAATGAATGGTCAATGAATGTGATTCACAAATACTTTGAGAGAAATATGTTAAACGACACAAGGATCAAATGGAGAACATTGTTTGCCAAGTGGGATTTATGTAAATTAAGTGTGCATGACAGCGGGGCTATAACAAATTGGGCAACATAGAGGATTGGGGAATCTATATCTCATTTAGACTACATTTACATTGCATACTCATTGCTGCACATAATTACCCCAGTAATTCCCACCTTTACCAGTGTGAGCGATCATGCATTCACGGTTACCTTTTTAAAGGCTGAAGCTCATGATTGTCAAACTATGGTAGGAAAAAAGGATTTGAAGGGTTATGGAGTGAAATGGCACTGTCTTTCAATAAGTAAACTTTCATTGCATTCATAATTTTACTCTGAAGTAATGATGAGCACAACATAATGGCCTCATCTCATTTAGCATGAGATGGGCATGAGATCGCCAAGAAGGCCCACTTTCAACTCAAGCTCCTCAAAGGAAACATTCCTTTCATCACTTTCCCCCAGAAGCTCAATGTCTCTATAGCTCCGGTACTCTCCAAGCTGGACTACTGCCTCTTCCTCAATCTACCCATTTCCTCTCTATGTCCCCTCCAGCTTATCCAGAAAGGGGCTGCAAGACTTATCCTTTGCCTCAAGCCCACAGACCGCATCTCTCCAGACCTAAAATCTCTCAACTGTCTGGGGCCAGGGACCCTGCTATCTTCAACTGACACTCTCTAAATACTGTCCCTCCAGATCTTTACGCTCCTCCGGCGACAAATCACTGTGTGTCAAGGCTTCTCTAAACAGGAGCTGGTGGACAATGTCTTTCCTTGTCTGGCCCTCTGCTCTGGATCAGCCTCCATCTCACTCTCCATCTTGAGCCGGATCTTCTCAAATTCCGGAAGCTCCTCAAGACTTTCTTTTTCCCCTCCTCCTTTCCCATCTCCCTCCCTTGTTAAACCCCACAGTAGCTAAGATTGGTGACCAGGAAATGTATGTGTCCTTCTCCGTCCTGGGCTCCCCCCCAATTGGCCGTCAGCCTCGCTCAACCCTAGCACTTGCCATTGGGCTCCCATTGGCTTGTGCTATCTCACAGGCCTGCACTTATTGTTTTGTCAGTTGACCACTCTCACTAAGCGATCTCTGCCTGGCACTTAATAGCTGCTTGCAGCTCACTCGCTAGCACTTCCCTCTGTGGCATGCCTAGCACCCCCCACTGACCCCTCTCTCTCTCTCTGCACTTGCATGTTCATAACGCTCACAAGGTCTAGTAGGACTGCGTCTCTCTTTCTTCATTGTTACTATAATTTGCCTTTCATTCCCTAGTTGCCTGCCCATTGCCCTGTGGGCGCTTTGAAACATAATTCACTTAATGTATAAGCACTTTACAAATGCACAATAAATAAATAAATAAACAGGTAGATAGAACACTTGAGAGTATCCTAACATATCACATCGGTGCAACGTCCATTCATCGCTGTTTATTTTTCGCAGCATTTTTTGTCGCAGATTTTTTACCTCAAAACAACTAATTGAACAATATGGGGGGTGGGGATTTAAACCAGTGGGAAGGGGGGTTTAGGGAGTAACCCCCCAAAAAGAAACAAAAAATTCAATGCAATGGAATGACATGGCACCATGACATCAAGGTACCATCTTGGAAGAGGACACATAAAACATATTTTTGCTCTAGGGTACTAAAAAAAAGGAAAACATGAAGAAACAAAAGCAGATTGCTTTCCTGCTATCTCACAATGCAGACATTTACCATGAGCAGAAAAAGCATATTCTCTAAAGAACTTTGTTAAACATGATAAATGACGAATTAATTTAAATGGTAACCAGTTAATCTTACATAAACTAGATGTGAGGAATTCTGTGAAGTTTTGGGAACTTCTGAATTGGCCCCCACGAATAATATTGATAAGTCTACTATTTCCCTTATAGATGGCAAACATTATGTGGAACATTTCAAACACATGTATCAGTCTAATTATAATCCTTTAGTAGACCAGAGGGGCATCTGGTATGACCTAGCCAGATAGTATGTTACATAGTGAACAAGATAGCCTAGTGTTCATTAAAAGATTGAAGAATTCTCTAGCTTCTGGGCCAGATGAAATAACACCAGTGGCCATAAAAAGGCATTTGTTGGAAGAATTATATTGTATAGCATTGTGGAAACCCAGTAAATTCGCCATTCTTGACATCCAGTCACAGTGGTACCCATATTCAAAAAGGGTGACAGATCAGACCCAAGAAAATATATATCAATATCTTTTGTTGATATAACAATATCTCCCATTAATATAACAAAGTTATTGCCACAAGACTACTTAAACTACTGGATGCTTTAGAGCAGGATCAGTCTATGATTCCCAAAGTCCAATTAGACTTTAGGGGAAAGCTAGGAATGTCATTATATGGCTTGGCGATGTCAAAGAGGCCAGTTCCTAGCCATAACTCCTAACAGCCAGCCTTCCATGGAATTAAATATACCCCATGCAAGAAAGAGACACACAGGCAGCTAGCTGGGAACATCTTGTTCAATCCCCTGTCTCCCATCATGGTTTTATAGATTTAAAAATATTCCATCAGTTCTGTTCTAATATGAACCTTATAATGCAATTGGTCACATTTCTACAATCCAAGTGTACTGACCCCGTTTATTGCATATTAACACTTCCTGAAACACATGTTCATTTTCTTTCACACTGACCATATTTATGCTAATCATCATGACTGGTTGTTTTTCCGAATTTCACTAAGCCACAAGATATATTTCAAAACCTTAAAACTGGAAAAAGAAGGTTTTGGAAATGATGCATTGCTTCAGACTTCTTAGCACAATGTGTCCAAGATATAAACTATCTGCATAGTTTCTTATTCACTAATCCAACCTCTGTATCATTTGTCTGATTTTATGCCCACTTCATGTGTAAGCAACACCATAAAAAACATCTATTCTGCTATTTAAACTGCTGAATCACTGCATATTGGCTTCTGCCCAATGCACTCCCTTCCTGATTCCCTTGAGTCCACAGCACTATATTTTCTGTTTGCTCAACACTTCTAAATCTTCATGGGGTTTTTAGGCCTGTAGCCATTTATAATACATGATGTGGCATTCATTTTGAAAGAAATGCGTCCTTTTTATACTTCTATGGCCCTTATTCTGATAATTGTTTCTAATATCTCTTGAGTATGGGTGATAGTTCTTATGTCAGAGGGAGCTGCGTTCTATATTTTGTATGTTGTGCACAATGTAAGCATCCCTTTATGTTGTGTGTTTTCCTAAATAAATGTGTGTAGTTTCACCTATTTTCTCATGTACATGCCTATAATAAGGACAGCCTGGCTGCCTCAATGAAAAATACTTCTGCCTTTTACAATGTTGGACAGAAGGGTGGGACACATGCCCAAAATGACATTATTACCTGCCTATAACCAGAGAGAGGATCTACTCCTCTTCAGTGCTTCACCTGTTAAAACAATATGCTATTACTAAGAAGGTGACACCTATGTACATAGCCAGTATTGACCTATCAAATGATTTTGATAGCATTAATAGAAATCATCTATGGTGGAAATTATACTAGCTATCAATTCCTGAGGGGCTATTGAAGTTATTAATGCAGATACTAAAATACATGTAAGGTTGTCACAAGAGGGCAATCTTTTAGAGGAAATCCACACTAACATGGGTCTGAGGCAGAGGTTCATGTTAGAACCCTTCCTTTTCAATGTACACATCAGTGACCTAAAGGACGTGTGCTCAGACGTCAATTCCTTTGCAATAAAAATGGCTCATCTGCGTCTGACCTGGTTTGCTTACTCAGAAGGTTTGATTTTCTTTGTTCAGACCCCTTTAGGCCTATAAAAAAAAGGGCCTTCTATGGCTACTCAGACAAAATACCCTTGCAATATATTTAAATTAATCCAAGATTCTCTTATTTTCCAAGAAAAGGGGACCCTAAAAGATTGGTTGGACGATTGGAAAAGAGAAAATAGTGATAGTCGAAAATGGAACCAATCTCAGTTTTGCTTCAGCAGCTCATACTCGAAGAAAAACTTAGAAACAAGATATGGGCAGATAATGAACACTTTACTAGGTCAATGAAAACAGGTTTCTCTAAAATTGTGTAAAGTTACTCATCTGCTTCAAAAATGTTACAATTTGAAAATGGTCCCAATTCTTTTGTATGGGACCATATTTGTAAATGAGAATTTGGAGCCCTTGAGAAGTAATAATGAGGAAGGAGGTACTATGCCTCCTAATGTCTGTATCCTGAGTTGCTATTAGATTTGAATTCAGGCTTATATCTATTGAAGCGATATGGGTCTAGATATGGCTTGAATTGTATTCTAAAACCAGTGTTGCAGTTAAAAAGGCCCTGTTTGACGACTTAAAAATAATTTGGGCATGATAGGGCAACTGCTGAATTGAATACATTTTGGGATGGAAATGAGAAAATGTTATAAGAGTTCAATGATGCATCGGCAAGTCTTTTAAAAAAAACTATGTGACCAGTTGTGTAGAGGAGCAGCTGAATGCTACTTCAGGAAGTCCCGCCCCCATTCTTCCTATATGTTGGAAGCCAGAGATTGCGACATGCACAACACCAGTTATGGTGCCTGTTCCACGGAGAGCCTTCAAGAAAGGGAATCCATTGAGAAAACCCTATCTGATGTATCCCAGTAGAGATGACAACCTCTTGGAGGAGGTCCCGGAAGGAATATGAAGATGAGAGAAAGAGAAGTTGGTGATGTCACAAGATACAAACGTGACCTACTGAGAAGAGTGGCTGAAGGAAAAGATCTATAGACTTTATGGAATCTGATATCGAAATAAAGAATAGAGTAAACTTTCATATGCGTAATGAAGATTGCAAGTGTGAAGAGCACTGCAGAAAATGCAAGCCATTTTATAACTGTAAAGATGCAGCAACGCAAATAGACTAAGTGGTTTTAAGGCTAGCTTTACATAGTGAATAGACTGCAGGCGGTGCTGCAATTATATAGAATTCTGGACATAGGTGTCACCTATTTAGTAAGGTTGGACCCATGCAGAAGTGAGAATCGGAAGGCTGTGTCACAGCAACGTGAAGCTAAGAGCATGGATAGGCCTGGAAGAGCTGTCTGGCCTGGTGTCAAAGGATGAAGTAGCCAAGAACTGGTTATCAATCTATGAAGAACAGGAACCATGAGACGCTGAATCATCTTGTGTCAAGGTGCAAAGAAAGAAAACCATGAGTGGCAAGTTTATTAATTGAAGACATTTAAATGCTGTAAAACAGGCCAAAAAATAGTTTGCTGTCAAGTGAGCTAAGGATGGCAATAGGAGTTGGGTGTGCAGACCAGAACTGTGGTAAGAGTGTGCCTATACTCTATTATATTCCCAGGAGCAAGGATAATTTGCAAGGCCAAATTCGAAGACAATCTGAATAGCAGCAGGCATGAGCGATGAGAGATGTTGGGCTAATTGGGTGGGGAGACATGGTCAGGTCCACCCACTGACAACTTGGGTGTCAGCTCACATGCTGGTAGTGAGCTGAATTTTCCAGAAGGGTACAAGCTGGCCAACCAATTATAGAGGGCCATATAACGAAGGGCCTTATACTTTGAGAACCAATAGTATACTGTGTACCTAATAACTGATGAGGATGACTTACACTAGAGGCAGGCTTAAGTTGTCCATCTGGCAGTACAGACCAATCACAACCCCTCCGTATTTAGAAAGTATACTTAGATGTTTCCTTTGAGCATATCACAACCCCTCGTAGGTTTATCTTGTTAGCCACATAGTATGATGTCACGCATGATTAATTTTTATTATACAAATGTGTTTTTTATGTAAAATGTTTGAGAGAACACGAGCGAACATCCGTTGATGTCCGTTGTGACTCCCTGTTTTAGACAATTCATAATAAAACATTTGGGAGAGACTTTTTGCCAACTTCCTGAGTCAGTCTTATTTGGTGTAAGAGTTATTTTGCACCCCATCAATGCATGACATGTTACTGATTTAAGGACCTCCAGGGTTCAAGTTGTAGTATTGTCGGATGGTTTAATAGAAGACGCATCAACCTGTTGGAACTCCAGTGTTTCGAACGATCGTACATCCTCTGCCATCTAGCAGGAAGATCACAGGGTTTCCTGTGGAGAGGGGCCAAATAGAAATCCTGCAAAAATAATCGAGACAGTGGGCAGGGTCCCTCTTTGAGGAAATCCCTACCTAGTTTCCACAGGTGCTTTACGGATGGGAGGCAAAAGTGGTCAATTGCAGGAGGAGACAATACCGAAGGCCTTGAGCCAGACAAGTGAATAATGAGAAGATTGAGGGTAATGGCAAATTAAGGGGACAAGATTGGGATCATTTAAAAAGTGGTGAAAGTAACAAAAGTAACAAAGTAACAGGATTAATAGGAAATATTGTGTAAAGAGAGAGAAATATAATGCCCAAGAGTCCTAATCCAAAGGGATTATAGAAGAGGTTGTCTCACACTCCAATCAGAGTAAACTAGGCTACGTCGAGGAGAGGTACGTATAAATTGACAATCTAAACTCTGTGATCAGGGTATTAAGTAGGGGCAAGAGGATGAGGGTGATCACCAAGGTTTTTATGTAATGAGTCGACTAGTCTGTCTGTTTATGTATTTTTGTTGAAATAGGGTGTTGAGGCGTGCCACGAACAGTTGTGTGAGAATTAAGAAAAAGTTAAGAAGTTATACTCTCTATCTAGGGAAGTGGTTGCTCCCAATCCAGAGGTAGACAGAGAAAATTGGAGAAATAGAGCTTTTGAGTTACGATTGTTGGAGTGCACTCGTGTTTATTGTTTTTAAGAATCAAAAAAGCGGCAAAGGTATTTTATAACTTTGGTAAGTATTGACAGTCAATTGAGACTTGTCACAGTGGGAGATTTTACTCCCTGATGCATTTATGTAAGACATTGCCAAAACATATGCCCAAGCTCAAACAGTATAGTTCAGAATGGATGAAAGGCACAGCAGATAAGATGTTCATGCCTTGTCCACAAGGAAGATCAATTGTCAAAAGCGTTATTGAACGACATGACCACATACTTGCACACTGCGTACACGGGAACAAAGTTAGAGAAGAGGTTATCTATTTTAGAGCTCTGGAAGACGTATCAGGAAGAGTGGGCGTATTCACCACCCAAAGAGTGTATGCTTAATCAGTGTAAGGAGGAAGGTGTTGATCCCCCAGCTACCCTTACCTCGCTGGAATAACAGGCTATAGCATGGAAGACACAGGATTGTATCCTTTAAAGGAACTGAAAGCGGCGATGGTGTATAGTAATCTGATATACAAACCACCTGCTTACAGCAGTGACGATAGTCCAGAGGAGAGTAAGAGAAAAGAAGAGATGTTTAATATCTTGCAGGACAATTAAGAGAAAACTGAGTGAAAGAATATATCAACAGGGATAGAACGAGAAATTAATAGATGGAAAAGAGAAAAGGATAAAGCTGACAAGGTAAAGCTTGTACAGAAAGAATGGATGGGAGGACAGATATTACTCAAGCTAGATGGGAAGAGATTAAAAGAAGATGCACATAAACGAAAGAGCAGACAGCGGCGAGAATAGATGTATCAGGAGGAGCAAAAGAAAGAAAAAAGGGTAGAGGAGAAAAGAAAATATGACAACAGGCAGAGAGCAATAGAGGAATGGGATAGACAAGAAAGTGAGAGAGAAGAGCCAGAAGCACAGAAATTAAGGGACAGAAGAATACAGAGGTGAATAGAGGAGGAAGAAAGGAGAGCAGGAGTAAGGAGAGAAGAGATAAGACAAGAAGAGTAGAGAGTTAGATGGGAAGCGAACAAGCGAAGAGAATTAGATGAGGAATTTCAACGAAATAGAAGATAATGGGAGTTTGATATTAACCGTATACAATAGGAACTAATGGAGCGAAGTCCTATAATGCGATGGGACTTAGTGGAAGAGTTCCTCCCGGTAAAGGGAGCAATGCCAGGGCCATCTAGAGCGGCCTTAGAAGAGAACTTTGATATAGGAATTATCAGAGATAGGATTGATAAAGCCTATCATGATTTAAGGGAAGGAAGGAAATCAGGAAGCCGAAGGAAGGAAGAGCAATCTCTAGTCTTCCAAGCATGAATCGAAGAAGAAAATCCATTCAGTCTTGAGCTTAGGGCCTTATCCTTCAGCAGACTGCCTTTAGACAAGGGTGAAGGGAACAAGAGTCACCCAAGTTCGGGACAAGACATGTCAGATGAAGAGAGGGAATCCTTCTGTGGGAAGAGGGAGGAGGTGCATGTGCCCTTGAGGGATGCCTGCAGATGGACAAGGAAGTAAGATGGTCTGATCTAGAGCAACCCAAGGATAGGACGCCAGATCCCATAGCATACCCAGAGCATCCCAGCGGACGATCATATAGTGATAAGGGAGAATCACCGCAATATGTGAACAGGTTAAGATCATTGACAGGAAGGCGATGGTCAGGAACCATTGTCCCCACCATGGATAGGCAGACACTGTGAGCCAATTGCAGGTTAGGGTTTGCACAGTTTCCCTTATTGGAAAAAGGGGGAGCAAGACCACAGTATATTCCATGACCACAGATGGACAAGTATAATTTAAAATGCAAACTCTAGAGTTTGACATCGGGTACGGGATAATGGATTTATGAATTAGAAAAAAAAGACAGCAGGACATACGCTAGTTATAGTGGACATTAAGGGTCTCTTAGCAGTCATCCTTGGGGAAAAAGACAGTGATATATGGAAGACAGAAGGCTATTCATGTGTGACAGCACTGAACACAGTGCACGATGGAGCACCATTTAATAAATGCAGAGCAGATGTTTGGAGGTCTCTCATGGTACAGTACCCTAACACATCAGACATGGGTGCAATCATGACACAAAAGATGAAAGAAGATGAAGACTTTCTTAATCACATTCTGGATATTCAAGAGGATTGGACTCTTGAAACGAGGGAACAGTGGGAAAAAAGTGGCATTATTTTACCACATTTTATGTCAGGGATTGCCCGAGCAAGTACAAAGGCAGATGAAAAAACAAGTGGGAATGGAAGCAAAACCATGGGCTGAAAAACAGTTGATGATAGTGCATCACTGCGGCTATTGCAGGAGAAAAATAAGAAGAGAGATGAGGCTAGGAACCTCAAGGAAGCCAAGTTAGTTCAGAAGAAAATGTCAACATATGCCATAGAAGGGGCAGTATTGACAAACAGAGAAGTGCTGGGAGTACTGCAAGCAGAGGGTACATCGTGGGCAAATAATCATCATTCAATGGACCAAGGAGGGAGAGGGTTCATGCCACGAAGTAGAGGCAGGGGCTTGAGAGGAAGGGGTGGATTTCAAAGCAATCAAGGTGGGTTTCAGAATTCGCAGAATGTGAATCAGAATGCACAAGGAGGATTAGAAAGGCTCTTCCTATATGTTGGACTTGTGGGATGACAGGGCACATTGTGCACATATGTGGAAGCCAAGGGAATGTACAGAATGGCCAATTCTCAAGAGGGGAACAGCCTATCCTCCAGCATATAGCTCACAAGCTAGAGAAGGGTTTGCCTAAAATCAGACTGTGTATCAAACACAAACACCACAAATGCAACAGGGACAGCAAGCACAGCAAGCACAAATGAATCCACTGCAAGGGCAGTCATAGCACTCCCCTACGCAAATGCAGCAATATGCAAACACAGGACAATTATTGACACCTATAATAGGAGGTGCCCCTGTAGTGGGAGGGAATCATTTCATGGCATGTATCCACAATAGGACAGCTCACAGGGTGACTTGATGTGTTTAGTACTATCTGCAACACCAGTCCTCCAAGAGGAACCAGGGGTTGATGTGACAATAGGTGGCAAATCGTTTTCTTTTTTTAGTAGACACTGGGGCTGCTTGTTGATGTATACAAGTGGGAAAAAAAATCCAGTGTCAGACATTGCCATGAATGCTCAGGGGTCCACTGGAGTCGAGTTCCTTTTACTGATGAATTACCAGTCTCCATAGAAGAGTGTGATATGCCTGTTCTATTGTTGTATTCTCGACAGACACAGTTTAACATTTTGGGAAGAGATTTGATGACAAAACTTAACATGACAATTTCTTTTACTGATGAAGGAACAGTGTGTTCCACTGCTGGAATACATTTCATTAATGTGGGTGAATTTATATTGGTGTTCACAGGGCATGTGGCTCTGCAAGGCGTTCCAGTGGAGCCAGAGGTTTTTCTTTATGGGGTGAACATTCTATTGACATGGTTACCTGGCTTAGTGATGAAGACTATGAGAATACCTGATGAATTTTTGTTTCGACCACCGATAACTATGGACAAAGAGGGGGGTCAGACCATCCCTATGGAATTAGAAGCAGCCATAGTACGAAGGGAAATAGCAATGCCTGAAGGACCGGATGACTAAGGCAGACCATGGAGGACAGTGATAGCTCTTGAAGAAGGGTATAGGCTGACTGACATTACTGATGATGACGTGTTTAGAGAGGATCCAACAGATGATGAAGTAGTGTTCTTTATGAGCATTACATATTGGATTAGAATAGAGAGAAGGGAAATCCCACAGCAAATGGTGATAAAGCGGCAGCGTCCAGCATATTTTGATGAAGATTGGAGAAGGTGCCAAGTGTCTTATGGACCCTTATGACATAGGACTGTTAAAGAGGATAGGGGAAGTCAAGATAAAGCTACAGCCAGGGGCAATTCTACCTCGAGAAAGACAGTACCCCATGTCTTGAGAGGCTGATGAAGGTATTTTTAAGACTATCTCAGCACTGATAGAACAAGGTATTCTGGTACCGTCAGAATCATTGTGTAACACCATGGTGTACACTGTGAAAATAATCAAAAGGAAGGTTGTAGAGAATCATACAGGACATGACACAGAATAACCATATTCTTGATGCAGAGTGTCCTCTAGTTCCTAACCCGGCGATGATACTATGCAGTATCCAAGTAGAAGCACGATATTTCACGGTGATTGATTTGAAAAAGACTCACAAGACTTGACTTCATTTACGTTTCACCAGACTCATCTGAAACACACTTATTTGCCCTAAGGGTACTGTGACTCTCCATTGATCTTGAATAGAGTCTGACGGATGGACCTAGGTAATATTGATTTGAAGAGCGTTGTGATACAGTATGTAGATGCTATTTTAATTTGTAGCACCACAGACGATGAGTGTATTCAGGACTCGATTCAGTTGATGACTATCCTAGCAGATAAGGGATACAAGGTAGACAAGGAAACAATGCAGTACTGTCAAGAAGAGGTGTTGTACATAGGACAGTTGATCTCACATGAAGAGAAGAAGGTGCACCTGAGAGAAATGAGGTGATTATGAAAACTGCAAAACCGCACATGTTGAAGCAGATGCAACCATTTTTGGGGCTACGTAATTACGTTAGAGCCTGGGATTTTGATTACAGTTCATACACAAGACCCCTTTTGCAGTTTTTGAAGAAAGCACAGGTAGACAAAGTCACAATAGAATGCGCTGAGGAGATGGAAGAAGGTTTTGAAGAGTTGTATCTTCTGTTTTAGGAATTCACAATTATGCTGAGGAGTTTTTTTTTTTATTCTCGCATACGAATGGGACAGTCATGACAACCGTGCTTACACAGAGGACTACATTAGGGCACACGTCTCTAGCGTATTACAGTAAGATTCTGGACCCAGTTATGAAGGGACACTTTCCTTGTGAACAGTCATTGGCAGTCACCACATTCACAATTGAGAAGTCTAAAAGCATTGTAATTGGTTATTCTATGACTTTTTGTGGAGCATGCTTCTTTGCCAATTTATACAAGCCTAAAGGTGCATTGACACCCCAGAGAGCTTCTGTTTATGAAGTGATCATTTCAAACCCAGCAATTAAAATTGTCAGATGTAAAATAGTGAATCCTGCAACGTTTATAGCTGAGTCAGTGACAGAGAGTGACCATGTACATCATTGCACAAATTATATAGAATTCTATGATGATATACTGCTCATGAAAGAAAATGCGTTGGCGGGAGGGGAAATCCTCTTTATTGATGGTTCTTTGAAAATTGACCAGATACGTGGCGAAAGACATTCCAGCATAGCTGTAGCGAGGTATAGAGCAAGTGGCAAGTTTGAAGTTGCAGCAAGTGCAAAACTACCATCTAACTTTTCAGTGCAAGTGGAAGAATTAGTAGCGCTCATTGTCACACTTGAAAATCATGAGGGGCTGGAAGTGATGATGTACAGTGACTCCACCTATGTGATGTCAACTGTACATGCAGGGCTAGCATGTTGGAAAGGAGAGGCTACCTCTGAGCGTATGGCACTCCAAATTTGTTAGAACATGTTGCATTTTATGTAGTAAACTGCATCGTATGTCAAAAATGTACCGCTGGGCATACACTGCGAATGATTAGAGGAGTAATTCCTCAACCGAATGGTCCTTTTCAGCATTAACATATTGACTATGTTGATATGCTGCAGGTGTCTAGTGGATATAGGTATTTAATAGTGGTAGTGTGTTCTTTCTCCAGGTGAAATGAAGCAGGTCCGTGTACACACCCTGATGCCACTTGCACAGAAATGTTTTCAGTACGTGAAGTCTTTCCAAGATGGGGAGTGTGTGAAGTGCTGAGATCCGATAATGGGCCACATTTTGTCAACAAAGTATTTGAACAGATAACACTATTATTGAATGTTAAGCACAGTTTTCTTCTGCTTATCACCCACAAGTGAATGGGCTATGTGAGAGACCCAACAGCCTCCTTAAAGAAAGGATTGCCAAGCAATGCTCATGTTGAAAAAGGGATGGCTATAGTACCTGCCCTTAGCTTTATGTGCCCCAAAGGAATCAGCCTGGTTCGGACCACCACCTCACACTCCATGAACTAGTGACAGGACAGCAAATGAGAACATCTTTGACTCCTCCATCGAGGAGTAGAAGTGATGCCCAGAGTAAAGCAGAACTGTTAGTAAATGAGTTACCTGATTACTTGACAGGTATGAACACTAATATCTTTCTCATTTCAGATCAACTCAAGCATCAGGGGGGTCAGTCTCAGAACACAGATGAAAACCATTCAGCAACCAGATCAAGTGAACATTTCTCAGCACTGAGACTATTTGCTGGTGGCACTGTGCTAATTAAAAACTTCAGTAGGAAGTGGCAAGAGCCAAGAATTGATGGCCCTTTCATTGTTGAAAATGTTACTCTCTCAGGAGTAAAGGTCCAAGGCAGACCAGCGTGGATACATCTGATTTGCCCATTACAGATGAGCCAAGGTCCCTTGTGGTGTCTTCCCTTCACAAGGCTGCTTTAGAGTTTGTTCCATGGGCTGCTAAGCCTGCTAGGGAGATACAAGAGAAGTGCAGAAGAAAACAATGATGGAATCAACACATATCTAGACAATTCAGTACACGTGAATAATAACATGTGGTATCAGCACATCAGAAGAGTAGGAGAGAGAACACATAAGGAGAGCTGTTATCTGTGTTCCCTGAAACTGTATGCTATGGGAAACTCCACGATATTCATAGCTACAGAAGTAACAGTGCAAAAAACTCATTGCCTGACGCATCTCACACTCTGCCAGACAAGAGGACAGTTTCAAGGCAGAACAGCATCGATGGTATGGATAACTAAAGAGACATCTCAAAGAGAAGATAACTATGTGCAATACTTAAAGATAAGAGACAAGCCAGAAACAAGGCATTGGATAATTAGATATGAGCAGCCTGGAACAAACGGAGTAGGAATCAGGGTGGAAGAAAACAAGATGGTAAATTGTCAAGGCAAGAATAAAGAAGAGTTGCGGAGATGCTGGGAAAAAGGCCAATTGCAAATCAAAGGAACAGTGTTGACTCAAGAAGGATGGGCTGATAGACTGATTGCGTGTAAAGCAGCAGCATTAACTGGGCAGTTCGAGCCAGTCATAATCACTGCAGAAAATGAATGCAAGGATCACTGGTTGAAGATTACAAAATTGTTGACATGGGTTGGTGACAAAGGGGGACCATTACATATACTACCTTTAAAGAGTGCATCCTTGTGCTTCAGAAATAATGATACAAGAAAGGTTGGAGAAAATCACCAGCGTGGCCGAATATTTGATGTACCAGGCATGAAGGAACAGATAGTTGTCCTGATGGATCATTACTGGGCTTGCGGGTCCAGAGCCTACACGATGCTGCCCAAAGATTGGGGTGGAATGTGTTCCTTGGTATTGATCCAAGTTCCAGTGTTAGTGATTCCTCTGAGTGACATGAATATTGGAGAGTTTTCAAAAGAGGATACCATTTGAGGAGAAGATCACATAAATTGCTCAATTGAACAACGAGGGAGAACTATTTTTCAGCTAAATCAATAGAAGCCGTTGATGCTATTCCATATGGGCATAAACTATTTATGCCTGGGGTCCAGACAATGGTGAATGCAAAGTGGTTGCAAATCACTCCCTGGGAGCTCCTGTAAACAATCAAAACTGCCATAAAGGGATTCAATGCTTTTAGGGAGGAACTGAGGGCCATACAACTAATGACCCTCCAGACCAGACATGTCCTTGATATGATCACAGCAATGGATGGAGGAGTTTGAACCAAATCGGGCAATCATGTTGCACTTTCATACCTTCTCATGATGATGAGAATGGGACATTGACAGAGACCATAACATTGTTCACCAAACTGCATGAACCGATGGAAGATGAGACAGAAGATATTGCAGATGATAGCTGGTTTGCGTCTATCTTCTCATGGGTTCCACAATAGATGGCGAATATCTCAAGCTTCTTGGAGCAATACTGGTGATGGTGATGTTTGGATTCTGTGGAATCAGGATAATAATCACACAGTGAAAGAAGACAGCAAAGAAGGCAGTCAGAATGAAGCCCATGATCAATGTCGAATCAGGGTTTGGACCCAAAGAGTTGACAGACGAAGAGATCAGAAAATATATAGAGGTCAGCTCCTTAGAACCAGATGGAACAAAGTTCCTGCATCCAAGAAACCACATAGTATGTGGGACGATGGGTCTATTGCAGTCTATGTGGACAGTGCAGCTACATGACCTGGAGTGTTTATGAAAATGTAAACACAGCAGGGTCCCTGAAAGGAGTGATGAAGATCTGGGGACTCCAAAGAAGCACTTCTTCAAGAAAAGGTACCAGGATGCAGAGACTGGTGAAGGAGTGGTCGATGAATCAACCAGAGGGGGGAGTGTAGAGGAGCAGTTGAATGCCTCTTCAGGAAGTCCCACCCCATCCTTCCTATATACTGGAAGCCAGAGATTGTGACATGCATGACACCAGTGATGGTACCTATTCCACAGAGAGCCTTCGAGAAAAAGTATCCATTGAGAAAACCCTATATGCCCATGGAGATGATAATCTCTTGGAGGAGATCCCCGAAGGAGTATGAAGATGAGAGAAAGAGAAGTTTGTGACTTCCCAAGAAGCAAGTGTGATGCACTGAGAAGAGTGGTTGAAGGAAAGGATGTATAGACTTTATGGAATGTGATGATGTAATAAAGAATTGAGTAAACTTTTTTATGCAGAATGAATATTGCATGTGTGAAGAGCACTGCAGAAAATGCTAGCCATTGTATAACTGTACAGATGCAGCAACACAAGTAGACTAAGTGATCTTAAGGCTAGCTATACGTAGCGAATAGAGAGCAGGCGGCGCCACAATTATGTAGAATTATGGACATAAGTGTCACATAATTAGTGAACTTGGACCCACAGAGAAGGAAGAATCACAATTCTGTGTTGCAGCAATTTGAAGCTAAGAGCCCGAAAAGGCCTGGAAGAGCTGTCTGGCCTGGTGTAAAAGGATGAAGTAGCCAAGAACTAGTTATATATCTATGAAGAATAGGAACTGTGAGATGCTGAATAGTCTGTGTCAAGGTGCAAAGAAAGAACACCATGAGTGGCAAGTTGATTAATTGAAGATAATTGAATGCTTTAAAAAAGGCCAACATATTGTCTCCTGTCATGTTATCTAAGGATGGAAGTAAAAGTTGGGTGTGCAGACCAGAACTGTGATAAGAGTGCACCAATATTCCCTTATATTCCCAGGATCAAGGATACTTTGCAAGGTGTTAGGGAGAATTCTCTGTTTGGGCTGAATTCCCAAACCTAGTGAGTCCCCCAGCAGCTTTTCGGGATTTCTGGAGTTTGTTTTTTTACATCCTGCCAAGAGTGAGACTCTTTTTCTCCTACTCTTGGACATGAATGTGTGTAATTCCTTTAAATGTCAATGTGTTCTATGGGCTATGGGGTATTTTACTCCATAGGGTCTCATATGTTTTTCTATGTGTGTTACACCGCACCCTCCGTGCCGTAGCACTGGGGCGTCCTAGCGGACCTCCATCATAGACTCCATACCCGGGGACTGACTACTGTCTCCCCGGGCATGTAAAGTCACCATTGGCTTTACTAGACCTAAATTTACTAACAGAACTAGTACAAACCATCCTATTGTGGACGTACTAGTTGGGGTAATTCAATTACTCCTGGGTCTGTTATTCGAGGGGGCACTGTCCCGTCCCCCCTCGTCGAGTTTTCGCTGGTGGCAGTGGAAACTACTTGTTATATTCGACCCCGACTATAACCCTATGGGATTCTTCCCATTGTTGGAGATTAATACTTGTTCTCGTTAATCTCTAACATACCACCAGCTTACGTATCTTAAATAAGTCTATCGGGTGGTATTTTCTGACAGAACTTGGTTTTTAAAATGGCGTCTGTGTTCGTCTCTGTGACTCCTAAACCAAAGGTTGAGCTCTTTGTTCCACTTTTGGCGGGCCTCTACAGAGAGGCCCTCCAAAGTGGTGCCATTCTTTCTGGGTACCACAGGGGGTGTGGGAGGGGGTTTAGGCACCCTGTACTGAGTTGCCTTGCCAACACAAGTCGCATTCTGGTGTGATTGGCTCACCACTTAGCGTGTTTTGAGTGACAGCTAGGCTGAATGAATGGGGGTTTTCTGCATAAAAGCAGGGCTTTTGGGACTGGATCTTCAGAAGTCGCCACAGGACCTAAGAATCTGAGGAGGGTAAAGCTGAGCCGACCTGCAACGACGACACCTCCGGTGGAGCCCTGCTGAACCGACTCACCACTTTGCGACGACAGAGGAGATCTCCCCTCCGGAGAGTCTCTTCCCCTGACTGGTGGGAACAACCAGTCGCCTTTGCTTTTTCTTCGCTCCAGGACGCAGTGGTCGAATTGCCCGTGCAGAGCACCTCGGCAACCCGATAGCCACTACTCCTGTACCTCGACCAAAAGGTGGTGCCTTGTGACGGAGCACTCCGCGGCTGGTCTCTTCCCTGGTGGTGCAACGATCTTCAACTTTTCTTTGACAACGAGATCATCTCTTCTCTTGGCAAAGACCCGACATGCATCCACCACCAGGAACAACTGCCCCCGCCGGAGCTGTCTCTCCACAAACAAGGTACCGTGTCCGCCTGGCTTCCCTTTCTGCTGGATAGAGTGAGGTGTCTTAATCCCCGCCTCTCCATTGGGTCGACTTCAAGCTTTCTTAACTTTCTGTTCTGAACTGGTCCAATCTTTCCATAACAATTTGCGACAAAGACTCGAAGCGCATTTCCACTGGGACACTTTCTGGGACATATCGCCTTGTCTCTCTCCGAGTGGGCCTGGCCTCTGAACTTTGTGATCTGCAGTAGACCCTGCCTTACTTGTCTTGCGTTTGTTCGTGAAAGTACTGGTACCGAGTTGATTTCATAACCTGCCTTATTTTTCTCTCCCGTCCTAACGAATACTAGAGTGCCATCTAGGTTAAAGCATACACCTCTGTCTGCAAATAAGTGATGCTGTTGAACCTAGACTTGTCAAACTATTGTTAGGGGGAGTGATCTTTTTCTTATAGTAATTGTGATTGAAGTGTTTGCCGTATTAGTGCCAGAGTGTTTTTCATAGATGTGTTTTTATAAATAAATAACTATATATCTTTACACCGAAGCCTTGTGCCATGTTTGCTTGTTCTACTGTGTAAATTGCCCTATGTTGTATACTCCACATACTGCCTAACTCTTCTTGAGGGAAGTCTGACTGCTCAGCCACAGGTACCAAGTGAATCTGTGTGGTACAGACTGCTACCAAGTGGGTTTACTGCCAAACACCTGTAGTCCTAAATCTTTTGCAGTGGTCCCAGAGGGAACTGCACAGGTTTCCGCCTAACACTGGTGTACAGCGGTGGGATTTGTATCGAGTATACAGTTTAGAGTGCTTTTCAACACTTTAGGATAACTAACCACAAAGCTTAGCACTAAAAAGCAACTTTTAAAAACATGTCTACTATGGAAGTTTACAGTCAAGAATCCTTGTCAGGTGAAAATACTGAGAGTTTACGAGCCCTCTGTAGACAAGAGAATCTTTTTGTAAAAGGCAAGAAAGTGGAACTGATAGCGAGATTGCTGGAAAACCAAAGTCTGGGTACTGGTTCAGGGGAACCAACTTCTCCAGCGAATGTAGACAACAGTAATGGTATTGATCTGAATCAAAGTCTTGATAATGAGTCAGAAGAGGAAAGTGAACCTAATGAAGTTAGTGTTAGGCGGAAACCTGTGCAGCTCCCTCTGGGACCACTGCAAAAGATTTAGGACTACAGGTGTTGCGATGAACCCACTTGGTAGCAGTCTGTACCACACAGATTCAATTGGTAGCTGTGGCTGAGCAGTCAGACTTCTCTCAAGAAAAGTTGGTCAGTATAGGGAACATACAAGATAGGGTAATTCTCTGCAGCAAAACGAGTGAACACGCAACCAGGCTTTAGTATAAAAGTAGCAAGTTATTTATTAATAACAGAACATCTACGGAAAGTACTAAAGCGAACCACGGCAAACAAATCAAAATACAATTACTCTGCAGAATGGAATAAAGCTCAATCCCCGAAAACACAATATCGACAACTCTAGGTCCTACAGTACCACTTATTTTCAGACAGAGGTGTATACCTCAACCCAGATGACACTCGAATATTTTGTGAGGAAGGGAGAGAAGAGATAGGCAGGTAATGAAGTCAACAAGGTTCGTACTGAAGCAGGTAAAAATGCAAGGCAAGAAGGCATTAATCACACTAGATCATACAGTTCGGCGGCCAGGCCCACTCGGTGAGAGGTATGGCACGATGTCCTGGAAAGTCTCTATGGGTGATGCGTTCAAGTCTCAGTTAGCAGTTTGATTAGCGACAGGTTGAACCAGTTCAGAACAAAGAATGAATAAAGCTTGGAGGCGACCCAACGGAACGGAGAGGAATCAGATACCTCACACGGACCGATCGATAAGGGAAGCCAGGCGGTTACGGTACCTTGTTGTGGAAGACCACTCCAGCGGGGGCCGTTGTTCCTGGTGGTGGATGCACGACGGGTCTTGGCCAAGAGAAGAGATGCTCTCGTCGTCGAAGAGAAGATGTCCGGTGCACCACCAGGGAAGAAACCAGCCGCGGAGGGCTTCGTCACAAGGCACCACCTTTCGATCACGATGCCGGAGTAGTGGCTATCCGGTTGCCGGGTGCTCTGCACGGGCAATTCGACCACTGCGTCCAGGGCGATCAAAAAGCACAAAGAAGAAGAAGACTGGTTGTTCCCACCAGCCAGGGAAAGAGCCTCTCCGGCAGGGAGATCTCTTCTGTCGTCGGGAGATTGTGAGACGGTTCTGCAGGGCTCCACCGGAGGTGTCGTCGTGCAGGTCGGCTCAGCGTTACCCTCGTCGGATTTTTTAGGTCCAGTGGCGACGTTCCTAAGGATCCAGTCCCAAAAGCCCTGCTTTTATGCAGACGTCCCCCATTCATTCAGCCTAGCTTGTCAATCAATGCATGCTGAGTGGTGAGCGGGAAGGCTCACCACCTGGGCCAATCACTCCAGAGTGCGACCTGAGTTGGCAAGGCAACTCGGTCCAGGGTGCCTAAACCCCCTCCCACACCCCTGAGGTAACCCAGACAGAATGGCGCCACCTTTGCGGGTCTCTGTCCAGAGGCCCGCCAAAAGTGGAACAAAGGGCTCAACCTTTGGTTTAGGAGTCACAGAGAAAAACACAGACGCCATTTTACAACCCGAGTTCTGGCAGAAAATACCACTCGATAAACTTATTTAAGATAAGTAGATCGGTGGTATGTTGGAGATTAACGAAAAACAGTATCAATCTTCAACAATGGGACGAATCCCATAGGGTTATGCTCGGGGTCGAACATAACAAGTAGTTTCCACTGCCACCAGCCAAAACTCGACGAGGGGGGACGGGACAGTGCCCCCTCGAGTAACAGATCCAGGAGTAATCGAATTACCCCTACTAGCACGTCCACAATAAGATGGTTGGTACTAGTTCTGTTAGTAAATTTAGGTCTAGTAAAGCCAATGGTGACTTTACATGCCCGGGGAGACGGTAGTCAGTCCCCGGGTATGGAGTCTATGGTGGGGGGACCAGCTAGGGTGCCCCCGTGTCACGACACGTAGGGTGCGGAGTGACACACATAGAAAAACTTATGAGACCCTATGGAGTAAAAGACCCCATAGCCCATCGAACACATTGACAACTCAAAGGAATCACACACATACATGTCCAAGAGTGAGAGGAAAAGGGTCACACTCTTGGCAGGATGGAAAAAACAAACTCCAGAAATCCAGCAAAGCTGCTGGGGGACTCACTAGGTTAGGAAATTCAGCCTAAACAGAGAATTCTCCCTAACACTCGCCCCCCCCAGACTAAGGGACAGGAGGATTTAATCCACTCCTGGATGAATCTCATACCTCTAGTCGATGATATACATCCTAGAGAGACCATCAGCATTTTGGTGGTGACACCCTGACCTGTGCTCAATGGTGAAATCGAACCCTTGCAGGCAGATCGACCATCTCAGTAGTTTCGGGTTTTCCCCTTTCATTTGCATTAACCATCTCAAGGGTTGGTGGTCAGTCTGAATAACAAAAGTAGAACCATACAAGTACGGCCTAAACTTCTTCAGAGCCCACACGATAGCAAAGCATTCTCTTTCGATTGTTGCCCACCTTGTTTCAGGATCCTTCAGCTTGCGGCTGATGTAGCAAACGGGGTGCTCCCTACCTTTCCCATCCAGTTGACTGAGTATGGCACCTATCCCTACATTGGAAGCGTCTGTCTGCACAATGAAGTGTTGGCGGTAATCAGGAGCTCTGAGTACTGGGGCTTGGCAAAGAGCCTTTTTCAGGTTTTCAAAAGCCTGATTGCACTCCTCGTTCCATTTAACCTTTTTAGGGAATTTGGGCGAGGAGATGACATTCAGTGGAGAAGCTATGGTCCCATAGTTCTCTATGAAATTCCTGTAATACCCGGTGAGGCCTAGGAAGGCTCTCACCTGAGTCTGAGTAGTCGGTGTTGTCCAATTTTGCACAGCTTCGATCTTACTGAGCAAAGGCCTTATTTCTCCACCGCCTACCTCATGCCCAAGGTAGACTACCTTACTCTGTCCAATTTTGCATTTACCCCCCTTTATGGTCAGATTGGCTCGTCCAAGAGCTTGCAAAACATCTCTCAGGTGGGTTACATGTTCGTCCCAGGAATCGCTGAACACTGCTATGTCATCCAAGTATGCCATGCAGAAGTCCTCCATCCCGGTTAGAACCTGGTTTACCATCCGTTGAAACGTAGCAGGTGCATTTTTTAGTCCGAAAGGCATTACCGTAAACTGGTATAAACCAATGGGGGTAGAAAATGCAGTTTTCTCCTTGGCATGGTTGGTCAGGGCTATTTGCCAATAGCCTGACGTCAAGTCAAATGTGCTGAGGAACTTGGCGGCGCCAAGTTTATCCACCAACTCATCTGTCCTTGGCAAAGGGTGGGCATCAGTCGTGGTGACTGCGTTAAGAGCTCTATAATCCACGCAGAATCTAAGTTCTTTAGATCCGGCCTTTGGTACTAACACAACTGGGCTAGACCATGGACTAGTAGAGGGCTCTATTACCCCGAGATCAAGCATCTTGCTGACCTCGCCTTTGATGTGGGTTCTTACGTTTTCTGACATGCGATATCCTCTGCTTTTGACAGGCAGACAAACACCAGTGAGTATCTCGTGCTGGCCCCAAGGGGTCAAGCCTGGTGAGAGCGAGAACAGAGAGGCAAACTGATTCAACATAGACTTGCACTCTTCTTGTTGCTCGGGTGTCAGATTGGAGGAGAGATTTACTCCTTCAATTTTTTCATCTAAAGGTAAGCCTCGGAGGAGATCCGGAAGAGCTTCACTCTCTTCTTCTTCCTCGGCTGATGCTAGAAGCAACGCTCCTACATCAGGTCGTGAGACATACGCTTTAAGTCGGTTGGTGTGAAAGACTGTCGGAGCCTCCTTGGGGTTGCCCAAGTCCAGCAGATAGTTAACCTCGCCGAGCTTACCCACTACTCGGTAGGGTCCCATCCATTTATCTTGCAAGGCCCTCTGCCTTGTGGGGATCATAACAAGAACAAGCTGGTTTTGAGCGAACTCAACCATGTTAGCCTTTTGATTGTGCCAGTGCTTGACCAATGCTTGTCCAGCTTTCAAGTTATCGCTTGCTTCTGTCATCAGGTGCGACATTCTCCTCCGGAGACCTATCACGTAGTCAATCACTCTGACTGGCTTGGGGGAAGGAGCACTCTCCAACCCCTCCTTAATCAGGGCCAATGGACCTCTGACGGGATGACCATAGAGCAGTTCGAAGGGAGAGTAGCCTACTCCCTCCTGAGGGACTTCTCTATAAGCAAAAAGAAGGCATGGCAATAGAAGGTCCCACTTACGTTTAAGGGGTTCTTCTAGAGCACCTATCATGCTCTTCATGGTTCGGTTGAACCGTTCTACCAACCCATTGGTTTGTGGGTGGTAAGCCGTTGAGAACTTGTAAGTTACCCCGCAGGTTTTCCACATGGCTTTCATGTAGTGGGACATAAAATTTGACCCCCTGTCAGAGATAACTTCCTTAGGAAATCCGACCCTAGTAAAAATACCAAGGAGGGCCTTAGCCACAGCCGGAGCTGTAACAGTCCTCATAGGAATTGCCTCAGGATACCTAGTAGCATGGTCTACTACAACAAGTATAAACCTGTTGCCTGAGGAGGTTGGAGGATCAAGGGGACCAACGATATCAATCCCTACTCTCTCAAATGGGACTCCCACAACGGGAAGAGGCACTAACGGTGCCACATTCTTGGACCCAACCTTACCAGAGATCTGGCAGGTATGGCAGCTTCTGCAGTGTTTTTCTACTTCGGCCCCCATCTTTGGCCAATAGAAGTAGAGCAAGAGCCTTTCCTTAGTCTTCTTGAAACTCAAGTGACCAGCCAAAGGAATCTCGTGGGCTAACTGCAAGAACTGTGGTCTGTTCTCTTGGGGTACTACAAGGCGTTTGTAGTCTCCAGGTGCAGACTCGGTCAGTTCACTATAGAAGAGGCCATCTTCCCAGTGCAACCTATGTTTCCCAGGCTCTTGCCCTTCAGCCTGAGTTTGTGCCTGACGGCGAAGACCTTCCAGAGTTGGACATTCCCTCTGTCCCTTACTGAAGTCCGCCCTGCTGGGTCCACCTTCTGCCAGTAACGACTGCAGCTCAGGATGGTCAACAGGATCCAGATCTCCAATGAGTTCTTGGCCTTCCATTAGCTCTTCTTCAGAGTCTAATTCTACCATACAGGGTTGTATTTCCCCCTCAGCCTCAGCTGGAGGTGGAGTTACGGGTGTGACGTTGGACAACCGCGGGGAAGTCCGTGTCGGCTGCATTGGAATGTGGGCTGTTGGTTTCGGTTTAGAAGTTTTAGGTTTCCCTTTTACTTCTGTGTTCCTCGAGACAGCGGCCGCCATTTCCAATGGAGCAGGAGTGATTTCTTTCTTCATCATCTCCCCGAGAGTTCCGCGCAGGGTCCTCTCTCTTGCAGGTCTGGTTCGCTCCTGTAACCGTTTACTAGGAGGTCTGGGAGTATGCGATACAACTCCGAGAGTTTTCAAATCGTTACCCAACAGTACGCGTCCTGGTACCTCACTCTGTATGCTGACAGGTATCTTTACAGTCATGTCGTTACACTGGATGAGAACTGGTAATTGGGGAAGCATCTGCACAGGCCCTCCAGCTAACTTGGTGAGGCGTTTGGGTGCCTTAGCAACATCCTCAGCCTGAAAAAACGATTTATCCACCACAGTTATGCTGGCCCCAGTGTCCCTAATGGCAGGCGTCTCCTGACCATTCACCTGGACACTGTCCTTATAATACTCTTTAGTATTATCGGGGATAGAATTATAGACATCTAAATTCTGTTGTTCCCACAACCCCAGAGATACTAAAGAAACGCTGGCTGAGACTCCAATGGGTTCGTCAGCTAGCAGTAGAAAGTTTCCACTTGCCATTTGGACTTCCTCCTATGGAGCGAAGGCTAAGGAGACAAGCTGGACCCCTGAAGGTTTACCCTTACATCTGGGATCTCCTTTCACGTGATCAGTCGAGCCACAAACAAAGCATTTCCCGAATGCTTTCTGGAATGGTGGCTTGTTCTGACCTCCTTCCGGTTTGGCACCAGAAGACATACTATTCTGCTGTGGTTTTCCCGGTGGCTTACCCTTCTGGTTTTGTTTGGGGCCCTCTTTGGAATGTGAGTTATTCGAATTCTCCTTTGAGTCTTTTTTAGGCTGTTTTCCCTCGTCCTTTTTCTGAGTTGCCCCAGAATCCTTGTGAGTAGCCCTGTTGGCAACCCACAAGTCAGCAGCCTTAGCTAGAGTCCTGGAATCTAATTCCTTCGAGTCAGCCAAGTGCTGTCTGAGCTCGGGAGAACAGGCATCATAAATCGACTCCAACATAAAAAGATTTCGCATACCCTCGTAAGTGTTAACTTTGTAACCCTTAATCCATCCCTCTAAGTTTTTCAACCCTTCACTCACCCAGGTAGCCCAAGGGGTACCATCATGCTTTTTGAGGGTTCTAAACCTCTTAAGATACTGGGAAGGGGTCTTCCCGAATCTAGCTATCAATGCTAGTTTCACACTTTCGTAATCCATCTTATCCACCTCCCCCAATTCCATTACCACATCAGTCGCAACAGGAGGAAGCCTAGAGAACAACCAGGGAAGCAACGCATTCCCGGTGATGTCCTGGAGCCCATGATTGTATTCAAACAGTTTCAGCCAATCCAACACATCCAATCTCGGTTCGTACATACCCACTAATTCCTTCGGCATCCGGGGTCTTTTGGGACTGGAGCTCCTAGAGGAACCAGAGGAGAGAGAAGCATTTTCCATAGACAACTTTTTCATTTCTAACTCATGATTAAGCTCTATTTCCCTGAGTCTTAACTCAGCTTGTTTCTGCTCAGCCTGGGCATTCATTCGTCTGAACTCGAGCTCTTGGTTTCGTTCAGATTGAGCCAAGAACCGTTTATATTCTAATTCGAGCTTCATTTTTTCAAGTTCAAAATAAGCAGCATTACTTGTGGGACCTGGTATTGGCCCCGTAGGCACAGTTGGTAAGGCAGGTAGAGGAACAGGTGAGACAGTTTCGTTAGCCTCGCCGTCGCAGTCTGTACCACACAGATTCAATTGGTAGCTGTGGCTGAGCAGTCAGACTTCTCTCAAGAAAAGTTGGTCAGTATAGGGAACATACAAGATAGGGTAATTCTCCGCAGCAAAACGAGTGAACACGCAACCAGGCTTTAGTATAAAAGTAGCAAGTTATTTATTAATAACAGAACATCTACGGAAAGTACTAAAGCGAACCACGGCAAACAAATCAAAATACAATTACTCTGCAGAATGGAATAAAGCTCAATCCCCGAAAACACAATATCGACAACTCTAGGTCCTACGGTACCACTTATTTTCAGACAGAGGTGTATACCTCAACCCAGATGACACTCGAATATTTTGTGAGGAAGGGAGAGAAGAGATAGGCAGGTAATGAAGTCAACAAGGTTCGTACTGAAGCAGGTAAAAATGCAAGGCAAGAAGGCATTAATCACACTAGATCATACAGTTCGGCGGCCAGGCCCACTCGGTGAGAGGTATGGCACGATGTCCTGGAAAGTCTCTATGGGTGATGCGTTCAAGTCTCAGTTAGCAGTTTGATTAGCGACAGGTTGAACCAGTTCAGAACAAAGAGTGAATAAAGCTTGGAGGCGACCCAACGGAACGGAGAGGAATCAGATACCTCACACGGACCGATCGATAAGGGAAGCCAGGCGGTTACGGTACCTTGTTGTGGAAGACCACTCCAGCGGGGGCAGTTGTTCCTGGTGGTGGATGCACGACGGGTCTTGGCCAAGAGAAGAGATGCTCTCGTCGTCGAAGAGAAGATGTCCGGTGCACCACCAGGGAAGAAACCAGCCGCGGAGGGCTTCGTCACAAGGCACCACCTTTCGATCACGATGCCGGAGTAGTGGCTATCCGGTTGCCGGGTGCTCTGCACGGGCAATTCGAACACTGCGTCCAGGGCGATCAAAAAGCACAAAGAAGAAGAAGACTGGTTGTTCCCACCAGCCAGGGAAAGAGCCTCTCCGGCAGGGAGATCTCTTCTGTCGTCGGGAGATTGTGAGATGGTTCTGCAGGGCTCCACCGGAGGTGTCGTCGTGCAGGTCGGCTCAGCGTTACCCTCGTCGGATTTTTTAGGTCCAGTGGCGACGTTCCTAAGGATCCAGTCCCAAAAGCCCTGCTTTTATGCAGACGTCCCCCATTCATTCAGCCTAGCTTGTCAATCAATGCATGCTGAGTGGTGAGCGGGAAGGCTCACCACCTGTGCCAATCACTCCAGAGTGCGACCTGAGTTGGCAAGGCAACTCGGTCCAGGGTGCCTAAACCCCCTCCCACACCCCTGAGGTAACCCAGACAGAATGGCGCCACCTTTGCGGGTCTCTGTCCAGAGGCCCGCCAAAAGTGGAACAAAGGGCTCAACCTTTGGTTTAGGAGTCACAGAGAAAAACACAGACGCCATTTTACAACCCGAGTTCTGGCAGAAAATACCACTCGATAAACTTATTTAAGATAAGTAGATCGGTGGTACGTTGGAGATTAACGAAAAACAGTATCAATCTTCAACAATGGGACGAATCCCATAGGGTTATGCTCGGGGTCGAACATAACAAGTAGTTTCCACTGCCACCAGCCAAAACTCGACGAGGGGGGACGGGACAGTGCCCCCTCGAGTAACAGATCCAGGAGTAATCGAATTACCCCTACTAGCACGTCCACAATAAGATGGTTGGTACTAGTTCTGTTAGTAAATTTAGGTCTAGTAAAGCCAATGGTGACTTTACATGCCCGGGGAGACGGTAGTCAGTCCCCGGGTATGGAGTCTATGGTGGGGGGACCAGCTAGGGTGCCCCCGTGTCACGACACGTAGGGTGCGGAGTGACACACATAGAAAAACTTATGAGACCCTATGGAGTAAAAGACCCCATAGCCCATCGAACACATTGACAACTCAAAGGAATCACACACATACATGTCCAAGAGTGAGAGGAAAAGGGTCACACTCTTGGCAGGATGGAAAAAACAAACTCCAGAAATCCAGCAAAGCTGCTGGGGGACTCACTAGGTTAGGAAATTCAGCCTAAACAGAGAATTCTCCCTAACAGTTAGCCACTCTGAGCCTCTGTCTGCCTTACCTACTGTACCTACGGGGCCCATACCAGGTCCCACAAGTAACCCTGCTTATTTTGAACTTGAAAAAATGAAGCTTGAATTAGAATACAAACGGTTCTTGGCTCAATCTGAAAGAAACCAAGAGCTCGAGTTCAGACGGATGAATGCCCAGGCTGAGTAGAAGCAAGCTGAGTTAAGACTCAGAGAAATAGAACTTAATCACGAGTTAGAGATGAAAAAGTTGTCTGTGGAAAATGCTTCTCTCTCCTCTGGTTCCTCTAGAAGCTCCCGTCCCAAAAGACCCCGGATGCCGAAGGAATTAGTGGGTATGTATGAACCGAGATTGGATGTGTTGGATTGGTTAAAACTGTTTGAGTACAATCATGGGCTCCAGGACACCACCGGGAATGATTTGCTTCCCTAGTTGTTCTCTAGGCTACCCACTGTTGCGACTGATGTGGTAATGGAGTTGGGGGAGGCGGATAAGAAGGATTACGCAAGTGTGAAACTAGCTTTGATAGCTAGGCTCGGGAAGACCCCTTCCCAGTATCTTAAGAGGTTTAGAACCCTCAAAAAGCATGATGGTACCCCTTGGGCTACCTGGGTGAGTGAAGGGTTGAATAACTTAGAGGGATGGATTAAGGGTTACAAAGTGAACACTTATGAGGGTATGAAGAATCTTTTTATGTCGGAGTCGATTTATGATGCCTGCTCTCCTGAGCTCAGATAGCACTTGGCTGATTCGAAGGAATTGGATTCCAGGAACCTAGCTAAGGCTGCTGACTTGTGTGTTGCCATCAGGGCTACTCATAAGGATTCTGGGGCAACTCAGAAAAAGGATGAGGGAAAACAGCCTAAAAAAGACTCAAAAGAGAATTTGAATAACTCAAATTCCAAAGAGGGCCCCAAACAAAACCAGAAGGGTAAGCCACAAGGAAAACCGCAGCAGAATAGTGTGTCTTCTGTTGCCAAACCGGAAGGAGGCCAGAACAAGCCACCATTCCAGAAAGCATTCGGGAAATGCTTTGTTTGTGGCTCGACTGACCACGTGAAAGGAGATCCCAGATGTAAGGGTAAACCTTCAGGGGTCCAGCTTGTCTCCTTAGCCTTCGCTCCAGAGGAGGAAGTCCAAATGGCAAGTGGAAACTTTCTACTGCTAGCTGATGAACCCATTGGAGTCTCAGCCAGTGTTTCTTTAGTATCTCTGGGGTTGTGGGAACAACAGAATTTGGATGTCTATAATTCTATCCCTGATAATACTAAAGAGTATTATAAGGACAGTGTCCAGGTGAATGGTCAGGAGACTCCTGCCATTAGGGACACTGGGGCCAGCATAACTGTGGTGGATAAATCATTTTTTCAGGCTGAGGATGTTGCTAAGGCACCCAAACGCCTCACCAAGATAGCTGGAGGGCCTGTGCAGATGCTTCCCCAATTACCAGTTCTCATCCAGTGTAACGACATGACTGTGAAGATACCTGTCAGCATACAGAGTGAGGTACCAGGACGCGTACTTTTGGGTAACGATTTGAAAACTCTCTGAGTTGTATCGCATACTCCCAGACCTCCTAGTAAACGGTTACAGGAGCTAACCAGACCTGCAAGAGAGAGGACCATGCGCGGTACTCTCCAGGAGATGATGAAGAAAGAAATCACTCCTTCTCCACTGGAATTGTCGGCTGCTATCTCAAAGAAATCAGAAGCGAAAGGGAAACCTAAGACTTCTATCCCGAAACCAGCCGCCAGCATTCCAGTGCAGCCAACAAGGACTTCCCCGCGGTTGTCCAAAGTTACACCCGTAACTCCCCCTCCAGCTGAGGCTGAGAGGGAGGTACAACCCTGTGTGGTAGAATTAGACTCTGACGAAGAGCTAATGGAAGGCCAGGAACTCATTGGAGATCTGGATCCTGTTGACCATCCTGAGCTGCAGTTTTTACTGGCAGAAGGTGGACCCAGCAGGGCAGACTTCAGTAAGGGACAGAGAGAATGTCCAACTCTGGAAGGTCTTCGCCACCAGGCAGAAGCTCAGGCTGAAGGGCAAGAGCCTGGGAAATACAGGTTGCACTGGGAAGATGGCCTCTTCTACAGTGAACCGACCGAGTCTGCACCTGGAGACTACAAACGACTTGTAGTACCCCAAGAGAACAGACCACAGTTCCTGCAGTTAGCCCACGAGATTCCTTTGGCTTGTCACTCGAGTTTCAAGAAGACTAAGGAAAGGCTATCTCTCTACTTTTATTGGCCAAAGATGGTGGCCGAAGTAGAAAAACACTGCAGGAGTTGCCACACCTGCCAGACCTCTGGTAAGGTTGGCGCCAAGAATGTGGCACCTTTAGTGCCTCTCCCCGTTGTGGGAGTCCCATTTGAGAGAGTAGGGATTGACATTGTCGGTCCCCTTGATCCTCTAACCTCCTCAGGCAACAGGTTTATACTTGTTGTAGTAGACCATGCTACTAGGTATCCTGAGGCAATTCCTATGAGGACTGTTACAGACTATGGCTAAGGCCCTCCTTGGTATTTTTACTAGGGTCGGGTTTACTAAGGAAGTAATCGCTAACAGGGGGTCAAACTTTATGTCCCACTACATGAAAGCCATGTGGAAAACCTGTGGAGTTACTTACAAGTTCTCAACAGCTTACCACCCACAAACAAATGGGTTGGTAGAACGGTTCAACCAAACTAGAGGAGCATGATAGGTGCTTTAGAGGAACCCCTTAAACGTAAATGGGACCTTCTACTGCCATGCCTTCTATTTGCTTATAGAGAAGTCCCTCAGGAGGGAGTAGGTTATTCTCCCTTCGAGCTTCTCTATGGTCATCCCGTCAGAGGTCCATTGGCCCTGATTAAGGAGGGGTTGGAGAGTGCTCCTTCCCCCAAGCCAGTCAGAGTGACTGACTACGTGATAGGTCTCCGGAGGAGAATGTCGCACATGATGACAGAAGCAAGCGATAACTTGAAAGCTGGACAAGCATTGGTCAAGCACTGGCATGATCAAAAGGCTAATATGGTTGAGTTCGCTCAAGACCAGCTTGTTCTCATTATGATCCCAACAAGGCAGAGGGCCTTGCAAGACAAATGTATGGGACCCTTCAGAGTTGTGGGTAAATTCGGAGAGGTCAACTATCTGGTGGACTTGGGCAATCCCAAGGAGGCTCCGACAGTCTTCCACACCAACCGACTCAAAGCGTATGTCTCAAGACCTGATGTAGGAGCGTTGCTTCTAGCATCAACCGAGGAAGAAGAAGAGAGTGAAGCTCTTCCAGATCTCCTCAGAGGCTGACCTTTAGACGAAAAAATTGAAGAAGTAAATCTCTCTTAAAATCTGACACCCGAGCAACAAGAAGAGTGCAAAGCTATGTTGAATCAGTTTGCCTCCCTGTTCTCGCTTTCACCAGGCTTGACCCCTTGGGGCCAGCATGACATACTCACTTTTGACTGTCTGCCAGTCAAAAGCAGAGGATACCGAATGTCAGAACACGTACAAACTCACATCAAAGGTGAGGTCAGCAAGATGCTTGATCTCGGGGTAATAGAGCCCTCTACTAGTCCATGGTCTAGCCCAGTTGTGTTAGTACCAAAGGCCGGATCTAAAGAACTTAGATTCTGCGTGGATTATAGAGCTCTTAATGCAGTCACCAAGACTGATGCCCATCCTTTGCCAAGAACAGATGAGTTGGTGGATAAACCTGGCGCAGCCAAGTTCCTCAGCACATTTGACTTGACATCAGGCTATTGGCAAATAGCCCTGACAGACCATGCCAAGGAGAAAACTGCATTTTCTACCCCCGTTGGCTTATACCAGTTTAAGGTAATGCCTTTCGGATTGAAGAATGCACCTGCTACGTTTCAACGGATGGTAAACCAGGTTCTGAATGGGATGGAGGACTTCTGCATGGCATACTTGGATGACATTGCAGTGTTCAGCAATTCCTGGGAAGAACATGTAACCCACCTGAGAGATGTTTTGCAGGCTCTTGGACGAGCCAATCTGACCATAAAGGCGAGCAAATGCCAAATTGGACAGAGTAAGGTAGTCTATCTTGGACATGAGGTAGGAGGTGGAGAAATAAGGCTGTTGCTCAGTAAGATTGAAGCTGTGCAAAATTGGACAACACTTACTACTCAGACCCAAGTGAGAGCCTTCCTAGGCCTCACTGGGTATTACAGGAATTTCATCGAGAACTATGGGACCATAGCTTCTCCACTGAATGTCATCTCCTCGCCCAAATTTCCTAAAAAGGTTAGATGGAACGAGGAGTGCAATCAGGCTTTTGAAAACCTGAAGAAGACTCTTTGCCAAGCCCCAGTACTCAGAGCTCCTGATTACCGACAACACTTCATTGTGCAGACAGATGCTTCAAATGTAGGAATAGGTGCCGTACTCAGTCAACTGGATGGGAACGGTAGGGAGCACCCCGTTTGCTTCATCAGCCGCAAGCTGAAGGATCCTGAAACAAGGTGGGCAACAATCGAAAGAGAGTGCTTTGCTATTGTGTGGGCTCTGAAGAAGTTTAGGCCATACTTGTATGGTCTACTTTTGTCATTCAGACTGACCACCAACCCTTGAGATGGTTAATGCAAATGAAAGGGGAAAACCCAAAACTACTGAGATGGTTGATCTGCCTGCAAGGGTTTGATTTCACCATTGAGCACAGGTCAGGGTGTCACCAGCAAAATGCTGATGGTCTCTCTAGGATGTATGTCATCGACTAGAGGTATGAGATTTATCCAGGAGTGGATTAAATCCTCCTGTCCCTTAGTCTGGGGGGGGTGGGCGAGTGTTAGGGAGAATTCTCTGTTTAGGCTGAATTTCCTAACCTAGTGAGTCCCCCAGCAGCTTTTCGGGATTTCTGGAGTTTGTTTTTTTCCATCCTGCCAAGAGTGAGACTCTTTTTCTCCCACTCTTGGACATGAATGTGTGTAATTCCTTTAAATGTCAATGTGTTCTATGGGCTATGGGATCTTTTACTCCATAGGGTCTCATATGTTTTTCTATGTGTGTTACACCGCACCCTCCGTGCCGTAGCACTGGGGCATCCTAACGGACCTCCATCATAGACTCCATGCCCAGGGACTGACTACTGTCTCCCCGGGCATGTAAAGTCACCATTGGCTTTACTAGACCTAAATTTACTAACAGAACTAGTACAAACCATCCTATTGTGGACCTACTAGTTGGGGTAATTCATTTACTCCTGGGTCTGTTATTCGAAGGGACACTGTCCCGTCCCCCCTCGTTGAGTTTTGTCTTGTGGCAGTGGGAACTACTTGTTATATTCGACCCCGACTATAACCCTATGGGATTCTTCCCATTGTTGGAGATTAATACTTTTTCTCGTTAATCTCTAACATACCACCGGTTTACTTATCTTAAATAAGTCTATCGGGTGGTATTTTCTGCCAGAACTCGGTTTTTAAAATGGCGTCTGTGTTCGTCTCTGTGACTCCTAAACCAAAGGTTGAGCCCTTTGTTCCACTTTTGGTGGGCCTCTACACAGAGACCCTCCAAAGTGGTGCCATGCTGTCTGGGTACCACAGGGGGTGTGGGAGGGGGTGTAGGCACCCTGGACTGATTTCCCTTGCCAACTCAAGTCGCACTCTGGTGTGATTGGCCCAAGTGGTGAGCCACCCCGCTCACCACTTAGCGTGTTTTGAGTGACAGCTAGGCTGAATGAATGGGGGTTTTCTGCATAAAAGCAGGGCATTTGGGACTGGATCTTCAGAAGTCGCCACAGGACCTAAGAATCCAAGGAGGGTAAAGCTGAGCCGACCTGCAACGACGACACCTCCGATGGAGCCCTGCTGAACCAACTCACCACTTCCCGACGACAGAGGAGATCTCCCAGCCAGAGAGTCTCTTCCCCTGACTGGTGGGAACAACCAGTCGCCTTTGCTTTTTCTTCGCTCCACGACGCAGTGGTCGAATTGCCCGTGCAGAGCACCTCGTCAACCGGATAGCCACTACCCCTGTACCTCGCCCAAAAGGTGGTGCCTTGTGACAGAGCACTCCACGGCTGGTCTCTTCCCTGGTGGTGCAACTATCTTCAACTTTCCTTCGACGACGAGATCATCTCTTCTCTTGGCAAAGACCCGACGTGCATCCACCACCAGGAACAACTGCCCCTGCCGGAGCTGTCTCTCCACAAACAAGGTACTGTGTCCGCCTGGCTTCCCTTTCTGCTGGATAGAGTGAGGTGTCTTAATCCCCGCCTCTCCATTGGGTCGCCTTCAAGCTTTCTTAACTTTCTGTTCTGAACTGGTCCAATCTTTCCATAACAATTTGCGACAAAGACTCGAAGCGCATTTCCACTGAGACACTTTCTGGGACATATCGCCTTGCCGCTCTCCGAGTGGGCCTGGCCTCTGAACTTTTTGATCTGCAGTAGACCCTGCCTTACTTGTCTTGCGTTTGTTCGTGAAAGTACTGGTACCGAGTTGATTTCATAACCTGCCTTATTTTTCTCTCCCGTCCTAACGAATACTAGAGTGCCATCTAGGTTAAAGCATACACCTCTGTCTGCAAATAAGTGATGCCGTTGAACCTAGACTTGTCGAACTATTGTTAGGGGGATTGATCTTTTTCTTATAGTAATTGTGATTGAAGTGTTTGCCGTATTAGTGCCAGAGTGTTTTTCATAGATGTGTTTTTATAAATAAATAACTATATATCTTTACACCGAAGCCTTGTGCCGTGTTTGCTTGTTCTACTGTGTAAATTGCCCTATGTTGTATACTCCACATACTGCCTAACTCTTCTTGAGGGAAGTCTGACTGCTCAGCCACAGGTACCAAGTGAATCTGTGTGGTACAGACTGCTACCAAGTGGGTTTACTGCCAAACACCTGTAGTCCTAAATATTTTGCAGTGGTCCCAGAGGGAACTGCACAGGTTTCCGCCTAACACAAGGCCAATTTCAAAGACAATCTGATTGACAGAAGGCATTAGCTATGAGGGCTGTTGGGCTAATTGGATGGGGAGACACAGTCAAGTCAACCCACTGACACCTGGGGTGCCAGTTTACGTGCTGCTAGTGAGCCGAATGTTCCAGAAGGGTACAAGCGTGCCAACCAATTGTAGAGGGCCATATTATGAAGGGCCTTTTAGTTTAAGAGCCAATAACTTACTGTGTACCGAATAACTGATGAAGAAGACCTACACTAGATGCATTCTTAAATTGTTCACTTGACAGTGGAGACCCAATCACAACCCGTCCCTATATAGAAAGTATACTTAGATGTTTCCTTCGAGCGTATCACAACCCCTCATAGGTTTTTCATGTTTGCCACATAGTATGATGTCACATATGACACAATTTTAGTATATAGATGTGTTTTTTATGTAACATTTTTGTGGGAACTCGAGCAAACGTCCGTTGAGGTCCATTGTAACTCCCTGTTTAAGACAATTGATAATAAAACAGTCGGGAGAGACTTTTTGCTAACTTCCTGAGTCGGTTGTATTTGGTGTAAGAGTTTCTCTGCATCCCATCCATGCATTATGTGTTACTGATTTAAGGACTCCAAGGGTTCAGTTGTATGAAACGGACTGGATCCTGATGGTGAACTGTGTGATTAAATACTCATTTTGTTAAGGATTTCTGATAACAGAACATCAGAATGAGATAAAGATGGAATATTGGATCAGGTTTCCTTTCACAATTTTCATAACATATAAATGCTACTCAAATATAATCTTGCTCCATCTCGCAATGTTATGGCCCTGATATCACAAATCCCAAAGGCTCTTCGTTTATAGAGATTATGTAAAAACAAAAACTCAGGGGAGACTTTGAAACATCTGGTTACCAAATGGAAAGAAACTGAGGAATTTCAAAAATGTACTCATAACTATTCTGAACTTTCTGCTGAACAACTGTGGGTTTGTTTCATGATGGGTCACCAGACATCATTGATTCTAAACATTTGTCGATTTTTAACTATTCTATATGAAATGTTGGAAACAAATGACAATGTTTGCACAGTTGGTATTGACTAAAGTTCCAAGAAAATCCATGCATGTCTTTTATTTTCACTTTTTTATCTTTAATGGGTTATTTCCAGTGGATACATTGATATAACTGTTTATAGCTATCTTCCACATTGATCTATTGTTGATTTTATCATATACAGGGTAATTCATAGAATTTAGCGGACAAGTGGCGCACGCGGCTGGCGCACAGTGTGCGTGTGCGAATCTCTGCACCAGCCGCGTGCGCTAAAATCCATTTCCGCGCACAGCGTATTCATGGATTTCAGCATCCAAAACCAGCCGTGGCGCAGAGTGGCGCAGCGACCCTGCAGCAGCTCCAGTTACGCCCCCAAGAACGCCCTTGCGCAAGGAAAAGCCATCAAAATCCCCAATCCAGCGCAAAGGGCTGCGCTAACCCTGTACCAGTTTAAAGGGCCGCCACACAGCAAACGCCGAGCGGGGAACGTTTATTTCTGGGGTACGAGTGAAGTTTCACACGCGATGGGCCCTGGGCGAGGGGGTACGTGTATTTCTGGGGTTCGCGTGAAGTTTCACACGCGATAGGCCCTGTGCGAGCGGGGTACGTGTATTCCTGGGGTTCGCGTGAAGTTTCAGATGCGATAGGCCTTGGGCGAGCGGGTACGTGTATTTCGGGGGTGAGCATGAAGTTTCACATGCAATAGGCCCTGTGCGAGTGGGGTACATGTATTTCTGGGGTTTGCGTGAAGTTTCACACACGATAGGACCTGTGCGAGTGGGGTACGTGTATTACTGGGGTTCGCGGAAAGTTTCACACGTGATTGGATCCGGGTAGGTGTATTTCAGGAGTGCGTGGGAAGTTTCACACGCGATAGGCCCTGTGCAAGTGGGGTACGTGTATTTCAGGGGAGCGTGGATAGTTTCACACACGATAGGCCCTGTGCGAGTGGGGTACGTGTATTTCAGGGGTGTGCAGGAAATTTCACACACGATAAGCCCTGTGCTAGTGGGGTACGTGTATTACTGGGGTTCGCGGGAAGTTTCACACGTGATTGGATCCGGTTATGTGTATTTCGGGGGGTGCGCGTGAAGTTTCACACGCGATTTGCCCTGTGCGATTGGGGTACGTGTATAACTGGGGTTCACGGGAAGTTTCACATGTGATTTGAGCAGGTTACGTGTATTTCTGGGGTTCGCGTGAAGTTTCACACACGATGGGCCCTGGGCGGGTGGGGTATGTGTATTTCTGGGGTTCGCGTGAAGTTTCACACGCGATAGGCCCTGTGCGAGTGGGGTACGTGTATTACTGGGGTGCGCATGAAGTTTCACACGCGATAGGCCCTGTGCGAGTGGGGTATGTGTATTACTGGGGTGCGCGTGAAGTTTCACACGCGATTGGCCCTGTGCGAGTGGAGTACGTGTATAACTGGGGTTCGCGGGATGTTTCACACGCGATTTTAGCAGGTTACGTGTATTTCTGGGGTTCGCATGAAGTTTCACACGCGATGGGCCCTGGGCGAGCGGGGTATGTGTATTTCTGGGGTTCGCGTGAAGTTTCACACGTGGTAGGCCCTGTGCGAGCGGGGTACGTTTATTACTGGGGTGTGTGTGAAGTTTCACACGCGATAGGCCCTGTGCGAGTGGGGTACGTGTATTACTGGGGTTCGCGGGAAGTTTCACACGTGATTGGATCCGGGTAGTTGTATTTCAGGTGTGCGCGGGAAGTTTCACACGCGATTGGCCCTGTGCAGTGGGGCACGTGTATTCCTGGGGTGCGCAGGAAGTTTCACATGCGATTTTGCTGTCAGAGCAGGGTACGTGAATTTCAAGGGTGCGCAGGGAGTCCTATACGTGAATTGGCAGTGTGGGTCCTCCCAGGTGTTCCCTCTACACCCTCCACGGCCCCTGCAGGCAGCCCACACCACAGGGGTCTACCCCGCACCCATGGTCATGTCCCACAGGCAGCCCATCCACAATGGGCATGCCCCCCAGCCAAGCCACATGTCAGCTTGCATCACTGATCACCAACTCATGTCCCCTTGCACATCCCCCAACAGTCAGGGGCACCTGCCAGCAGGCCCCCACTCATGCCCCCCAGCACCCCCACCCCCAGCAGTCAGGGGCACCTGCCAGCAGGCCCCCACTCATGTCCCCCTGCACCCCCACCCCCCAGCAGTCAGGGGCACATGCCAGCAGGCCCCCACTCATGTCCCACTCATGGCCCCCTGCACCCCCACCCCCCAGCAGTCAGGGGCACCTGCCAGCAGGCCCCCATTCATGTCCCACTCATGACCCCCATCACCCCCACCCCCAGCAGTCAGGGCCACCTGCCAGCCGGCCCCCACCCATGTCCCCTTGCACCCCCACCCCCCAGCAGTCAGGGGCACCTGCCAGCAGGCCCCCACTCATGTCCCACTCATGTCACCCTGCACCCCCACCCCCCAGCAGTCAGGGGCACCTGCCAGCAGGCACCCACTCATGTCCCCCAGCACCCCTACCCCCCAGCAGTCAGGGGCACCTGCCAGCAGGCCCCCACTCATCTCCCACTCATGTCCCCCTGCACCACCACCCCCAGCAGTCAGGGGCACCTGCCAGCAGGCCCCCACTCATGTCCCCCTGCCCCCACGTCATGATGATCCTCAATCAAGGGCCTTATGGCCAGCCTCCACAGCTCAAAGACCCAACCAAGTATTGCATCCGCCCACATAGAAATGCCAATTACATGATACAACCCCAATGGCAAGCATGTAAATGAACACATGTCTGTCACACACACACAATGGGTGCAAGTGAATGTGAAAACCTATATCATGACATGCATGAAACCAATGAGATAATACCACACATGGAAGTATAATGAAACAAATGTATTAAACACAACATGAATGTCATTAAAAAAACAACACACAACAATGGGAATAAGAAATGAAATGCTGCATGTCCGTAAAATAATAAAAAACAAGAAATCATAATCCAAAGAAATCCAAAAGAAATGGTGTCCAAAGTCTCAGTCCAACAAAGCAAATCCAAGGGAAAAAAGAAAGTGAAATACATTTCCCCATGGTGAAAATAAAAAAAAGAGATTAATCCACTGGTGAACTATGTACAAATCAACAATCCAGGGTCCATGAGCCCAACTAATGAAATGAATCAGGGTAATAATCACACAGTGAAAGAAGACAGCAAAGAAGGCAGTCAGAATGAAGCCCATGATCAATGTCGAATCAGGGTTTGGACCCAAGGAGTTGACAGACGAAGAGATCAGAAAATATATAGAGGTCAGCACCTTAGAACCAGATGGAACAAAGTTCCTGCATCCAAGAAACCACATAGTATGTGGGACGATGGGTCTATTGCAGTCTATATGGACAGTGCAGCTACATGACCTGGAGTGTTTATGAAAATGTAAACACAGCAGGGTCCCTGAAAGGAGTGATGAAGATCTGGGGACTCCAAAGAAGCACTTCTTCAAGAAAAGGTCCCAGGATGCAGAGACTGGTGAAGGAGTGGTTGATGAATCAACCAGAGGGGGGAGTGTAGAGGAGCAGCTGAATGCCTCTTCAGGAAGTCCCACCCCCATCCTTTCTATATACTGGAAGCCAGAGATTGTGACATGCATGACACCAGTGTTGGTACCTATTCCACAGAGAGCCTTCGAGAAAAAGTATCCATTGAGAAAACCCTATATGCCCATAGAGATGTTAATCTCTTGGAGGAGATCCCCGAAGGAATATGAAGATGAGAGAAAGAGAAGTTTGTGACTTCCCAAGAAGCAAGTGTGATGCACTGAGAAGAGTGGTTGAAGGAAAGGATGTATAGACTTTATGGAATATGATGATGTAATAAAGAATTGAGTAAACTTTTTTATGCGGAATGAATATTGCATGTGTGAAGAGCACTGCAGAAAATGCTAGCCATTTTATAACTGTACAGATACAGCAACACAAGTAGACTAAGTGATCTTAAGGCTAGCTATACGTAGTGAATAGACAGCAGGCGGCGCTACCACTATGTAGAATTATGGACATCAGTGACACATAATTAGTGAACTTGGACCCACAGAGAAGGAAGAATCACAATTCTGTGTTGCAGCAATTTGAAGCTAAGAGCCCGAAAAGGCCTGGAAGAGCTGTCTGGCCTGGTGTAAAAGGATGAAGTAGCCAAGAACTAGTTATATATCTATGAAGAACAGGAACTGTGAGATGCTGAATAGTCTGTGTCAAGGTGCAAAGAAAGTACACCATGAGTGGCAAGTTGATTAATTGAAGATAATTGAATGCTGTAAAAAAGGCCAAAATATGGTCTCCTGTCATGTTATCTAAGGATGGAAATAAAAGATGGGTGTGCAGACCAGAACTGTGATAAGAGTGCACCAACACTCCCTTATATTCCCAGGAGCAAGGATACTTTGCAAGGCCAATTTCAAAGACAATCTGATTGACAAAAGGCATTAGCTATGAGAGCTGTTGGGCTAATTGGATGGGGAGACACAGTCAAGTCAACCCACTGACACCTGGGGTGCCAGCTTACGTGCTGCTAGTGAGCCGAATGTTCCAGAAGGGTACAAGCGTGCCAACCAATTGTAGAGGGCCATATTATGAAGGGCCTTTTAGTTTGAGAGCCAATAACATACTGTGTACAGAATAACTGATGAAGAAGACCTGCACTAGAGGCATTCTTAAGTTGTTCACTTGACAGTGGAGACCCAATCACAACCCATCCCTATATAGAAAGTATACTTAGATGTTTCCTTTGAGCGTATCACAACCCCTCATAGGTTGTTCATGTTTGCCACATAGTATGATGTCACATATGACACAATTTTATTATATAGATGTGTTTTTTATGTAACATTTTTGTGGGAACTCGAGCAAACGTCCATTGAGGTCCATTGTAACTCCCTGTTTAAGACAATTGATAATAAAACAGTTGAGAGAGACTTTTTGCCAACTTCCTGAGTCGGTTGTATTTGGTGTAAGAGTTTCTCTGCATCCCATCCATGCATTATGTGTTACTGATTTAAGGACTCCCAGGGTTCAGTTGTATGAAAGGGACTGGATCCTGATGGTGAACTGTGTGATTAAATACTCATTTTGTAAAGGATTTCTGATAACAGAACGTCAGAATGAGATAAAGATGGAATATTTGATCAGGTTTCTTTTCACAATTTTCATAACATATAAATGCTATTCAAATATAATCTTGCTCCATCTCGCAATGTTATGGTCCTGAGATCACAAATCCCACAGACTCTTCGATTATGCAGATTATGTAAAAACAAAAACTCAGGGAAGACTTTCAAACATCTGGTTACCAAATGGAAAGAAACTGAGGAATTTCAAAAATGTACGCACAACTATTCTGAACTTTCTGCTGAACAACTGTAGGTTTGTTTCATGATGGGTCACCAGACATCATTGATTCTAAACATTTGTCGATTTTTAACTATTCTATATGAAATGTTGGAAACAAATGACAATGTTTGCACAGTTGATATTGACTAAAGTTCCAAGAAAATCCATGCATGTCTTTTATTTTCACTTTTTTATCTTTAATGGGTTATTTCCAGTGGATACATTGATATAACTGTTTATAGCTATCTTCCACATTGATCTATTGTTGATTTTATCATATACAGGGTAATTCATAGAATTTAGCGCACAAGTGGCGTACGCAGCTGGCGCACAGTGTGCGCGTGCGAATCTCTGCGCCAGCCGCGAGCGCTAAAATCCATTTCCGCGCACAACATATTCATGGATTTCAGCATCCAAAACCAGCCGTGGCGCAGAGTGGCACAGCGACCCTGCAGCAGCTCCAGTTACACCCCAAAGAACGCCCTCGCACACGGAAAAGCCATCAAAATCCCCAATCCAGCGCAAAGGGCTGCGCTAATCCTGTACCAGTTCACAGGGCCGCCATACAGCAAACGCCGAGCGGGGAACGTTTATTTCTGGGGTTCGAGTGAAGTTTCACACGCGATGGGCCCTGGGTGAGCGAGGTACGTGTATTTCTGGGGTCCGCGTGAAGTTTCACATGCGATAGGCCCTGTGCGAGTGGGGTACGTGTATTCCTGGGGTTCGCGTGAAGTTTCACATGCGATAGGCCTTGGGCGAGCGGGGTACGTGTATTTTGGGGGTGAGCATGAAGTTTCACACGCAATGGGCCCTGTGCGGGTGGGGTACGTGTATTTCTGGGGTTCGCATGAAGTTTCACACACGATAGTCCCTGTGCGAGTGGGATACATGTATTACTGGGGTTCGTGGGAAGTTTCACATGTGATTGGATCTGGGTAGGTGTATTTCAGGAGTGCGCAGGAAGTTTCACACGCGATAGGCCCTGTGCGAGTGGGCTACGTGTATTTCAGGGGTGCGCGGATAGTTTCACACACGATAGGCCCTGTGCGAGTGGGGTACGTGTATTTCAGGTGTGCACGGGAAGTTTCACACACGAGAGGCCCTGGGCTAGTGGGGCACGTGTATTACTGGGGTTCGCGGGAAGTTTCACATGTGATTGGATCCGGGTATGTGTATTTTGGGGTGCGTGTGAAGTTTCACATGCGATTGGCCCTGTGTGAGTGGGGTACGTGCATAACGGGGGTTCACGGGAAGTTTCACATGTGATTTGAGCAGGTTATGTGTATTTCTGGGGTTCGCGTGAAGTTTCACACGTGATGGGCCCTGGGCAAGCGGGGTATGTGTATTTCTGGGGTTCGCATGAATTTTCACACGCGATAGGCCCTGTGCGAGTGGGGTAGGTGTATTACTGGGGTGTGCGTGAAGTTTCACACGCGATAGGCCCTGTCCGAGTGGGGTACGTGTATTACTGGGGTGCGCGTGAAGTTTCACACGCGATTGGCCCTGTGCGAGTGGGGTACGTGTATAACTGGGGTTCGCGGGATGTTTCACATGCGATTTGAGCAGGTTACGTGTATTTCTGGGGTTCATATGAAGTTTCACACGCGATGGGCCCTGGGCGAGCGGGGTATGTGTATTTCTGGGGTTTGCGTGAAGTTTCACACGCGATAGGCCCTGTGCGAGTGGGGTACGTGTATTACTGGGGTGCATGTGAAGTTTCACACGCGATAGGCCCTGTGCGAGTGGGGTACGTGTATTACTGGGGTTCGCGGGAAGTTTCACACGTGATTGGATCCGGGTAGTTGTATTTGAGGGGTGCGCGGGAAGTTTCACACGCAATTAGCCCTGTGCAGTGGGGTACGTGTATTCCTGGGGTGCGCAGGAAGTTTCACACGCGATTTTGCTGTCAGAGTGGGGTACGTGAATTTCAGGGGTGCGCAGGGAGTCCTACACGTGAATTGGCAGTGTGGCTCCTCCCAGGTGTTCCCTCTACACCCTCCACGGCCCCTGCAGGCAGCCCGCACCACAGGGGACTACCCCGCACCCCTGGTCATGTCCCGCAGGCAGCCCATCGACCATGGGCATGCCCCCCAGCCAAGCCACATGTCAGCTTGCACCACTGATCACCATCTCATGCTCCCCAGCACCCCCACCCCCCAGCAGTCAGGGGCACCTGCCAGCAGGCCCCCACTCATGTCCCCCTGCGCCCCAATCCCCCAGCAGTCAGGGGCACCTGCCAGCAGGCCCCCATTCATGTCCCACTCATGTCCCCCTGCACCCTCACCCCCCAGAAGTCAGGGGCACCTGCCAGCAGTCCTCCACTCATGTCCCACTCATGACCCCCCCACCCCCACCCCCCAGCAGTCAGGGCCACCTGTCAGCAGGCCCCCACTCATGTCCCCTTGCACCCCCACCCCCCAGCAGTCAGGGGCACCTGCCAGCAGGCCCCCACTCATGTCCCACTCATGTCCCCCAGCACCCCCACCCCCCAGAAGTCAGGGGCACTTGCCAGCAGGCCCCACTCATGTCCCCTTGCACCCCCACCCCCCAGCAGTCAGGGGCACCTGCCAGCAGGCCCCCACTCATGTCCCACTCATGTCCCCCAGCACCCCCACTCCCCAGCAGTCAGGGGCACCTGCCAGCAGGCCCCCACTCATGTCCCACTCATGTCCCCCTGCACCCCCACCCCCAGCAATCAGGGGCACCTGCCAGCAGGCCCTCACACATGTCCCCCTGCCCCCACGTCATGATGATCCTCAATCATGGGCCTTATGGCCAGCCTCCACAGCCCAAAGACCCAACCAAGTATTGCATCCACCCACATAGAAATGCCAATTACATGATACAACCCCAATGGCAAGTATGTAAATGAACACATGTCAGTCACACACACACTATGGGTGCAAGTGAATGTGAAAACCCATATCATGACATGCATGAAACCAATGAGATAATACCACACATGGAAGTATGATGAAATAAATGTATTAAACACAACATGAATGTCATTAAAAAACAGCACACAACAATGGGAATAAGAAATGAAATGTCCCAGAGACGGGCCTCTGCCCTGGCCCCGAGGTCTCGCAGGGAGGCACTCATGACCTGTTCCAACTCCCTCCGAGTTGCCTCGAGGCACTCTGCCCGCCCGACGCATCGAGAACTCCGCCCTGACCATGGTGAGCCGCGCTTCTTCCGCCCGCTTCCGCTCTGCATCTATCCGCTGACCCTACCGCTGCCACACGGAAGACACTCCCATTCCTGAGTCCTCCTGCCCTCTGGCCGATGCCTGCCCCTCCAATGTTGATGGCCCCGAGCCATCTTTGCTCCCACCTAGAGCCTGCGCCTGCTGCTGCTGCTGTCCATGTCCCCTGTCTGATGGTGCCTGCACATCCTCCATCAGCTGGTCTCCAGTTGTGGTGTCCACCCCTGCTGGACCGCCGACTCCCGACTGTGGCAGGGATGTGAGCTCCACCAAGCTGGCTGATGTTCCGTAGAGGGCATCATAATGCCCAAGGACATGCTCCACCAGGACACCAACTTCCTTCTGACTGAAGCTGGTGGCCCTCTGCCTCTCTGGCTGGGGTTTGCCAGTGGTCTCAGATGGTGTTTGCCCCGACATGGCGACCCCCGAGGCAGGCGTGGGTGGGCAACTGGGTCCTGGGGCTGGGCTGTGGAGCGATGGTATCCCAGTCGGGAGTCTTCTGTTCCAGCAAGGGTGGACACAGCAACTGGACCCCTGCAGATGGTTGATGTGCAGGCACCAAATAGCAGGGCACGTGGGCAGCAGGCAGTCAGGCAGCAACAGATGGCAGGTGGGAGCATGCTTGGGGCTCTGGGGGGCACGGAAATGGCCTTCAAGGCAGGAATGTGGTCTTCCGTGTGTTTTCGTGTGGCCAGCTTGGTATGGAGTGATTTGACACGTGAAAAAAGTGCACGTCAGCGTGTAATTGGAGGAAAAGCCCTTAGCGCATAAGCGCGTCAGCACACGTATGCGATTTCATTGGACCAAAGGCCCTTAGCGCGTAAGCGCGTAAGTTACATTACGCGCGCCGGCATTTCCCTCATAGCACGTGATCACAGAGCACACGTGGAAAAATTGCACGTCCGAGTGTCATCGCGTGTAATTGGAGGAAAGGGCCCGCGCACATGCGTATGTGACGTGTACATGTGGGCCGGTTTAAAAGCTACGTGTAGGACTCCATTTCCTTGTTCGTGCTTTTCGTGGAAAGCGAGTGGGTGAAATCTGTACTTCTTGTCATTTCACATGCGATTACTTCACAGTGTTTCTAGTTCGTACTCCCTGTTACCTCTGACAGCTTTCATTTTTCTTATTTTTTTGGGCATGTTTCCTCAAACAGCGTTCACTTCTCCTTTTGTCCTGTTTCCTCAGAAAGCGTACGATTTTTCTTTTGGCAGGGGTGTTGCCAACGCGCACACGCGCTTCTTTTTCACGTTCTTTTTCCAGGCAGACGGTGAGTCTCGCACGTATTTACCAACTGTGCTTGCCCCGTGTGTCGCATACCCCTTCAGAGGTCATTTTAGGCTGCGTGTATTATGCCTATGCTTATTTTTGTGTTTCTGGGTGCCACAGCGTAGTGCGGGTTCATTTTTTCGATGCACGTGGTCTACGAGGGGTTGCGTGCACGTTAGTTTTTGTTTTTGGGCTGCCTGTGCATTGCGTGACCTGTCATCTTCCCCCAGGGGTCACAAACAGCCTTGTTAGAGCACTAGGGTACGAATTACATCTAGTACCCTAACCCTTTGACCCCCAATTGCCCAGGACAATAGTTTACTGCTCCTCCCATACGCACAACAACATCAGTGCCATGGTTGGGAGGCGACCAAGCGGTAAGGGAGGCAAAGGTGTCCGACCTTCAAAAGGTGGACGTGGTGGGCGCGGTAGGGGACGTGGCTGGGATTTGCAGGGTGCCCCTATACCCCCATGTGTGGAGGACCAATCAGGGACACCCATGACCCCCCATGGTTGAGGGAAACGTGGCTGAGACCATCCCAGCTCAGCCCTTGTTGGACCAGCCCATTGTGGCACCTGACCTGGCACAGGATGACTCCCAGGCTGACTTCCAGGTCAGCAAGTCTAGGCCACGTGTGGCGGTGCAAGTTGTTGTCACCAAGCCACGTGGATCTGGGGCAGCTATGTCATCTGCTGCCCCAAGTATGCAGGGTGGGGAGGCTGCGGGGGCAGCTGCAGCTCCATCCGCCCCAGCTCTGACTCTCCCAGCCAGGACAGTGTTGGTCCAGGTCCATCAAACTGACGTTCCCCCTGCCAAAAACACCTTGCAACCAATGCCTGCACCAAGACCTGTGGTCATTGTGCATTCCCACACTCCTACTACCCAGTCCACTGGTGCTTCTGCCCCTACTGACCAGAGCGGCGTAAGCCACTCTGGCTCAGCTCCACCTTCAAAAAAGAGGAAGAAGGGTGCTCTGGCACAACGGGCTGAGACCCCAGACACGGCTACACACTCTAGCAAGTCAATAAAGCCTAACTTTAATGACGCAGAGCTTGATGCATTTGTGACCTATGTGTCGGCACATAGCCACGAAATGCTGTTGACTGCAGGGTGCAAGACCACAACTGGTCAACGTAAGGCACACTGGCAGATCATCGCAGACCGCATAAGTGCCCTTGGATTTGTGAGGCGCATAGCTGATGATTGCTACAAGCGGTGGAATGACCTGAAACGCAGAGCAAAGAACAAGCTGGCCTCAAATCATGCCGCTACTATGGTGACTGGCGGTGGCTCTCCATAAGAGGACAACAAACTCACTGAACATGAGTCTGTTGCTGGGACCTTCGTCACAGAGGAACAGATCCAAGGTGTGGGAGAACTACCTGATTACGAAGCATTGCCCGGTGAGTGCCCATGCGTGTGTGTGTAATGCATGTGTATGTTGTTTGGGTGACAGGTTCTGATTGAGTGCCAGGTGAGGGTGTGTACTCAAGAGTGTTATGGATCACCCATTTCCTTCCTCACATACAATCACGTGCTTTGTATTTGGCTATGACTGCATCCCTTCTGCCCACAGTAGCCTATTAGGGCCACATTAGTGCAGTTTACCTTGTACTGCCATCTTGCAACTACATTGGTCAGAATTTGTAAGTGTGCCTACAGGATGATAGTTTCCACTCTCCCCTTTTTACTAGACATTTATCTACCCTATTGCGACATATGTGATATGCTTCGGTCATTGTTTACTGGCCACACTGGGGCAATTTTTTACCTGGTTTTGTTCACGATTAGACCATTTAGACTGATGGAGTATTGGCCTGCAGAAATGTTTTGATAAGTGCCTGTTTGCATGTGGAAAATGACAGATGTTTACTGTGATGTCAAAGTGACGAAAAATAGATCAGCCCACAATTACTGTGTTATTGGACACTGGATGTGTTTCAGTGTGTGGCACATGCATATTTTGCAACACTGTTCAGCATTACTCCTCTCATCATGTCGATGTCACATGGATGTGTGACAGTGCCAATACACTGTCATATAGCTGTAGTTTTGTACTTTCCCGTGGTTATGCTACATGACATGTGTGTGCTGGCATGTGTCATGTATGTGTATTGGACATGGCACTCACACCCTGATGTGTGATGCCAGTGCTACCCAACATGCTGCAAATGTGTTGCTTTTCCGTCTTGCTCTTCCCAGTGTCTGCCCTTTTGAATCCACTTCCAACTCTTTGACAGTGCATGCATGGCAGGGTTATAGTCATGTGGGACATGTGTAAATCATGTACTGGATCTGTGGCTTGCCATGGCCTATGTGTGTGCTATGGTGCTCATGCCTGTTTCCATTTGTTGTCTTTCATGTTTGTGCAGGTGATGACACACTTGATGCTGTTGAGGTTGAGGAGATGGTGCAGACCCAGGAGGACTCTCAGGCATGACCAGGCACAAGTGGGGGACGTGGTGTGGTGGTGGGTGAGAACCCAATCTTACTGCAGACCATACTCTCCAGGGTGCCTCTGGGTGCCCCTCCCCAGAGTTCTATTCGGGTGCTGAATCGGATGATGAGATTTATATGCGTCGCAGTTAAGTGTTTCTGGCAGGGATTCTGTTCTGTCCAACCAACCTGCACCAGGGGTAGAACCCTCTATGGTGATGTCAGTGATGGTAGATCCGCCTTTGGCGGTTACGGATGCAGGGTCACACTCCACAGCATCTGATCCTGTTCCTGGGCCAGCAGATCAGAGGGGGACTGCAGTCCTGCAGCCTCAGGCAGTGACAGCACAGCAAGGTGCACATCGCCTTGCCCCAAACAGGTGTAGTGCCCGTCGACGCAGTGGCCGTACGCCACCAGGCAATACCGTATGGGAGAACTCCATGCACGGTATGGCAACCCAACAGGCAGCATCAGTGGCTACTTCCATTATCCCCCCTGAAAGGCAGATGGTGCAACTACACAAGGCAACAGACTCCATTTGCAAATCACACAGGGAAGACATGTTGGCATCCAACAGGGACCGACGGGTGGCACTGGAGGCTCTGCGCCAATCCATCTCAATAGAGTCCCAGGCCAACAGGGAAGCTCTGAGGGAAGAACTCCATAACCTCAGGGAGACTCTTCTTGACCTTGAGGCTTACACTAATTTGAGGACAGAACAGCAGCTGGAGCGGCTCACACATTCGCTCTCAGCTGAGATGCAGGCAAAACGTGAGGAGATCCGGTATCACGGGAGGCCATGTGTGCAGAAATGCATGCAACCCGTGAGGTGGTGCATGGGGATCTCCGCACTTTAATCCTCCAGAATCAGACCTTCAACACCCGCATGCTTGCTGCCATGTAGGACCATACCAGGGCTTTGCCTGGGCTGCCTCCCATAGCACCACCATCTCCTGATGCAGCAGCAGAGGGTGATGAGAGCGACAGCAGCAATTCTCCCACAATAGCGTAGCCGTGCAGGCCATGAGCCCATGAAGGTGTTTTTTTCCCCCAACATCCACACAGGTGGCTGTTGGTGCGCACCCTGTCCTTGGACCTCCTGGGTGCCCCCCGCAGCCCCCACATGGCCATTTTTCATTTTTTTTAAACATTTTTTTACAGTGTGTTGCATTGTGTGGCTCCCATGGGCATCCACTGTATTCCGGCTGAGCACATGCAGGCTTGTCCTGAGTTTGGGTTAGATGCTTGGGTTCGTGAGACACACACCCCTCCTGCTTCCCGTTTCCATGGGCTTGCAAAGGGTGTGACCAAGTGACAGTGAATTACACAGTGACGTTGGGCTCCCATGAGCTGTGTGGGCAGTCTGTAGTCAATACTGTGTAGACATTCCTAGTGGATATTGTTGTTGTTTTGTACACTGCATGGTGTATTGATATGTGCTGGTGCTTCCATGTCTCCCTCCAAATTTGCAGGTTCATTCCTCATGTCTTCACAAGGCCGTCTACTTTGGAGATGGAGTTCATGTTCTATGCAGTACACTGACACATTTGGAAGGCTGCAACACTACAGTTGGAAGGGGTCAATGTGGTGGCATATTCAGGTTGTAAGACTACGACTACTTTAACTTAGTACTGTCATGTTTTTCCTATGTTTGAGGTTGTGTTGCTGCATTGAATTGTTGGTAAGTATTTGGTCATGTGTGTTGTTAGTTCTACATTACTGGGAGCATATTGTGTGTGGCCAGTTTCTATTAGGGACAGTGTACTTTGTGACACTTGTGTCAGGTTTTGGGGATTGCTTTGTTTGCTTTCACATAGCATGACATGCCATGGTGTGTTGGGTGGCGGAGCTGGGGAGGGGTTGGGTGACATGGCGCTGTTGTCATGTTGTATTTTGCAAGGGTGTAATGAATTTAGCAGGATAGAAGTGTCTTTTGATGACACAGCATTGGTGGTGTTTGTGTAGGTAGGGATGCACACAATGTAACACTTCCAGGTGACCAATCTCAGGCTGGTATGGTTGTGACAGTTGATTGTCCCTTATGTCATCATCATTGATTGTCAGCTGGTAAGTGCCAGGGCTGCGTATACTCCACAGGGGTGTGATTTTAGGTGCCCTTTCCCCTCCTATGCGCAGCGGGCGTGCATGTGGTTGGGGATGTGGGGGCACCACCATGTCCACCGGCAGGCCCCAGCGTGTTGCAACGTTGTGCAGGACACATGCTGCCACTATGATCCTGCACACTACTGGGGGAGAATATAACAGCTGCCCGCCAGAACGGTCAAGGGAGCGAAATCGTGACTTGAGCACTCCGAATGTGCGCTCCACTATGCCCCGGGTTGCAATGTGGGCTGTGTTGTATCTTACCTCGGGTGGCGTGGTGGGGTTCCGAATTGGTGTCATCATATGGGTGCTCAGAGGGTAGGCACTGTCCCCTGGGGAGATGGTGATGGGTATCATTAGTGGGGTTGTGCCATTACTCAGTATCTGATATGCATGCATGTCCTGTGGCATGTATACTCACCAAGCAGCCATGTATCGCCATGCCGCCCAGCTTCTAGGTCCCGGTTTAGGGTTGACATTCTGTAAATAAAACTGTTGTGGGTGGACCCTGGATAGTTGGCATATACTGAGGTGATGATTCCCTTGGCATCGCATACTACCTGCACGTTGATGGAATGCCAGTGCTTGCGGTTTCTATAGATGTGCTCTGATGCCCTAGGGGGACGTAGAGCCACATGGGTGCAATCAATGGCACCTAGCAATTTGGGGAATTGTGCCATCCCGTAGAAATCCTGGACGACAGCCTGCCTTTCTGCAGGTGTTCTGGGCAGGTATATGTGCCTGCGGACTGATGGGCGTGCAGTCATGATGGCCAAGACCTGGTGTAGGCAGCGTGACTGCGTGGCCTGTGACACCCCACCCACTATAGCACTTGTGCGCTGAAATGATCCAGTGGCTGTTAGATGGCGGGGGCTTCCCAGGGCCCCCACCTGCACTCGCACACACACCGACACACACAGACCAGGAACCACGCAGGACACGTGTGCTCTGCACGTGTCCCCGGCTCGAACTGCCGGAGGACCGTCTTTATTCATAACAGCGCATGTGCAAGCCTCGATCCCGCTCACGCATGCGTAACACTTGCGTAGTCACTACGCAACATCCCTCCTTTTCCCCCCAAACAAGAAACCAAAACAATTTATGTAACTACCAACAGTACTTCAAACTTTAACGGCCAGTCTCGTACCGGTTACGAGGCAGAGTCCATAATAAAGTCTTGGAACCTCTGCGGCGGCTTGCGCCCCGCCTGGCTCGGGTACCCGCGTGCCTTGGCTGGGGGCACCTCTGGTGTCCCTGGAGTCTCGGGCAGTCCGTCGTCCCTCGGTGCCGATCCGGCGTGCTGTTCGGGCTCCCGCGTGGTGCTCTCTTGCGGGTCAGGCACCGCCTCTATGCGCTTGAAGAACGACACATTCCTCGTGACTGTTCCCTGTGCATTGGCCGCAGTAACCATGGACCCTTTGACATGGGTCACCCCCAGTGTCTGTGCCTAATAGGGCAACAACAGTTTTCCTTCCGGCCTCCTGTTTCGCACCAGCACGGTGTCCCCCACTGCGATCGCCTTCTCCGGCAATCCTCGCCGAGCCGTCTCACTCTCGTTCCGGGCAGCTCTTTCTGCTCGCACCCGGTTGTTGTCGATCTCCCCCAGCCCCTGACCTTCCACTTCGGGCAACAGTCCTTGGGGTACCCGTTTAAAAAGGGCCTCCCCTGGCGCGACCCCAGTATATTGATGTGGGGTCGTGCAATACTCCTACTAAAAGTCAATCAGATTGCACCGTAGATCTTCCCCTCCATTCATCGATATGCGGAAGATCTTGTTGAGCGTCCGCATGAAGCGTTCCACCTCCCCATTGGCTCTGGGCCAGAGCGGGTGACTTTCCGGTGCTTTTTTCCCCTTTCCTCACAGTAGCGAGCAAACTGCTACCCTTGGAACGGCGACCCGTTATCCGAACAGATCTCCACAGGGAAACCATGGGTGGCAAAAAATGTCTCCATGGCCAGGATGGTGTGGTCACTTGCCATGGACTCAACCAGCTCCACCACGGGATAGTGGGACCACTGGTCCATCACCACCAGAAAGTACATTCCACGGCCCGTGGACCCAAAGTCTGCATGCACAGTCCCCCACGGGCATTCACTCCTCTCCATGGCTTGGATAGGCGGCCCTATCTGCACCGGACTCGCCGCCCGGCATGGAACGCAGGCCTGCACAAACTCATCCACCCTGCTCTCTAGATCCGGGACCCACACTTTTAACCAGAGCCGCACCTTTGTCTTTGCCCTCCCCTGGTGTCACTTGTGGGCCAACTGCAGCAGAGTGCGTGGGATGACTATCTGGTGCCCCCTCAGCAGGAGGCCATCCTCGGCCATCGACAGCTCATGACGTGTCTTCCAGAGCACCCTCAAGTCCTTTTGAGTATCGTCGCCCCTTCTGGCATTGTTCATCAGCACCTCGCGCCATTCCCCACTTGACACAGCCTCCTTGATCCTCAAGAACACCTCGTCAGAATTCAATTTGTCCACAATTTCCTGGTGCGCCATGGCGACGGGCAGTGCTGCCTCCACCACCAGGTGCACAGCCTCAACACAGTCCGCCACCTCGTCTGAGTCCCTGGGCCGCCCAGCCCCCGGGTGTCGGGACAGATAATCCGCTGGAATGTGGGTGCCAGGGCGATAGATCAGCTTGACCCCGTACTCCATTTGCGAGAGCATCCACCTCTCGATGCGTGGTGGTGGTTTGGACGACACTCCAGACATGATCGGGATCAGGGTCTTATGATCCGTCACCACCACTACGGGTTTCCCCAGAATGTAAATGCAAAAGTGTTTGTAGCCCCATAGGATAGCCAAGGCCTCGCGTTCGATCTGTGAATAGCGAATCTCTGTCTCGGTGAGAGCCTTGCTGGCGTATGCAATGGGTCTCATGGTCCCTTGGGGGTCCACCTGCATGAGAACTGCCCCCAGTCCAACCAGGCTGGCATCCACCACGATCTCCGACTCCCGGTCCAGATTGAAGTAGGCCATCGTCTCCTGGCCCGACAGGGCTTTCTTGATGGCGGCGAACGCCCTCTGTTCCTTCCCGGTCCAGTTCCAGGCCACGTCATTTCTAGTCAGTGCCCACAATAGTTGACCATCCCCAGGAAGCTCCTTACTTCCGTGGATGACCCCGGCGGGGCGGCCTCCTGGATGTCCTTCACCTTCTCCGTATCTGGGGAGATGCCCCCAGCGTGGAACACAAAGCCGAAGAATTCCAGCCGGTCTTTCAAAAACTCACAATTTTGCTTGTGGAGAGTCAGGCCGAGGCCACGGAGCCTTTCCAGGGTGTTTTCCAGGCGCTTTAGGTGTTCCGCCTCCGATCTCGCGAACACCAGGATGTCGTCCGACATATTGATCACTCCTTTGAGTTCCGACAGTGCTCCCCTGATGGCATTCTGGAAGGCTGCCGCTGCCGACGAGACCCCGAAGCTGAGCCTCCTGAACTGATACAGCCCCTCATGAGTCGTAAAAGTAGTAATGTATCTTGACTCGGGGTGAAGCTCCAGCTGATGGTAGCCAGATCTCAAGTGCAGTTTAGAGAACACTCTTGCTCCCTGCAGCTCACCGACAATGTCATCCAGGGTGGGCGTGAGGTGTCGTTCCCTTTTGATCGCCAGGTTATGTAGCCTCATGTCCACGCAGATGCGGACCGCCCCAAGTTGTTTCGGCTTCGGGGCCACCACTATTGGCGAGACCCAAGGGGTGGGCCCTTCCACTCTCTCGATGATGTCTAGATCGACTATCGTCTGTAGTTCCTTCTCCACCTGCGCCCTCAGATGGAATGGGATGCGGCGATGCTTGAGCGCTGTCGGCCTCACCGACCCGTCGATGTGAAGTCGTATGGGGTTGGCCTTTAGCTTCCCGATATCTTGGAAGATCATGTCATAGCACTGCAGCAGGCGTTCCAGGTCAGTGTGATATACGGCAAACATGAAGTGCACCAAGTTCAGTGCCTCCGAGGCAGTGCAGCTTAATAAGGAGTGCGGGCTCACGCTGGTGACGAAGAACCTCGCTTTTATCTTGCTCTGCCTGTGGGAAACCGGCGCCACGAACACCCTCTGAATGGGGAGTGGCGAGTCACCTCCAAATGCATATATCCGCGCTGTGGATTGTGCCAACTCAGGTGGGCCCGGGAGTGCTTCCTAGTGGTCCGTTGCTAACACACAGACCAACGCCCCTGTGTCTATGAGGACTGGGGTGGGGACTTCCCCGATGTTTACCGTACATGTCGGTTGCCGGCTTCTTGGGCCCATGGCGATGCTTGAGATGAAGAAGACTTCTTCCTCTTCCTCCTCCTCCTCTGCAATGTTCAGGTCCTGCATGCCTTGCTCGACAGCCAACATGCCCCTCACCCTCCGAGTGTTGCTCCCGCCAACTATCGCTGGTCCTCTTGAGGCTGCTACCGGTGAGGTAGCCCTGCACACCCTCGCATAATGTCCTGGTGTGTCACACCGGCCGCAGACTCTCGACTTTGCCAGGCACTCCCCCACGTGTGGCAAGTCATATCTGAAGTAGGGGCAAGATAGAGCAGCCCCAGGCACTGGAGGGCCATCTCCCTTCTTTGGTGTCCATCTCGCCCTCCCTAGGGCAGACCGTCCAATGGCAAATGTCTCTTTGCCCTTGCTAGAGTGCGTGGATGCGTCCATTTTAGCCCTTCTGGACTCTGCCAGTTTGTACGCTCTTCCCGTGTCCAGGATTTGCTGCAGAGTTAGACCAGGCTCTCTCAGTACTTGCCTTCTTAGTTTCCCAGAACTGCACCCTTGCAGCAGGTGGTTACGGACCATCTCCTCTTCATTCACCCACCTGCAGGAGGTTGCCAGTTGTCTCAGCCGTGCACAGAACTGGTCCAGCGACTCCTCATCATGTTGCCGTTCTGCACCCACGACAAATCTATAAAAGTCCACGTTGGCCATGGGCAGGAAGTGATCTCTTAGGGCTTGCTTAACCCCATCATACGTGACCACCGGGATGTTGAGAGAGTCATAAATTCTGTGAACCTCTGTGCCTGCAGAATACACCATGATGGCAATTTTGGCGTCGTCATCCTCTTCCCCAGAGGCCCTGAAAAACATTTCCAGTTTCTTGACCCACAGGAGCCATTTTGGCCCCAGCTTGGGGGTGGGCCCGTGGTGTCAAATTCGGGCATGGGGGCTAGTGTGCTGTGCATTCTGCATCGGATGGGCGCAAGGGCACCCTCATTCTCTCCTTCTTCACCCATGCTGGCGAGCAGGCCACATACTCACGATGACACTTGATGGCGAAGGCGTGATCTCGGCACCAAAACCACCTTTCTTCTCCTTCTTTATCAAAACCACAGCCCTAGGGCATTGGGAGGGTCCAAAAATTGTAAATGCTGCACTGGAGATCGCAACCGGCGCACAAGCACCCTCTCGGGCCGCAACCGCTGCAATCTCCGATAGCACAAAATGGCCGCCGGCCACACGTGTGAGTCCGAGACGACACGGAGCATCAACTCGCACTCCGATGAGGTCGGAGCGGGTATGGGATGCTCCTGAGCCTCCTTGTTGCCAGTGTTAGCTTCCCAGGGCCCCCACCTGCACTTGCACGCACACCGACACACACAGACCAGGAACCACGCAGGACGTGTGTGCTCTGGTCGGGTCCCCGGCTCGAACTGCCAGAGGACCGTCTTTATTCATAACAGCGCATGCGCGAGCCTCGAACCAGCTCACGCATGCGTAACACTTGCATAGTCACTACGCAACAGTGGCCAAGAAGTGCAGTAGATTGAGGACCTTCTCCAGATTGCTGAGTGCTTGGGAGCACAAGGTGGGTGATGTGAGGTCATCCTCCCAGTCACTGACCAGGTCGAGTATTATGTGAGGTGGAAACCTGTACCTCCCATACACCTGTTCATCAGGCATCCCAAAAAGGCTGGTTCTGGGTGTAAAAATTCTGGGCCTGACTATCCTCCTCCTCCTCCTGCGGTATCCCACGACCACTGCTGCTAGGAACGGTATATTCATCGTGGTGTCTGAGCTTGTTTGTTGTTTGCGCGCACTTTTATGCTGCGCGGGTCCACGTACGCCTGCTTCCTGCTGGCGTACGTGTTTCCGGATTAGCGCGTCTTTTTTGGCACACGCGTTAGCCCCATTCGATTCCATGAATACGTGTTGTAGACGAGCGTGTTGGCGTTCCGTGCACTTGCCTCCTGTACTTCCCCTGTGACGCCCACATTTTCAAGCGTTGTTCCCCATTCCACGTGTCACGCCCTGTGTTACACCTACTTTTGTTGTGTGCGCCGCGCTATGTGCGCTTTTGCTGTGCGCTTAGCGCACGCTGTTTGAAGGATTTTGGCGTACATCCATGGATTTCCACGCGCACAGACTTCCATGAATTGCTGTGCGCGGGTTTCGCTGCAATTTTCGAACTGGCACTGCGATTCGCACGCTTTCGCACGCTTGCGCTGAAATTTTCGGCGCACATTAATTCCATGAATCATCACCTTTATATTTTAGTGAAAGGTTTCCTAAACCAAAAAAAATACAAAATAAATACATTGAAAATACATGTTATCCTCCATGCCGCCCCAACAGCAGATTAAGGCTGACATGTTCATACAGTAAGGTCACATATAGTATGAACATTGAGTAAATAGCATCTCCATGTATTTGAAGAAAAACAAATTGGTACACAATCTAAAACATCCTATGTCATGAACAGACATGCATCAGTTTGCAAAGGTAGCGGGCGCCCCTCTCTCGACAGAACAAGGCCTGATAACCTGCTCAGTGGTTATTAACCACTTGAGAGTTCGCAGCCACTGCTTTTACTCACTGTGCCTTTCACAGATGGGAAATATCCATTTGCATATCAGTCTTTGTCCTGCCCAGGGGCAGTCCAGCACCGAAATGCAATGGCAATTCCAACCTGAACAAGAGTACCACCAGCAACCCCATACACGTGTTTCACCCTTGTTGGGGATCATCAGTGAGGTGAAGCTGATGCCTCTCTAAGCACAGTCAGAGGGAGACCACGTCTGGTTGCCCCCAGGAGACCTAGGGTTACCAATCCCAGGTTCCTTGAAATTTAGTTTGCAAAGGTAGCGGGCGCCCCTCTCTCGACAGAACAAGGCCTGATAACCTGCTCAGTGGTTATTAACCACTTGAGAGTTCGCAGCCACTGCTTTTACTCACTGTGCCTTTCACAGATGGGAAATATCCATTTGCATATCAGTCTTTGTCCTGCCCAGGGGCAGTCCAGCACCGAAATGCAATGGCAATTCCAACCTGAACAAGAGTACCACCAGCAACCCCATACACGTGTTTCACTCATCAGTCACTGCTTCCAATCTACACTGCTACCTTGAAAACTTGGATTTGATTAGTGATGCATTGGATGTATTTGCACACATGTTTGCACTTTATTATAAACTTGCCTAGATGTAATTTAGTTAGCTAGCATTGACTTGATTCGACAAAATAGCTCACTGCATAATCTTCAGAAAACCTTTGACAAACTGCAACTGCTATCAAGATGGGTCAGACCATTTTGAAACACAACATGCATATATTTTGTTTGTCTTTGTACGTGACTAATGACATTGAAACTGCACAATAGCTTAACTATTTTTGTTTTAAATGGCAATGACTCAAAGTCAGATTAGTTCTGTGTTAGGGAGAATTTTCATTTCTGTGCTAATTCACTTCAACCTTAGAGACCCCCAGCTCTTTTGCTGGACTTAGGACTTTTAAATTTTAACCCCGGAGTGAGTGAGACCTTTTTCCCACTCTCTCATGTGTTTTTACCTGATTTGGATTTTGTGTTTTCACTATTTTTGGAGTCTGACAAACTCCATAGGCATCTGCTTTTTGTATATTGACATGCAGCACCTTTAGTGCAGTGTCACTGAGAAATCCTTTAGATACCTCATAATGTTTAAATACCTTTGTTTGGGTGAACTACAGTTCCCAAGAACAGTAAAGTGAAATTGACTTTAATTACCTTTTCTCTGTGTAGGTCTAGCACACACCATCTTATGTGGTGTGCTAGGGGGGTTACCTAGTAGCCCCTATTCTAAATTCTCATGTAATGTTTTTAGGTTACCCTCACTACTTTAAATGCCTGGTGGCAGTGGTTTACTTTTTCCTACCATTGTTCTTTTCTACTGCAGGCTGAACCCTCAGCTGCAGTATAGGACCCATGAGTAACAATTTTGTCAAAATGGCCCATTTTCTGTTTGTGAGGTCATTCTTGGGGTTTACTCTGTGCGCGGAGACAAGTTTGAGCCCTTTGTTTGTCTTGCCTTTAGTGGGCTTCAGGAAGTACAGGATGTGAGGGAGGATCCCGAAACTCCCCTGTCCTTTGTCTCTAGGAATGCCTGAATGCAACTAGTCCTGATTGGCTTCCAGGATAGCCACCCTTCTATGTGATTGGCAGCCTAGGCTGTGCATGAATGGGAACAACCTGCTTAGGGTTGGGTAGAAGCTCTAGACAGACCAACTAACCCCCAGACAATCTCCACTGGACCACCATCTCCGACTTGCTGTGCTTCTTCATTGCTGTGGGAGCCCATTGCCAGGGGTCAAGTGTCCGTAGTCGACTGCAACGTCTGCCGTAGAACAAATCAGGCCAGAAGCTCCAGGAGACTCTTAAGGACCATCCATAAGCAGGACCTCCAGATCCAGAGTCCCCTCACCAGAGTACAGGACCGAAGGAGTGAAAAGAGTACAACCGGTGTCCGAGATCTGCATCGTTGATGTTTGTTAAGGCCTGAAACCGCAAAGTGGCGCTGAATTAAAAAGAGCCTGTTGCTGCCGACACCCTACCAATTAGCACTGCAGGAGCCCTCCAGACATCTTCCCTCTTGTACCCACGACTGAGACTCAGGAACCAGGGTCCGCACCTCTGTAGCAAGACGGAATCCAGCTGGACCACTCTTCTTCTAACCAGAGGTACTCTTTAGGCTTGGGGTACTTACCTTGTTGCCTTTAGCTGTGCTCTTCTCACTTGGAAATTGCATTGGCTTACCCTTTCGTGTTGATTTCAACTCCCTTCTCGCAGGTTTAACAGCTTGTGGCCCTGCAAGTGATTTTGCTGAACTCTCTAACTTTGTGCAAGACTTTGATCCAAGAAGTGCATCAGATCCATAGACTGTGTTCCAAATGACTTTGGCTGTCCTGGCTCCCTAAAGGCACTCTTCTAAATCCATTGACTTTGATATTATTTGTCCCTCATAGGTGGTAGCTTGTGGATACTGGTACTGCTGTGAAAGGCTTATCTAGACTTCATTGACACATTTAGTTGTCCTCACATTTTCCTGAGAAACTGTTCTAACCTTTTTACTTCACTAACCCTTTCCTTTCTGCAACCTCAGAATCCACCACATATGCTAGTGTGATATCTAATTGCCATTACTGTCCTTGTGATTGAAGTCACCCCAGGGTGTATGAATTGTGTATGAAGCATATCCAAAGATTATCCACTAACTTTTTTTGTTTCTGAAAAGTAATGTTAAAGTATATTTGAATTGTTACAACGAATTGCCTTTTAAAAGAATGCTTATTTAAAACTGAGATTAAATAAATAACTATTTATAACTGAAAACTTGAGTGTAAGTGTTACTTGGCTACTTGTTTTTAGAGATTTCATTTGTGCAGTGAAGGCAAGCGTCCCCAGCCAGCACGATCCTCCCCGCAATGAGAGACAATGACGGACTCTCCCAAGTCGGGAATAAAGCCAAGACAGAGTGCGGGTGAGCTTAAATGGGAGTTTATCAATCAGAGCAGGGCATGCAAAGAACTCTGCAAACTCCGGGAGCGCTCTGTATGACAATAGCAAAGACAGGCGTATTTATTTACAAAAAACGTCATCAGTACCTACATACTATAAGGGGCACAAGTTCAATGGGATTGGGTGGCGGCGATGACTAGCTATAGGTGCTGCTGCGATGTGGTTGGCCTTGGCTGGAGGACGTCACTTGTCAGCCTCGTGGGTTGGGCTGGGCCTGGCAGGTCAGCTGAGTTCATCCGGGCGGTGTTGTTGTGCCGTTGTGGCCAGTCAAGCGGAAGGTTTACTGCTGGTTGTAAATAATGCAGGTGGCAGGCCGTGGCCTTGGGTGCTGTAGCGGGGACTACAAATCTTTGAAGCGGCTCCAGCCTAGTTGGGGGAGGTGGAGCAGCGTGGCGCAGGCCTTAGCTCTCTTATTTGGCAGACTTTGCAGGGTGGGGGGGGGGAGAATGGCCTTGCACATATTCACAAAGGTATTTTTCCCGTGTGTTGCCGACTTTTGATGAGAACATCATAAACATTTGAACATTCTTATAATACTCATTTGGATCACTTGAAAACATACATTTCAACTCACTACATGTCTCTCGAATATAGTCAGTTTAAGCACCTTACTAGTACATTATATTTTAACAACTACGGCATTTAGTAATATGCATATATATTTGCATTACGTGAGGTAGTAGTGTGGTTGGTGGAGCATAGAGAACGAGACCCGCCATTGTACGCGGCGGTAATGGCATATAAGGGCTGTAGATATATATACACATGACTGGCACATTTGCCCGCGTCTCTTCACCTGAGCCTTATGTACAGTTGCATTCGTCCTCCCCTGCACTCTAGCAGCATTAGTTCAGTTATGGCGCGGGACCGCGGGGTGTACGGTTTTCAATGATACATATAGAGAACAATTCCCCGGAAATGCTTTTTATCATTTGCACACCCCTGCAGGGGTGTGGGTCCTCCATTGCTGGTGTCATGTAAACATGCGTTTCATACAATAATTACACAGTTTTACAGGTTTCTTTAGTAGAAGTAGTTTTATGGAAAGGATACACGTATTACAAGTAGTTTTTGACATTCGTATTTGGGTATTTTTCTGCTTTCATCGGATGACCATTCTACAGTTCTCCCCACCACCCATGCCTCGCTGACCGGGTCATGCTGGGAGCAGTGATACACTGTGGACGGTGAAATGTTACAGTGTTAGTATCTTATGCTAGCTCATGTCCGTTTTGTTCGTGGGAACGGGCTCACAGCGGATCTGCCAGGGTGCTGCGGCGACAGGGATAATTGAAACTCTCCGAAGGTGGGGGCCGCGCTACAGTGCGCTGAGCTCACACCATCTTTGATAGGCAAAATGGTTTCTGGGCCTAGCTAAATTCAATACGTGTGGGCGATGTCTTCAGCAGGTGAACCCTCCACCACCTGGGCCCGGGTGGTCTGAGGGGACGCCCAATGAGCCATGGCCCTCACCTGGGGAGGGGATGTAGGCAAGGAGGGTTTCTTGGACCACTCCTCCCCTACATTTCCCCCCTTTCGTTACTTAAGTAACGAATTCTTTAACTCATTCAATCTCCTACACTCTTCTTCGTCCATAATTGCCTCATCCCATGCTGGTGTGCCTTTTATCGGCATCCAGGCTCTGCACACCCCCCTTAAGCTCTCACCCCTCCTAGCATATTCATCTGGGGTACAGGTTAGGTATATACATCCGCTCTCTCCTTCCAAGTCTACCCACACCTCCTGATACCATTCTAGTATACGGGGCTCTCTGATGGTGGTGTGCCATAATTTGTCTATGATATCCTTGTCATGATACCTGGGCACTAGCTGATACCTGGGTGTATCATCAGTTCCGGTTTGTACCTGCACTTCCTGCATAGTTTGCATTGTCCCACGGGTGTTGCCCATTGTCACCATCATCATTGCACCAGTAGGTACTGCGTTAGCACAACATAGAAGACCCACATGGCACATACAAAAAATTAAAAGGAGGAACACCACAGCTGGCATCAAAAATTTCACAGTCGTTCCAAGCCATGAGGGGACCCAGGAGAAGATGTTGTCGAACCATGTACTATCTTCTGCTCCACCTTCCATTTTCATTTTTTCTCCTAGGTTGTGTACTGCTTCGATCACATGGGACAGGGAGCCGTTTTCTGCGTCTTCGGAAGGTACGAAAGTGCAGCAGGCACTTCCAATTTTTCGGCAAACACCTCCATCCATCGCCGTCAACAGGTCCAAGACATACCTGTTTTGCATTGTCATCAGCCGTAAAGCCCTTAGTTCCACTTTTATTACGTTGAACCCTTCTTCAGTGTCATTTGCCAGCTGAATCAATTCCCAGCGTGTTATCTGGAGCCATTTTGCGTTTGCCCTTGCTTGGACACTTGAGATGAGTGAGGCAAAGAATGTTTCTGCTGAGCTGAATAATCGGTATCTGTCTGGGATCTGAGGCAACAGTTATGATGATGCCTTTGATATGTAGTTTGATGCTCGTTTGTTACAGGTCAGCACCTCTTCCTTGCTCCCGGAAGACAGGACATACATTTGTGACTCCGCAGTCGGCTGGGCTGCACTCTGTTGTATGCGTTCCTGTGTCTTTTTGCTCCCATCGATGTGGCTTTCTGGTATTACCATTAGGGCTGAGTGCAGAGTGGCCATTGAGCAGCTGCCACTCCATGACGGGGGAAGGTGCAGGTATGCCTGGTTGCCGCATACCCAGTACGTGTCCATCAGGGCCGCTGTCCCTTTTCTCAGAGCTGGGATGGTGAGGGTCTTGTTACAGTTCTTGATTGTCTCCATGGAGGTTTTCCCCCTCTCCTTTAAAACATAGTTCATAGTCTATTTTGTTTTGCAGTTTGAAGGGTTTTTCAATGGCGGTTACCCAAGTTAGTTTTGAAATGTGTTCCTTCCATACTGGTGTGCATGTTTCTTCTATCCATTGCAATTTCTCTGGTGCCACACCTCTCAGTGCTTCAGCTTTACACATTACTTATTCATCCTTCCACTTGTTGTCCGAAAAAAGTGGCCCTTGTATTACAAAAAATGGTTCCTCCAGACATACCACCCCTGCCGTCTTCGGGTAGCAAGTTTTCTCGTTCTGCAGCATTCTAAAAGTAACTTCATGTGCCTGGAAGGTGTTCTTAATCCTGCATAACGTAAGATGAAGGAGACACTGGGCATCTATAATTGGCAACTCTTTGGGTAGCAATACTTTGGGTGTACCTGAAGCATGGGGAATGAGGGAGCAGACATAGCAGCTCTCGTTTGTTGTTTGTTTAGCTGTTGCACTCATATCCGAATACCATTTATTCGTCTGGTGGGGGTGTCGTGGGTCTTCCATTCTATCTAATCCTAACCCATAGTACTCATCATACTTCCTTCTTTCAGCTCCCCTTTTTCTTCTGTTATTTCTTTTCCTAATGTACTTCCCAGCTTGAAGGGTGACAGACACAGTAGACCCCCCTTTCTCCTTCCCGCCCCCCTTCACCCAATCATCATATAATATTTCATGTGTTGCTTTCATCCTTCCATTTTCTTCCATTCTATTATTTGACAATGTGTCTATAGCTATGGGGGCAGGTTGGCTGGTAGGGGTGTTATACAACCAGGATATGGCGGAGGGGTTTCGGTCATTTAAACTGTGAGCATTGTAATTAGATAACTTTGGCGAGGACACTGTGTTATTTTGCATTTCACCCTGTAGCTCTTCATTTTTTATCATGACAGCATTGGATGGTGTTGTATAGTAACCCCATACAAGTTTCGTCCCGTCCCATACCAAGAAGTCACCTTCCTTAGTATTTACACTCGTGGTTGCATTACTTACAGTAGTGCTGTTAGTCCCTCCCCCCTCGTTTATCTCGATAGAGATAAACGCTATTAACCAGTATGTAACCAGGCCAAACATTAGTGTAAAAAACAATGTAATACACACTGATAGTCCACATTCATACGAATATCTGCATTTCTCAGTTAACCACTCTCTAACTCTAGTAAGTGTATCCGTTGCAGGCTGCCCGTTAGATGCCATGGTAGTTCCTGTTCGAGATATAAAAGTGCATTAAGTGCATGAATGTAAACATTTTGTGGGCACTACCAGTGCCAGTTATATATTGACGAGGAATGGAAGCGGGTAGGGTTGCGGGAAGGGTATTCACAGACAAGGGTGTAAACACGTCATAATTTGATCACTTCATTAATTACATATAAGTCCACCAGATAAAAAGAAAAAAATGATTTTTTTTTTTCCAGTAACATCTTAAAAAGAATGCCAGTATACTTATCAGTCATTTTCCCATTCAGGTCCGCTACTGTCACACATACACAAGTTCATATTCAAACATTCTGCTCAGATGCATCGTTTGCTGTTGTCTGTGCCTCCTCATCTACCTCCTCTTGCACATTACTGTATGCTTTTCGTACATCTGTCAAGTGTACCCAGTATTTTAGTCCCTTTACTTTTACTGCCGTGGGCGTGCAGAACACTACCTCGTATGGGCCATGGAACCGTGGTGCATTCCATCAACGCACAAAACTCCTGACATAAATGAATTCGCCCGGCATCAGCTGTAGCTGTTGCTCAGGCTCCGTGACAGACCCTGTTATGTTTCCCTCCTCTCTCGTGAAGGGTGGAGAGAGCTGCTTTGATATTGCGCGCGCTGCCCTTGTCAATTTCTTCAAATAGTCTGTGAACTCTTCTCCCAATATCGCGGCGCTTCTGTGTGCGTCTGAGTGTTCGCGCAGTGGAGAGTGTGCTGTGCACATTCGTCTCCCAGTCACGATCTCGTGCGGGGACAAATGGTGGTCTTTGCTTGGCTGATTTCTCAGCTCAAATAGCGCAAGGGGCAGACAGTAAATCCAATTCTTTTTCAATGAAAAGCATAGTTTTGATAACCTGCCTTTTAACAGTCCGTTCATTTTTTCCACTATGCCATTACTTTGAGGATGATAAATCGAACACAATTTATGTTTTATTCCCAATAATGTAGTAACTTCCTTGAAAAGCTCATTTACAAAGTGAGTGCCATTATCTGAGCGAATAACGTCACAAATTCCCCAGCGCGGGAATACTTCCCTCACTAGGAACTTTGCAGTGCTTTTGGCATCAGGTCATGCACATGGTCCTGCTTCTACCCACCTTGAGAATGGGCATACAACCACGATCATGTACCGTGCTCCATTACACCTTTCCCCCACTGTTCGCGTAATCAATATGTAGCTCTCTGAATGGGTTTTGGAATTGTTCCCCGGAGCGTGCGTAATGTCATTCCTGAATTGTATATCTGACATGTTGTGCATTCCATCGCTAATCGAGATACGTGCTCCTGGAGACAGGGCACGAACCATTCTTCCTGTATTTCTGCTGCGATGTTCTGTTTGGTATTGTGTGCAGGGAAGTGTAGTTGTTGAAACGCAATTTCTAATAACTTGATTGGCATTACCACTTTCCCTGAGTTATTTTGCCGCCACAGTAAGTCTGTCGCCGACTTGCTGCACCCTCGTTTTGTCCACATCAATTTTTCGTCTGCACTAGCTCCTTCCTGTAATTCTAGTATTTGTGATATAGGCATCATGTTGTACCCTTCTGGGAGCTCTTTGTTTGTCTTGTTCTTCAGCATGTACTCACCTGCTTCATATTTCTGAAAATAGGAAGCCTCCTTGGCGGCAGCGTCCGCTGCCGCGTTTCCCAAAGACACAACGTCTGTGTTGGATGTATGTGCTTGGCACTTCACTATTGCTACCGCAGTTGGGTTTTGTAGGGCCTCAATTAACTCTTTCAACAATTCTGCATGCTGTACTGGTGTTCCGTCTGCCTGTCGAAATCCCCTCCGCCCCATCTCGCTAGACCTCCATGTACTGTCGTCGTCATGTAAGCTGAGTCTGTATATATTGTCACTGCGCAACCCTTTGCTGCATGTAGTGCTTCTATGAGCGCAATCAGTTCTGCTGCTTGTGCGGAGTAATGTGATGGGAGGCGGTACTGTACTAGTGTTTCATATTCACCGTCTTCTAACCTCACCACTGCCATGCCAACATGTTTTTCTCCCGTGTCCACATCAATCGATGCAGACCCATCCACAAAGTACACTTCCCCCTCGCTCAGGGCGTTCTCACACACCACTGTGTCCTCCCCTCGTTCTCCTGTGTAAGTTGCACAATCGTGGTCCTGCATGTCCTCTAGTGTGCATGCTTCTGTAATGAATGTTGCGGGGTTCACTGTCTTGCATCTCACCACATGGATATTGGCGCTAGACAATATGATCTCATAGGCTGTTGCCCGCTGTGTCGTCAGTGTGCTTTTTGACCTCTCAAGTATTGCAAATAGTGAATGTTCCACAAACAATGTCACAGGGCATCCCATTACTATTGTGGCACTTTTCTCAATCGCGAACGCGGCTGCAGCGAGTGATTGCTCGCACGCAAAATGGCCTTGCATCACGGCATCTAAAGTACCACTATAGTAAGCCAAAGGCTTGTGTCCTAGGGACGTCTTTTGTGTCAGAACAGCTGTCATGAGTGTTCCCTTGCAGTGCGAGAATAGGTAAAATTTGCGTCCATAATCAGGATTTGCTAGCACTGGAGCGCTTGAAATTAACTCTTTTAATGATTTGAATGACACGCTCATTTCTTCTGACCATTCTATTTTTTTATTTTCCTGTTGTGCTTCTTTGAGTGCTTGTAGTAGGGGTCTCGTGTATGCTGCATAGTCTAATATCCATGCTCGGCAATAGTTGCACATTCCCAGGAACTTCTGCATGTCTTTCACTGTTGTGGGTTCTCTTACTGATCTTATCGCTTCTACCCTGTCGGGGATTATTCTTTTTCCATCTTTTGATATCAGCTGTCCCAAGTATAAGACCTCTGTCAGGCAGTACTGTAGCTTTTCCTTGTCTACCTTGTACCCCTTATTGGCTAATAGAGTCAGGAGCGTTGTTGAATCCTTTCTACATCTTTCTTCGTCTTGTGCACACACTAGTAAATCGTCTACGTACTGAATGATCATACTCTCAACTGATAGGTTTCCCAAGTCTTCATGCAATATGCGGTTGAATATGCTTGGGCTCTCACAGTATCCCTGCGGTAATCTGCAGTGTTCATATCTCTTTCCCCCCAGTGTGAATGCTGTCAGGTATCTACTCTCTTCAGCCAGGGGGATTGAGAAAAATGCATTTTTCAAGTCAACTACTGTGAAGTGTGATGCCGTTTTTGGGATGCTGCATAATATTGATGCAGGGTTCGGGACCAAAGGGAACTCTTTCTGAATTACATCATTTAGGGGGCGTAAATCCTGTATCATCCTCCAAGACCCTCCTTTCTCTTTTTTGATTGGATAAATACATGTGTTACATGGGGAGTTTGAAGGCACTATTATCCCTTGTGCTAGTAGTGCATCTATTGTCTCTTTTATCCCTTGCTCAGCTTCACGGGACAATGGATACTGTTTCACTCGGGGTAGAATTGCTCCTTGCTTTAGTCTTATTATTACAGGTTGTACTCCATGCAACAGGCCTACATCATGGGGGCCTGTTGTCCACAAATTATTTGGTACGAGTCTCATGTCATCATCAAAGAATGACGGCGGTGCTCCTACCACTGCCATCAGTTGAGCGGGGATTTCCCTAGCTTGAATCAAAATGTCACAGGGCATCGCTATTTCCATTACAATTTCACCATCCCCCTCTGCATCTGAAAAGAGATCCTCATCTGTTAAGTCTCTTAGGGCGATGTTGGCATTCGTGCACAGTACTGTACACCACTCGCATCCTTCCATATCTACTCCAATCACCGCAATCCTTTTCGCTGATACCTGTACAGCGTGCAAGTCTAATGATAACACTGACCCTGGTGCTGTGTCCGGGCACACTATGGGGCGGAAGAGGAATTCTGCTGGACTCCTCCAATCCATCTTCCTCAGCTCTGGAACTATGAGGGCCAATGTCTTTAGCCCTTCAATAAACATTTCCTCGTTTTTCGGCAAACCTCGTACTTCTTGTGTGGTCGTGTGGGCATGTACTACCAACATTGCACGCAATGGGCATATTCCAGGTGTTGAACACACTATACCTCTCTCAGTGAATGATATGGTCATGTTGAGTTTACTCAGGAGATCCCTTCCTAGTAAATTTATTGGTGAGTGTTCATAATACAGTAAGGGTGTCTTTACAGTCTTACCCCCCACTGTTACGTCCAATGCTTCTGTGTAAGGAACTTCAATTACAGCCCCAGAGAACCCCTGCGTCTCTAACTTCCGGTTAGATAACGGGAACCGGCCCTCCCTGATACATGATTTCTCCGCTCCCGAATCCACCATGAATATGAACTGCTTGTCTCCTATCTGCGCCCCTACCAATGGTTCCTCTGCTGCATCGTAGGTGGTAGATAGAACTGGACACGCAAGTGTTCTCTGTGGGCTGTCCTATGCAGGGTGTCTCATCGCCCCCCCTTCATTAAAGACACTTCCTGAAACTACTGACACGCCGTTGTAAGGTGCTGGTGCGGGGGCCCCGTTTGCTGCTGTCACAAAAGGGTTGCCTAGCGTGTACTGCAAGTTGTCATTGTTTTGTGGGTGGTTCTGTGTTCTATACTGGTGCCCCTGTTGTTGCTCATTATTACCTTGGCCTGGGTTTCTCGGTTGTTGTTGTCCCATTGGAAGACCATATGGGCTCCCCGGGTGGGGATGGTCATACTGTTCTACCTCTTGGAACCCGTTGTTGGGTCTGGCTCTGCACTCCCTAGAGTAATGCCCCCATCTTACGCAGTTCCAGCAACTCCCTTGTGCACCTCTAGGGCCCTGCCATTGATTTCCTCCCATTCCCCCGTACCCTGGTCCACCTCCTCTTCGGCCCCTGTACCCACCTCGTCCCCCTCGAGGGGTCCACTCTTGCCACTGCGGACCTCCGCCTTGCTCCTGCTCGTTCCACTGCCGCTGTCCTGCTCCAGCCCAATTAGTTGCCATCCTTCCTTGTATTGCTATCAGCCCCTCCTCCTCCTCATTTCCCTCCCTGCTGTGGGGGAGTGCGGCTACAGCCGCTGCGACCTTCACCAACTTTGTCTGCACTAGTTTTGCTTCGTCTGCCAATCTCTTCTGCGCCACCTCCTTCTCCCTTTCCTTTATTCTCTTACAATGGTGTACTATTATGCTCTGGATCTCAGGCCACCCCTTTGCTTCAATACCTGCTATCTTGTCGAGCGCCTTTTGCACTTTCTTTGGGAGCCCTCTTTTTATAATGAAGTAAAATAAAGATGTCGATTGATACCAGGGCGTGCCCGTTTCTGTTCTCCACATCTCTTGGACCCGAAAAATGTAATCCATAGCCTCCTCCCCATCATTCATTGTACACTGCATTACTGACTGTAAGTCTGGCGTATCTGGAAACGTTTCTCGCAAGGCATCCCACACCCTTGCACGCACTGTGTTAAAGGAGGCCCCGTCATGGCGGTCGCAGTCTAATGTTACTCCCGGGAAACCGGCCTTGACCCATACTCTATCAGCCTGATCCCCCACTGCTGATACAAGCAAGCTCTTCACATCTCCTATCGCTAGGGGTACCCCAGCCGTGTGTTTCTCAAAGGCGTATATCCACTTACTTGCCCCTCCCGATAACGGGGGCAATAGCTTTAATAAATTGGCTTTATCCATCAGAGCCCATGGAATATAATTCGGCCTCCCTCCTCCCCTATGTATCAATGGGAGCTGTAGCCTTCCTTTTGTCGTTGCATCTACACCCATTTTGGCTGCTGATGTTCCCAGTGATGCCATTTTCCCCACCCTATTCCTTAATCGCCCCGTCCACTCATCATCCAGTGTTCTCATTGAACATGTACCATCCACCCCTTCACTTCCCCCACCCATTGCCATACTCAACCTGTCGCTTTCTTCTAAATCGTCCCTTATATCACATAGTACTTCCTCTCTGTCCCCTATAGGCCTTTCTTCATTATCAATACCTCCCTCTCGTGTCCCTACTTCGATTATTCGTGTCGGTTCTTCCTCAATTCTGAACAGTATCTCACCTTTTTTCCACCCGTCTTCAAGTGTTCTATTCTCACTCGGCGCTCTAGATGTGCGCCCTGATCTTGCTGCATTAAGTGCTGTTTGTTCACATATGTCTTTTATCCTTGCGAGCTCATCTTTCGCTATTGAGAGTCTTGATTGTAAATCATCTGTTAGCTTTTCTATGTCCACCCTTTGTGTACATGCCTGGGCTCGCTCCCTTGTACTTTCATATGGCGGGGGTGCCGTTGGCCGGTGGGGTGTAGTAGTTGTCAGGGGAGGAGGGACATAAGTGGGGTCACTGTACCCTTCTGCCGGCACAGGCTTGTTTAATATCGGGTACAAGCTTATTACCTCTACTTGTGGCTCTACATTTGACGATTCTTTACCATCTTTCTGTATCATCAGTGGATTGTCAGTGGTGGAGGGTAGGTCAGGATTTAATGCTGGTGCTTTAGGCGGTGGTATCTCTTCAAATAACCTCCAGAGATCTAATATTTCCCTCCTATTGTGCAACTGCTTCCCCTTGTATTTCAAACAAATGCATGTGGCCACCATATCCAGAACACTTTTATCAAATGACCCTCCCTCGGGCCATATCTGGGGCAACCCCTCTCCCTTCAGCTCGGTTATCCATTGGTCATGATATTTCTTAATTCGCTCCGCGTACCCTGGTAGATTCTTACAGATATGTGATAAGGGTGTTTCGGCCCCCATCTTTGTGTTTTCCTAGTACTTGTCTGTCTCTGTGTGTCCACAATTACAATGTAAACCTATTACCAATATGGGTTTCGTCTTCTACTTCACATTCAATAATGGGCTCCTTTGTACTATTCCCCCCGCCTGCGCAATGCAAAACTGGCTGTACACAGTCTCTATGTTATTCTCTTTGGGGGGGGCACATACAAGAGCAAACCATCAGTGATTTTGACAATATTAACCCGGAAATCAAAAAGGTACACACTCACTTCACCTTGTCATTTTTGTCTTCAAGAGGCTTTATCCGGCCACACTTACCATGACCATTCAATTACCATACATTTATAACCATTTTACACACCCACAGCACCAAATTGTCTTCCGACGCATACGAGGTGCACACACCTCTCTGTAACACTCTATTCACAATTCAAGCTGCCCTCCCTTTCCTCCCTAGCCGGCTGTCCCTGCCCGTCTTATTCAGATATATGGATGCGCATATATATATATATATTGGTCTCCTCTTCCCTCCTCTAGTAGGACTCTCTCTCTCTTACTTTCTCCCTAACGTTTTGTACTGATCTCACTTTTATTTCCCCCCCCCAACCCTAAAGAAAAGAATCGAAAGAAGAAATAGCGGTCACTAATATATTCTCCGTGTCCCCCTTTGCCAGACACTTTTATTTTATTATCCACTTCTCCATATATTCCCAGTACTAGTCAAGATAGCACTATGCGGCGCCGCCTTCCACCCCCTTTCGGAGCTAGGTTCCCGTCACTTTTATCTCTTATTCACCTCTTAATCCTAATGGCCATATGCAAAGAAAAAGCAAAGAAAGTTTAGGATGATCCTTAGTAGATCTGCGTACCCCCCTTTTCTACCCCTCTTCGTTCTCTGTCCTAAATTTCTTCCTCCACTCCCTTTATGATCGCTCGCACTCAATACTCACGTGCCCGTCTTGAACCGATAGTCTCCGAAACTGGGTCCGTCCAGGCAGTGTTGCCGTCCGCTCAACAGTCAGCCCCGGCTCCGGCGAGCGGTACTCAAAGGAGATTTTTCAACCGGGATCCCGTACCCTGTCTCTATTGAGTGCGCACTTCTTAGTGTACCGGTCCCCGTTGGCGGGCAGCCTCCCGGAGCCGGCGCACTGTGCGTATCCCTTTTCGACCGGAGATTCTCGTGCCAAAAGGGGACGGTGATGTTAGGTCGGGAAAAATAATAATAATAATAATCACGCTTTCGGGGTCACCACTGAAGGCAAGCGTCCCCAGCCAGCACGATCCTCCACGCAATGAGAGACAATGACGGACTCTCCCAAGTCGGGAATAAAGCCAAGACAGAGTGCGGGTGAGCTTAAATGGGAGTTTATCAATCAGAATAGGGCATGCAAAGAACTCTGCAAACTCCGAGTGCGCTCTGTCTGACAATAGCAAAGACAGGCGTATTTATTTACAAAAAACATCATCAGTACCTACATACTATAAGGGGCACAAGTTCAATGGGATTGGGTGGCGATGACTAGCTATAGGTGCTGCTGCGATGTGGTTGGCCTTGGCTGGAGGACGTCACTTGTCAGCCTCGTGGGTTGGGCTGGGCCTGGCAGGTCAGCTGAGTTCATCTGGGCGGTGTTGTTGTGCCGTTGTGGCCAGTGTCAGAGATGAATGTCTTTTCCTGACTTATTTGCCCTATGCCATGCACACCGCAGTCATTCAGTCGTTGCAATGTTATCTCCTTTAGTAAATCTATCAATAGGTTATTCTACAGGTTAATGCAACACAGGAGGAATGCACCTTGTGAGGGGTTTGATGGTGATTTATCCGTGCATGGTTACCAGGGTCCTGTTTGACCGGTACCATAGGTCGTGGGGCTAAGCCTCCGGGCATGGGACGGGCGGTACATGTCTCTCTGTCTCGTTAGAAGTTATTATGAATGGGCTGTTGTGTGTTACCACAGTATTGGGTGTCTTCGTTGCACCGGGTCATAAGTCTGAGGTGTTCTGGGGGGTTGTGGGGTTTACGAGGGGGCGACTTGGATTTGTGTATTCAAGCGGAGGTTTACTGCTGGTTGTAAATAATGCAGGTGGCAGGCCGTGGCCTTGGGTGCTGTAGCGGGGACTACAAATCTTTGAAGCGGCTCCAGCCTAGTTGGGGGAGGTGGAGCAGCGTGGCGCAGGCCTTAGCTCTCTTATTTGGCAGACTTTGCAGGGTGGGGGGGGAGAATGGCCTTGCACATATTCACAAAGGTATTTTTCTCGTGTGTTGCCGACTTTTGATGAGAACATCATAAACATTTGAACATTCTTATAATACTCATTTGGATCACTTGAAAACATACATTTCAACTCACTACATGTCTCTCGAATATAGTCAGTTTAAGCACCTTACTAGTACATTATATTTTAACAACTACGGCATTTAGTAATATGCATATATATTTGCACTACGTGAGTTAGTAGTGTGGTTGGTGGAGCATAGAGAACGAGACCCGCCATTGTACGCGGCGGTAATGGCATATAAGGGCTGTAGATATATATACACATGACTGGCACATTTGCCCGCGTCTCTTCACTCGAGCCTTATGTACAGTTGCATTCGTCCTCCCCTGCACTCTAGCAGCATTAGTTCAGTTATGGCGCGGGACCGCGGGGTGTAGGGTTTTCAATGATACATATAGAGAACAATTCCCCGGAAATGCTTTTTATCATTTGCACACCCCTGCAGGGGTGTGGGTCTTCCATTGCTGGTGTCATGTAAACATGCGTTTCATACAATAATTACACAGTTTTACAGGTTTCTTTAGTAGAAGTAGTTTTATGGAAAGGATACACGTATTACAAGTAGTTTTTGACATTCGTATTTGGGTATTTTTCTGCTTTCATCGGATGACCATTCTACAGTTCTCCCCACCACCCAGGCCTCGCTGACCGGGTCATGCTGGGAGCAGTGATACACTGTGGACGGTGAAATGTTACAGTGTTAGTATCTTATGCTAGCTCATGTCCGTTTTGTTCGTGGGAACGGGCTCACAGCGGATCTGCCAGGGTGCTGCGGCGACAGGGATAATTGAAACTCTCCGAGGGTGGGGGCCGCGCTACAGTGCACTGAGCTCACACCATCTTTGATAGGCAAAATGGTTTCTGGGCCTAGCTAAATTTAATACGTGTGGGCAATGTCTTCAGCAGGTGAACCCTCCACCACCTGGGCCTGGGTGGTCTGAGGGGACACCCAATGAGCCATGGCCCTCACCTGGGGAGGGGATGTAGGCAAGGAGGGTTTCTTGGACCACTCCTCCCCTACAGCAGCTCTACAGCTCACATTTCACCCTCTTGACTTGTGTAGTACAGACCTATACCAAACGTTGGGTCACTTAATACCAATCAGATAAGTGTTGTGTAGTCTCACATAGCGTGACTGCACCAATTCTTTCCTAACACCCCGGATGACAAGGAAATAGAACATGGTGAAAAACAAATTGTGCCTCACTAATACTCAAGATATCAAGAAAAACAACATCCTGGTCCCACCATCCTGCAGGCACAAAAGACTATGGGCCTCATTACGAGTATGGAGGTAGCCATGGTACTATTAGCGTCATGGCTACCCCCATACTGCATACCGGGTCCGGGTTCCCTGAATGGAGACCTACCGGGTCATTCCAACCTTGGAGGACCCGGTATTTCCCCATTCAGCGAACCCATCCCCATTCCCATTCGAGCCCCCATAGGGCTCAATGGGAATGGAGAGGGAGCTAACAACAGGCCCATTAATAACGGGCCCGTTGTTTGCTCCCTGGGCCTTTAGCGGCTCCCGCTAAGGGCGACTGGTTTTACCAGCCGCCTTTAGCGGGACCCGCTAAGGGACCTCGTAATGTGGTGGTAAGGGGTTAACAGCACCGGCCTCCTTACCAGCGCTGTTAACCCCTTACCGCCGACCTCCAAATTAGGCCCTATGTCACAGAGGCAACAGCGGCATATGCTTTTAGTTCCATTGTTTAGTCTCAGGCATACAGTTCTTATGACATGAAACACAAGGACAGCTCCGCACATATCTCAAAAAGTGAATATACAGCCTGTCCTCAATGTCAACGAAGATGACAGCTCTCAGACATTTCCACCACCAGCAAACACTTGTACCTATGACAAACTCATACCAGATAACCACATTTTGTCCTACTAGACACACAGCAGCCTTCATCTCACCAAACCTTTCTTTGGGATCAGGTTGTAGATTTGATTGATAAGTATGTCGGGTTGCATAAGCTGTGCAATGTATATCTACTCACTGAAGTCTGTGTAGCTACTTGCTTTGTCATTAATTGTGCATTTTTGCCTTGTTGCAATCAGAGAATTACTGGTGGGCCAATGTTACCTCAAGTGAGGTTCCCATCATCATGTATCTTTTGATGAAGGGGAATGCTTTCATATAATCTCACCTGACCATATCTTGGTTAACTACTGTTGTCATACAACATTCAATTGATTATGTCATTTTGTTTTAATACGACTTTTGTAAAGCACTCATTCCACAAAATGGTTGCTTATGCATGCTTTCAGGAGCATATGGAAAAGATAGGAAAAAAAAGATGAAATAATATTCCGGCACGTGGCCTATATGGAAGCTGAAAGAAGTGTGTCTTTATCACTTTCCTGAGGAAAGCTACATGTAGAGTGGGGAGGGCTACAGAATAAGAAACATTTCTGGTAAGGAGATTCTCCAAAATGCGTTTATTTGGGTTTCGTTTTGACAAGCAAGTTCTGAAAGGGTCACCATCTTTTGGGGAAGCCGTTCAAGAGATCGATAATTGACGAACTGCAAATGCCATGTCAAATTAGATGGACTCAGACCATTTTGAAACACAAGAAACAGATATTTTTGTTTTTCAATGACATTGAAACTGCAGAACAGCATACATATTCTTTTTTTAAATGGCAATGACTGAAAGTCAGATTCGTCTGGGATGACAAGCAAATAGAACATGGTTTAAAACGAATTGTGACTCACTAATGCTCAAGGAAATCAACGTCCTGTTCCCACCATCCTGCAAGGACAACAAACAAAGACTGTGTCACCAAGGTGACAGGAACATTTGCTTGTAGTTCTATTGTTTAGTCTCACGACATCAAACACAAGGACATCTCAGTAACTTTCTCCAAAGGTGAAGAAACAGCCCTGCCCTCATTGTCAAAAAATGATGAATACTCTCAGTCATTGCCACAAGCAACAAACACGTGTATCTATGATAAACTTATTCCGGAGAATCATATTGCCTAACAGACAGCAGCCTTCATCTCACCAAACCTTTCTCTACGAGCAGGCTGTAGCTTGAAGTCGTGTGACTTTATCACTTTGTTGAGGTAATTTACTTGAAGAGTGGAGAGGGTTCCAGGATAAGAAAGATGTGTGGTGGGAGGATACTTCCCTAAAATGTCTATATTTGGGTTTCATATTGACAAGCAAGCCCTGAAAGGGTGACATTAGGCACCCAGTCAACTTGTGGTTAGGGATCATCTGTTGGGGTAGCTGTGGAAGGCTTATGTAACCCAGCATAACCATTTCCAGTCAAAGCACTATTTTGTTGTCCTTCATTGCCCTTTCATGTATCGGTGGATGGCATTAGAACATTTCTGACGAAATATGGAATGGTGAACCAAATATTAGGAGCAGTGCGCAAGGTGTTCAAAGATTTTGCTGGCAGATCAATGTGGAAAATCTTGCTTTAAGCCATTCTTGGCAATACAACCACTAGAGTCTGCGTGAGCTAGTGTGGAAGAAACAGCAGACAGAGAATGGTTGCACGAATCGTAGGCAATCACATGTTTGATTTGATAGCACCATGGAAGGGGGCTTGAAGAAAAGGTAGATGTTGAAGGTGACAACAGCATTTCAGACTGTGTATTAGGGGCCCAAGGATTAGCACAAGGCAAAAGACCATGGAAAAGTGAAAGTAGACAGCTGCCTGCTACCAATGACCAGGACTTAAATGTTTACAATATTCAGGTACTGCCAATTGTGGTGAACCTCTTTTTGGAGGAGGAGCAGGCAGTTTGGCACTTGCCGACTTCTTCCAGAGCTTTTTGGAGGTTTCATTGCGCCAAATGATCTGCTTCCCATAAGACAGAAACTGGTGACAAACAAATAATGGACACTAGGATTTAATCACTATTCCCGATAATATTCCAGGTATGTTCAGTCATCTATTACCTTATCCGACAACAATATAAAAAATTTACTTAGATGGAATGAGTATAGAAGTACTTCTGGGGTAAAATGGAGCAAATGTTTTCTTTTATGGATGTTGTTGAAAGCCAGATCAGTGATCAGAAACGTTCCTCTATACGTAAGTTGATGATTAGTTAGACATTTTTTGGGTGACTGAAATAAAGTTTTAAGATGGTTTGGTCTGACATTTTTGCAACTGTGCGCACAATTTTATACACTAAAGATTAGTCACTAGCTAGTGGTATTCCCTTGCTTTATAAAAATATCTAAATTATATTTCCACCGGTAGACCTTTATGGAGTATTGTTCACAAAATGCTAATTTAGGTATTATTGAACATCCAAAACACACAATCTTTGCAGTAATGTAGAATTCACCAAATTGTATGGAGTTGATTATTTTGATGCATGGTATTGCTTGCTAAACAGCCCACCTACTGAACAACTGGGTAAAACACCTAGCTGCTGTGGGCTTCTACCTCCCATATATACAGTGGTTGAGTTAAGCAGACACATACTTGAACATTATTGATAAGCAAAACAAGGGTAACTATCCACACATGCAAGTTGGTAAATTTCATTTCAGAAAAGCAGACTTATGGCAAACTCCCATCAGGACTCTAAAGAGATGTAATAGTGTCCCTTATGATACGTCAAGAAAGCTGGCAACTACTTTTGCCTTGGGGGCCCCACTAAGGGCATTGCCTAGTTGAAAAACATAACATTACCAATAGGTGGTTCTCCAAATAATGATTAATGTTGCCAGGGATAGTTCTAGTTATAAAACATACTTGCAGAATCTATGAAAACAACACAGGTTCATTTTAGCCACTTATAGAGGTTAACCTAATAACCATGGTTGAGGGCTGTGAAGCAAGTGTGCCCTTGACACTTGAAAAATAAATCTTCTTTGGAATGAGCGGTAATTCCAATAGAGTAACAAAATATGGTGCACTTAGACCTCTGCTAAAAAAATTACTTTGGGCCCAGCGATTGATACACATTTCTGAATCATCACAAAGTTGTCTTATTTGGGCAAATTGTTGAAACACATGGAGACCGGGCACATCCAATGATAATCACATCATAATTAATGACAAAAAGAAGATTATTTTTTGTCCTCAAGTATGGATTCTTGCAAAGCACTGTTTTATACCTTGCCTTTTGTATCTATCTGTAAACCTCAAGAGGTTCAATATCTGATAGCTGGACTCATCTGGAAAGTAAGAGCATGTGGATGCGTGTTCCTGGCTTAACACACACTACACTGAGTCTTAGTTTATAAAAGGATCCCTCAAAATGACATACTGTTTTACAAATTGGACAGTGTCTTCTGGACTCATTGATTAAAGCGTTCTAATTACTGTTCCAAGATTCCTTAAGTTGAAAGTAGGGGGCTTTTTAGCGTTGACTATGCAATAATCTTATGATAGAACCCCACCTCCTATTATCTCATAATGTGGTTAATTCTTTAGCTCTTTGGCAGAGCAGTTCAATGAGCCCTGGCAGCGAACAAAATCTTGTGGGGGGACAGGGCTAGAGCACATTTGGGTTTGCATTGTTGTTGGATTACCTAGCCCATCCCTTCTATTTCTCTGTCAGCATGCTGCTCGTCACATTCCTACACCCACAGAAACTCTGATTTGTGGGTCCGTTTTAGTAACCAACACCACATCATTTATCTCTGTTGCTCCACATGTTATAGCAAAAACATAGAGGTGATGGCTGGAAGGTTTAGATGTAATTCCAGACCATTGTTCTTTGCCTGCCAAGCCATTACAGAAAGGGGAAATAACATATTAAAATTAGGCTTGGTTCCAGTCCAGCCCAAACTGCTTGGTCACATCCCTTCTGCACGAGACCGCAAGCATCCACAGACCTGTTTTGGTCTTATCAGTGAGGAGTAGCTTCAGTCTCTAGATCCAGCAGGCATGGGACCAATGTCTGAGCATACCTGTCCCACTCGGGGTGACAAAGCAAAAACAAATAGGTAATGACTGGAAGGTTTAACATCACTCTTAAACCACTGGCAATTATTATGTGCAAGCCTCCAGACTATTGTTCTTCACCTGGCAAGCCATTACAACAAAGGGAAATACCATATGTAAATCAGGCTTGGTCCCAGCCCCAAAGAGGCAGTCCAGCACAATTTAATACATCACATCCCTTCTGCCTGAGAACACAACCATCCCCAGACATGTTTCATGGTCATTGGGCATCATAAGTGTGGAGTAGCCTGGGTCTCTAGGCCCAGCAGGTACAGGACCTAAGTCTGTTTTAGACACCCCCATGAATAACCCTATGAAGTGTTTCAGCAACATAAGGAACAAAGTTTATGGTGCTACTTAACATCAGATTGGGTCTGGTTTGAGGGGTATAAAAGTGACCTTTGGTTGTATGTGTTATCATTGATTCGACTGAGGCCTATTGGAGACACTGGTCTTGAGGTCTGGGCAAGGGAACAGGAATTCTGGTCCCTTCCCTGACTGCTTAATGTATGCCTAAGAAAACACCATTATTTGAAGATGTGCTTTTCCCTAATGGGCAAACTATTTAAGGATGCTTTCAGTCTACCAATCAACATACTAAGAAAAGTGAAATGAGAACCTGGAGTTTTCATATCTTGAGCAGCTGTTTCTCTGAAACAAAAACATAATGTCTTCCACCACCCTGCTCACTTGTCTTATTTTTAAAAATGTTTTATATAATATGTCAACTAGTTCATAGAACTATTTCACATATATACATTTTGAAACATAACCCCCCCACAAAATGAGGTAAAACAAAATTCATGTACATCTAATCAATTCAATCCACAACATACGATACTTAATTTGCACAACTTGCCAGACATTATCCAAGGCAATCATCATAGATTTGTTGCAGGAATTCAGACAATGGGCCTCATTGCGACCCTGGTGGAATGGGTTTAACGGCGCCGGTAAAGGTTCCGGCGCCATTAAACCCATTCTGCCCTATTACGAGGTTCCCTCGCGGGACCCGCAAAGATCTGACCAGACGTCCAGAGTGTGCCCGTTGTTAGCATGCTCCCCATTCCCATTGAGCCCTATGGGGGTTCAATGGGAATGGGGATGGTCCGGGTTCCCTGAATGGGGAAATACTGGGCCCTCCTAGGTCGGAATGGCCCGGTAATTCCCCATTCAGGGAACCCAGACCCAAGTTTGGAGGCAGCCATGCCCTTATTAAGGGCATGACTGCCTCCAAACTCGTAATGAGGCCCAATAAATCCTGAAACTCTCTTCACATATCCCCTGAAATCTGTGGACAACACGGTTAAAAAAATTCTCATATGTCAAAATCACATTTGGGCATGCAGTCAAAACATGTCTTGCAGTTTCCAGCACCAATGGTTCCCCACACATCGACAGATACAATATTCCTTAGCAAGACCCCACTGAGGGCCCAAGGTAGACAGAATCAGTAACTGATCCAGTCTACGCAGAAGATAGATGACAACCTAATGTTGTGGTCCACGCTACTGGATGAATGAAATATAGAAAATTATTTCAATTCTTCAACTGTTCCGTGTATCTACGCAGATATCACGTTCAAAGTTGTCCCATTATAGATATGAATGCAATCATAAAGTCAAAAATCTGGAACTAAGGGTTTGATTTATTCAAATGAAAAGTTCAAAAAAATGTAAACACTGTATACAGAAAATTTGCACAAATGAACACTTAATAGATGAATATACAAATTCAGCAAAAAATCAATCAAAAGTAAATTACAATACACAAGATAAATATAGAAAACAAAACAGAATGAGATACACTTGGTGTTCTTTGTCCAATTAACTAGTCTGTTAATTGTTGCAGGTCTGCTTACGTGTGTGTATGTATCACACTCATTCCATTCAGGTGCCCTAATCGGATTTTCTAGACACCTGTACACGTTTCGACAAAATACCACCCTAGGTGAAGCAGACATGAGAGAAACATTTAATGCAATCAGATTGAGGGATGCTTTTTGAATTGCTCAATAATAAGCTGTATAATGCTATTCACAGTCCCAAAAGATTATCCAAAGACTTGATGGGAAATATGAAGTGGGGCATGCCGGAAGTGACCTTGTCAGTGCAGTACATGTGGCACACAGTTGCAGAAGCCAGTTTAAGAGCCATACTGGTCTGTGGGCAAATGGAATGAATCATATATCAGAGTCAAGTATTATCTAGTTTCAAGACGGTTGTCACCTTGCAGTAACAGATTATTTTTGACTTTTTAAAAGATTTGATCACAACTCAAATTGGGTGCATGCTACTTAACAAAGTGAGCCTTAAACCAGGCTCAAATGTCACCTGTTACTTTTGAAAGGTGGAAGAAGGGGACACGGGAGATAGTACATGCTAGTGCCTCAATGTCCTTTCATTAACACACATATTGTGGATGGGTTTTCAAATTTGTCTAGAAAAAGTGGGGATTATCGCAGCACTAAAGGGACCAGTACCTGTTTAGCTTCGGTTGGGCCCCTGTTTCAGATTAGCATTCATAATATAGTTTTTCTGATATCTCTTTAATTTTACTAGATAGAAGAAATTGGTGATCCAGTCCAAGGCTCTGATTTTTGCAGCCAGTTTGTCTTTTAATTAAAACTAAAAAAATGTAGTCCAGTCAAGAGACCAGGCAGTATCTTCAAAGAAATCCAGAGAAAGTTTAGCCCACTCATGGAGATTTTTGCTCCTTTTCCTGCTACGCATAACACTCCCCATCAACCTCAATAAAGGGAAATTAGGATCTTTCCACACCTTTGCCAATAAAGTGCCCATTCTTTTCTGAACCTCAGAGCTCAAAAATAACATTGCTAATTCCAAACGAAACAGGCTGAGGGAGGCCCAGTATTGTATACCAAAGCCTACCCTCAATCTTCTTTAACCATTTAAGGTCCCTCATATGAGTCATCTCCAGGCCATATAATAGGGCTGGACAAATGCTCTGCCTGTAAAGTGTAATTATTCCAGCGTAACTGAATCTGGCCATACTATAAGCAAACATTTTTATCAAAATAGTTTGAATAGCCGATTTGTGTGTTTTTTCCACTTTAACAGTATTATAATTCCTGCTGTCAATTTCTAAGCCCAAGTAGGGATATGTCAGAACGATTTCAATCGCACCCTCACATAACTTTATCTGTTCCCTTCTACAACCCTTTCCATAACACATGTATTGAGTCTTTTCCATAATTGATCACTAAAACATTTAATTCAAAGTGGCCCGCATGGGACAGCCAATCTGCATGCACACCACCAAACCTCAGAGGGCAGTAATTAATTGCAGAAAGATAATCAGGGAGAAATAAAATTAATAAGTTTAAAAGGAGTGAGGGGAGCACACAAACCTGCTTAACCACTCAAGAAGTGGGAACAGGGCTAGTGCCTGTCCCACCACCATCCAGCTGCACATGCACAGAAGTCTGTTAATAAAGCTGAAACAGTACAACTGAGGTGTACCAGGTATTCTGAAGCGCTTGAGCTTACATAAATATTAAGAGTTACAAAATTAAACTGCAGCATCCGGGGGAACAGGTGGGCACCTCTTTCCCACTTAACAAAACAGGAAAAACAGTAATTGCTCCACAATCGGATGCGCTATCAACTTATTGACATCATCTTAGATCAAACCATATACAAGTTCTGTTAGTTAGCAGGAACATGACTCTGCCATTTGGACACATTCAACTTATGGATTGCTTGAATATGGATTATTCATATAATTAAAAACATTAAATAATATCCAAAATCATTTCCTGCTAACTAACAGAACTTGTATATGGTTTGATCTAAGATGATGTCAATAAGTTGATAGCGCATCCGATTGTGGAGCAATTACTGTTTTTCCTGTTAATAAAGCTGTTGAATTACAGCCAGAAGCCAAGACAGTATACCCATTTTGGTAAATTTAGCCCATAGCTTGGCCCGGTCCACCATATTAAAAGTGGAACGCAGGTCAACAAACTACACATAAAGTTGTACTGAATCCCTGGAAACCGCCTTCTCAGTTGTGTATAGTGGATTACCGGATTTTGATACGTCCTCCTCAGATTAACATTATATTACTTTTCTTATTGGTTCCTTTATAGGCAAGTAGGGCCTCCCAGATGAATTTAATATTCCCACCGGCAAGCGTTTTAAAGACATTCTGACATTGAATATTTCTTATAGACTGGTTATATCTTCTAAGCCAGCAGGTACATTGATTAATAATCATATGGGATTATATGTGTTATATTGGGTTGTAAAATGCACTTGGCCTTTTTAATATTTATGTCAAACCGGTGTCCATATTTCAGGGTTTTAGAGTGATATGCTAACAGATCATCAATCCTGCCAAACTGTACAATGAGCTCAGAAATCCAAGTTTCTACTTCATCTGGGCACTTCCCAAGATAAGTTGTTATGTCTAGATCACCCATTTTTACAATGCGGCTACTCATCTTAATGATATTGCACTCAGACCAACTTATCCGATTCGTCCCATCATTAATAATTCCACCTGCTGCATATTTCAGTGGGCAGGTGCAAGTGGATCACAACTGGAAGGTGGTCACTATTCTCATTGATGACCACATTCAGGCCACTTATCCGTGGGATCAATTTGTGGGAGAAATAAGATAGTCAATAGTGACCCTTTTGGTTGCACAAGAAAATATAAAATCCCCAGGAACATCTTCCACCACTCGGCCATTGAGCATGATCATGTCACACACATTCATGAATGAGGACCAACGTTGACCCACCTAGTTTGTTTTAGTTTACAATAGGACAGAATTAGATTTAACCTACTTGTTCCCCTCCAATATCATAGCCTCTTTACAGTGGGCATTCAGATCCACTGCTATTACTATTCCATTGAGATCTGAATTCCACCATGTCAAAAAAAGCTCCGTCCACTAGGCCAGATTCTAGAAATCCATCTTAACAGCTGGCTATAGGGGGGGCCTTAGCATATTAGTCATGCAAGCGCATACCCACTTGCTTGTGCTTGGTAGCCTTTCCAGATTTAATTATTTGTTTCTGGGAAGCTCATGTGTAGGGTTTCTAATGCAGGAGGACAGATTTGCAATTGGTTCCCCTTGTTTGGCTTCATGATGTCTCAGTTGGACAGAAAGGAGCAGGACTCTTTGGCCCAACTTATCTCTGAGGAGGAAGAGGGAGAGGAGCCTGCCATGTAGAATGACATATGGCAGTGGAAGTTTGTGTTGTCAGCCTTTTTCTCAGTCCATTCAGTCCTCATTCTCTAGGGCACTTGTCACTAGGAATTCCAGTGTCTCTCAAGCTATTCAGGTTCCCTGAGCTTGATAAGGTAAAGTGGGGTCCTGGTCTTGTTCCAAAGCACCTACAACATGGAAATACCCCAAACAGACAATCTCATGTGGCAGTTATCTGCAGCACAGTGACATTTCTACTCTCTACTTGGCCCGCCCATTGTAGAGCTGCTGATTGCATCCACAAGACCCTATGATATGGTGGAGGTTCATTCATAGACTAAGAGAACACATATTCTGGTGGCCCTGCACCCTTTGCAAGAGGAATCTGGTGAGGGTTCCACCCTTTAATATATGGACATCTCATGACCAATACTGAGCATTTTGGGGATAGTTTAGATATGGACATAAGGTTCAAGGTTACCCCTCGACCAACCAAGTGTTCTCTTTATCCCCTGATCCCAAAGTGAATCAAAGTTTAAATACAAGTGCCTATCTTGTCAGAGAAGTAATTCATATGATTTTATGACTCAGTTCTTTTATTGCTTCATAAAAGGCAGTGAACAGTCAAAAAACTCCGAAAGCCAATGCATTTCAGATGTTAGTCCATCTTCACAGCCGTGATCTGAGTTGAATCTCTTATTTTGAACCCATATGTACATTGAAGCAGAAGGTGGCCATTAACCTCGAGGAGGTTATCAGGAAGAATCAGTCATGCACAAATATATAGATAAATGCAGTGTTTAGCCCTGAAGATAGACTAACATCCAAAATGCATTGGCTCTGGAAGCAATCTCCTATTTATCTCCTCAAAATGAATACCTACATGCAAAGGTCTGAGGCCCTTCTCCTGGAAATTAATGTCTTCTATGTATTCATTTTACCAAGGTACTTTATCAATGCACCAAGTGGCCTACATTTATTGGGGGTGCTGTGCTCACAACCTAGTTCTTCATATTTGCAATGCTTCTGTCTGGAACCTTCTCGCATGTCTCACTGTGTCTTCACAACCATTGTGTATTCATGTGACTATCATCTCAGAAGACATGTGATGTCTCAAGTCGGATTTCAGGCTCTTGAGTCCATCCTCCCTCGCAACAATTAGCTGAAAACTGTTTTGCATCCATTTCCACCCTGACCTTGCATGCTTGGAGCTTTCTGCCCAAAAGTAGCAAGAACATTCAGTTAAATGATCATAATTCAGAAATGCAGCCTATCATACTAAAATGGCGAAATCTGCATGTTTTAACAATGGCCTATTCTAACATGGCAAACCTCTTTCTCATTACAACTAAAAACTATACTTAATAAAGCTCAATCTGCATATTCAAAATAAATCCAAGCTACATAAACTTATCCAATAATATAGGTTTGGAAAAAAGAATAAAAAGGCATTTTTTGCTACACACTTTTTACTATGCAGCCGACAGCCTAAAAGCTCCCTAGGATTGTGGCAAAACTACATCTACCCAAAATACAATGTCACACCACAAAAAGCACCTGACAGTCATGTCACTACCAGGGTTCAAATACCTTACTAAAAGACGTGCTTAGAATATCCTTTTGGGTGTCCAGAACATGCAGTGTTGCAGCTGATAGTTTAATTGACTGTTAGAGACTGAGGTCATGGATATTACACCTTGGTATCGGAGTGTTGACCACACTATGCTAGGTTGCTTTACGTCTAAGTGTATGTATGACCGATACAGATTGAAATTTAAGGGTTTGCGAAAACTATAAAGAGATCTGAGGAAACATAACCATGCAACAATTTGTTACACTCCAGTATGTTTAGTTTAGTTTACAGTTATTTGAAAATCACAAACCTATCGATACGGGGGCATCTTGGCACTTCACAGTTTAACAAAAGAGACAATTTACTGAAGCATTTATTGAAGGAGATCACACAATGAGATCCATGAAGGAACACATTATTTTAGAAACATGTATTTTTTTAGCATTGTCTCCATTGGCATTTTTGACATATCACAACAAAATTCCCCCCTGTGACCTCCCATAAGCTTCCAAATCCCTACTGCTATTCCGGAAGCACCCTTCATGCACTGTTTCAGTAGACATTAACCAGTGGCACCTTCTTAGGGTGGTTACACAATTTCCAGCAGACTCAGATGGTGCAGACCCATCTGATAGTGGATTTTGTCTCAGAGGTATGTTAGCACCATGCTCCAGTCTTCCCAAAATGTTGGGTAGCCCTATTTAATATTGCAAGTTACCCACTACCTCGCTAGGATGTGCCAAATCTTAGATAGTCACTTGTGGACCGTGGGAGCCTCCTTGCCTTACAGCGCCGCTAGTATAAGCACCATGCATGTATTCAGTTGGGCTTTGCTTGTGGTGCTGTTTCTTTCTTCCATAGCCACAGTGTGCTGATTTCCATTCCCAGGGACAGGTTGGGATTCACCATTTCTTTGATTGAGGTCTGTACCTTCTCCCAGAACTGTTGTAGGACCGGACAGGTCCACCAAATATGACCTCAATCACCCACCTCCTGCACTCCCTCCACCAGGTTGGTGCCACCTCCAGGTACATCATCTGTAGTTTTGCCGGGGTGTAATGCAATTGAATGGGAATGTTATACTACACTTCCCTCAATTGTATCGATCGGGTTAGTCTGGGAATCTTAACCCAGAGAAATTCCCACTCTTCTAGGGCAATGTGCCGACCCATTGTTCCCTCCCATTTCCCCATATAGGGCCAGATACCTACCCCTAAATTCTCAGAAAGAAGTTTATACGAAGCCGAGACCAAGTGTGTATCCCCAGAATGGGTTGTGGTAAAAGTCTCAAATGTGGTGTGGTGAGCTGTCTATTTGCCACTGTTTTGTTGTCTGGATGTGTCACCCACTGGCGCAACTGATAGTACTGAAATCTGTCCCCTTCTCGCAGGCCAAAATGCTTTTTGCAGTGCTCGAAGGATTTGATCTATTTTCCATGCATCAAGTCTCTAAGTTGATGGCCTCACTTTTGCTTACTATGAAGCAATTGTCAATTGAAGATGTTGACAGATATCTCCTTCATTCACTATAGTTCATGCACATGCACCCTAATGGACCTCAGCAGCAGTAGCTCTTTGTTAGTACACTCCAGAAATTCTAGCTTTTAAAAACAGACACAATCAGCTTGGACATCATCTAATTCTGACCCAAATTCAGTCAATGTTCCATTACAGATTTCAAGGACCTGCACACCACAAAATCTCTCAATCACCCCAAAACATTCTTCGTATGTGTCTTGGATATGCATACCAATCCTGGTAAAGATTTGCTGAAGGATGGTGTCCAGTGCATTGTCAACAGTCTGAACCATATACAGTACACAAAAGCAGCAACATTCATAAAAGGTCAAATTACCTTCCCCGTCATGTACACCCTAAACGCCCTCTGCCATGGGTGTCCATTGAAATAGTAATTGCTGGTGAATGTGCACATGTTCTATCACATTAGTCACAACACCCCAGTAAGGTAAATCCATTGGTAAGGCAATATTCAGATCATTCAGTAACTTACCTGTGTTAGCTGTCAAGGTACACCTATGTAGCATCCTCCGAACATGGGCCTGGTTCAGTGAAAGTACCATGGCTGAAAACTGATTATCCAAACAGTGTATAGAGGTGTTGCTGGCAACATCCAACACAATGCTCCTTTGTGCCACCACACCCTGTAGCCTTGACCTTCCACAGCTTGGCACACTGAAGTCCTCAATGTCTACAACCATGGCATCAGTAGAAAAGGAGTGATGAATGCCTAGGCCAGGTAAGTGTGTGCTACACAAAGAGATCTGGTGGCCAAGGTCAAATGATGCATGAATACCATAGGCAACGAGAGTAACACTTTCAGATTACACTTGAGTCCTGAAGGAATCTAGGCTCTGCATTTTAACATCTAGACTCTGCATTTCATCATTCTGATTAAGGCACGGCCTGAACTTTAACTAGGGCCAAGGGCGTGATACTCATTGATGGACTCAAGAGTATGGGCCTCATTACCAGTCCGGCGGTAACCGAGGCAGTAAAACCGCCTGGTTACCGCCGGACTCATATTACCATCCCGCCTCTGTGATTCCCGGAATTACTGGGGCATTACAACCCCAGTTTCCCAGGAATCAAGGAGGCGGAATGGTGTTAATCCCCATTCCCATTGAGTCCTATGGGACTCAATGGGAATGGGGATCATGGAAACACCGGCAGCATCTTGTAATGCTGCCGGTGTTTCCTCGTCCGCCTGCAGGCAGGCGGTGTTAAACCCACCAGGTCAGACCTGGCGGGAACATCACCTCCCGCCTGCAGGAGTTGTGATCACCCGGCATGGAAACAACGGTGGTGGCGGGTTTACCGCCACCGTTGTTTCCATACCGGGCGATTTATGAGGCCCTATGAGTCTCAGGATTAATTTGAATAGATGGCAATGTTCCGAGCACATGCTAGAAAATGATCACTTTGCTCCATGAGGCTATCTGCTGGGCTGAGTTGCACTATTAAATAATACTAACATAAAACTAATACACTGATTAACCAAACCCCATTTACCTTGTAACTGATACCCATAATAACATTTAGTGCTAATTAGTCCAAGATATAAGCAAGATGCAGATTGAGCGAAATGCATGATGCTCTGAAAATGGAAAAGAAAAATTATTTAAATGTGCAGGCTGGATCTGTGTTGTAAGCTGAGGAATGTGAAAATCCTTTAAACTAAAATCATAGCATTGTTGTGGGACAGGAAGTAATGTAGCAAGTTCTATTCAGCAATGCAGTGTGCGTTTTTTGGCTAAAAGGCCCGAGGAAATCACAGGATGTTTTAGTGGGATGATCTTGACAAAGGGAGATTATCTTAAGTGACAGGGTGTTTCATGAAAAGGGTTTGAGGCAGAGTTGCAGGGCATTCTTGCACTCACTGACGAAGGAGGCATAAGTGCTGGTTCCTGGGCAGACTGAGTACAGAGCTTGCAAAAAGGCTATCTGCTGGGCTTTCTCTCTCCTGGGTTGGAAATCCTTAGAATAGGTATGAATTTTCAAGCAACCTTGTCTGTGAATGACCCTGGTTCACTGCCAAGCTGAGTCGGGGAATATCACCAGCTTAACATAGGTAATTGTGCTGTTAGTTGAAGGGCGTGTGAAGTGGCTGTTTCAGACTATGTAGCATAGCTTAAATAGTTCAGTTCATTTTAGGAGTTGCATTAGTGATACAGATTTAAATGTGCATGTAAAACTGTATTTATATTTCTCAAAGCTTTGCTGTTCTACACAGTGTATTTTTCCTGCCAGTTGTGTTGCACTTTATCGCAGATAAAACCTTGTTCATGTTGTGAATTACAACGTGGGTGCACATGTCATTCCGTGTAACCTGCATAATTCTAGTCTATGATAATGGGCCTCATTACAAGTCCGGCGGTAGCCGAGGCGGTAAAACCGCCTCGGTTACCGCCGGACTCATATTACCATTTCGCCTCCATGACTCCCAGAATTACCGGGGCATTACAACCCCGGTGTCCTGGGAATTCCGGAGGCGGAATGGTGTTAATCCCCATTCCCATTGAGTCCCACAGGACTCAATGGGGATCATGGAAACACTGGCACCATCTTGTGATGGTGCCGGTGTTTCCTCGTCCGCCTTCAGGCGGGCGGTGTTAGACCCACCAGGTCAGACCTGGCGGGTTGGACACCTCTGCCTGCAGGAGTTGTGATCGCCCGGCATGGAAACAACGGCGGTGTCGGGTTTACCGCCACCATTGTTTCCAAACCGGGTGAGTTATAATGAGGCCCATGGACCAAGTTTGAAAAGATAATTTAGTTTCAGTGTATTTCTTCTGCATTCAGTATCTTTGATTTGACATGCATAGAGAAATAGACATCCAGTAAGAAATACCTCAAAGTAAATTTAGCCACACTTAATTGTTTTATTTATAGAGGCTGCCTGAATGTTTGGTATTTCATTTGCATGCTTTACATTTGTTGAAACACAGCCAAAAGGGCATAAGTGTGATGCTGTAAATAAAACATCACATAAGAGCAGGAGCCATTTATTCAGAATGTATTAAGTCCAGTATTTGTTTATTGTTAGTGACCCTAGTGAAATAATCATTAGGCATCATTCTGAAATTAGTCTCACGACTATAAAAATACCACCATAGCAAAATACCACAAAATACTAGATAGAACCCCAAAATATCTCCAACAGATTTGGTGCATTGCCTGGGAAACTAAAAAATAATTACTGGGTGTGGCCTTGCACCCTAAAGCATCACCATATTGTGCACTCATTAAATGAATTAGTGCAGTGAGGCAATGCAGTACTGTGTGCTCACTTGACTCTCATTATGGTGGTGGTAATAGTGCAGCCATGTCCCAGATTTAGGATGAGTTTTCTGAATTGTCAGATTACCTCAAGACAAAACTTTATACCCATGAGGTTTGCTCCTCAGAAAATGTGACAATATGGAAAAACAGAATTACCACAGAGGTAGAATAGTAGGCCTTTGAAAATATTGTTTATGAAGGAAGCATTGCGCAGGTGTACCTCCTTAGGTTATTCCAAGCAACAGAACAAAAGGATGAGAAACACTCATCAGACTGTGCGCAAATATTTGGTTCCTGCTACATAGATCCATAAAGATGCAGGGGAAAGACAGTGAAGTCATTAGCAAATCCAGGTTGGACAATGAATGTGATCAGGTGCAGCAATTAAAAGTGGAAAAAAAGCAGAGCGAGCTAGACACAGAATTGCAAGCCAAATGCAGTGATCTTGCTACTCAAGGAATCTGCAGCAGTCCCGGGGAACAGCCTTTCCACTACGTTGCCCATTGGAGGCGGAGCTACACAACTAACTCCCCTGCTCACAGCGGAGCATGGCGGAGCCCAGGCAGAGTCATCTGCAGTCTGCAGAAGTCTGCGGCGGACAAGCGGATAGCGAATCCACTAATTATTATTTTGTATCCAGTATTCACTGAGCAAACAATAACCGCAAGATGCCCACCGTTATGTTGCACGAAACTGTGGAAAACAGGGCCTTGTGAGGCTAGTACAAACCTCGACCACACAATCGGGGCCCCACACAACTGGGGAGAGGAGACATTGTAAGGCTCAGAAGGGCCTTTGCACTGAAACTATGCCCCTTTTTTTTTACTCCTCCAACATACCTCGGCCCACAGGAGGAATGGCACCGGTGTTGGCATCCAGCACTGAAACAAGACCGGCCGGGAAGCTGACTTTTTATAGCCCTCAAGGAACATCTACGATTGACTACTTCTGCATGTATGCAAAGGATTGGTTTTTAACAAAGGAATTTGAGGTTATTGTAAAACTCTTCAGCGACCATCACCCACTGAGGTTGGTATTAAGAGTTGAGCCAACAGTTGTTCCACACCTTAACTTGCCGCAACTGGACCACTGAAAAATTAACCCACTGAGTAGGCGTTGAGTAAAATGGGCCAAGTTGGATAATAAGGCCACACAATCTATGGTCTGTAGGACTAATAAAGAGGGAATTATAACTATTCTCTCAAATGGATCAAGCCCTAAAACAATTTCTATGGCCTCACAAAAAATATAGAGGCCGATGTCTGATATTTTCCAGCAGGATTTTAGAACAAGTAGAACAAATGTGCAGTCGTGGTTCGACGAACCATGCCGCACAGAACAGAATAAACTCAAAAAGATCTTACATGCAGAAGATAGCACAAGGAGGGAGATAATCAGTGTGCGGGCGCATTACAAAAACACCCTGGCCAAAAGGAAGATTTACCTAGAAGAGCTAGCTTGGGCAGAACTTATCCCGGTCATACACCTAAGAGATTCAAGGACATCCTGGGAATGTGTGGCTGACGGGCCCCCCCACAAAAGAACAAGGACCCATAAACAGAACAATGTAAGTGCAAAGGCATGGTCCAACCATTTTAGTTCCCTATATAAAGCAGATCCCCCCACTTCATATTCTGGGGCCAGAGGTACGGCAATGTGTCTAACTGTAAATGAGGTAGTGGTTGCAGTAAATAGGCAACTTCACAACCGAGCCCCCAGGACGGATGCCATCCCAGCTGACATCTATCATGATGAGGTGGATGTCTGGACCCCTTTGTTGACCTTTAATGCCTTCTTGGAACTTGGTACCTATCCAGCCTCTTGGCGTCAGGCGATAATTTACCCAATCTTTAAAAAGGGCGACCCAGGCAGCCCTCTTTCTTATAGACCGATAGCCTTGTTGGATACTTCTTTTAAAATCTTTAGTCGGGCTGTTCTGGAATGGCTTGAACAATACATCTTTGAATCAGGGGTACTTGCAAAGATACAATTTGGTTTTCACCCTGGTTTGGGGACTAGAGACCAGGTTCTGAATTTGTACTTAGTGGGTGCAACATCAAAATTTGTCACGGGGAGCCTCTATACTTGGCATGTATGGACCTTAGCACTGTGTTTGACAAGCGGACAGGGCTAGGCTCTGGGCTGTGCTCAGGTCCATGGGTTGCCCGGAGGACTTGGTGAAGGTGCTCCAGTTGATACATGAACACACTTCAGCATGTGTCAGATTTGGAGACCAGGGACAATGCATAGCCTTCTTTGAAACTTTTTTGGGTGTCCGTCAGGGCTGTGTGGTGGCTCCAGTATTATTTTCCCTCTATATAAATGGATTATAGCAGGCCCTGGTCGTGAAGAATGCCAATTTTATCAGGGTAAGTGGAGTCCCGCTCCCAGTATTGGGCTATGCGGACGATATGGTTATAATTGCCTGCACTCCCATAACCTTACAGTGTTTGGTGGATGCTTACACCCAATTTATGTCCAAGCGCAAACTGGCATGGAACTCCAAAAAATTGGCAGTTATGGCCTGTAGGAGCACAGGCAGAAAACTCCTTAAGATACGCACAATCTGGAGTTATGGGGCCACATTATGGGGCATGGAAAAATTACCAACATCGAAACTGTTGAGAATATTTTTCTGAAAAAACTCCTTGAGCTACCGCAGTCTGCACTAAGCTATGGTACACACTTGGAATTACTGGAAGAAAATGACAAAAAGGCCAAAGCAGTTAATCAGTCTCAGACACAAATCAATGAATTGCAAGCAATAATCAATAAGGTCAGGGATGAGAATTCTGATCTCTGTCATGAAGCAAAACAGCTTCATGGACAGTGCGAGAAACTGAAATAGAAAATATTTAATTTCAAATCTGAGTAACAATGACAGGGTTCAGCATTCACTGGAGCTGAACTCAATCACAGCTCTGGCCAAGGAAACAATGTACCAATAGCTGTCCCTTTGGCCAGACGTGGTTATAACACAATGGTGGGGTCTGAATCACCTGCAAATATTCACACACATCCTTGCCCACAATAGAACAGGAATGAGCAACAAAATGACACATACCAGAATGTACCATGTAGTCCTATAAAAATTATAAAATCCATCAAGACTTTAATTAAACCATTCAAAAAGGAAGTCGATTGTTGCATGGAAGACCATTTAGAGACCGTTCATGATATATTCAAAGCCTCTCAGATACCTAGGGAACAATATAGACAGCACTTTCACCTCTCCCTAGATGCAGCATCTGCTAGTATCATCCGTGGTCACAATGAATATAAACATTTGTCATGGGTGGACTTTGTGAAGGAGGTTAGACATCAATTCTCACCTTACCAGTCCATACAGGTTGCCAAAAAAGTAGTTTACACTATGACGGCAAAGCCAGATATGTCACCTTGCCCATTCTTTCAAAACTTAAAAAGTTCATTTTCACGCTTTGGTGTGGCCTTTAACCCTAACTCTGTAGAATTTAAGACTGCATACTTTTATGGACTCCAAAAAGAAATTGTCCCCCAGTTAATTTGTGAATTTTACAGGGAAAAACCACTGTAATGGATAATAGAACAGGGGGCCAGACTGTATGAAGTAATATTAGGTCAGAGAGAGGAGGGGCCTAAGAATAAAAAGACAAAACCAAAGTCTAAAGAATCCACACCAGTGATTTTGGAGGTAAAAACTGTAAGGATGCCACTTGAATCAGCCCAAACTCAGGCAAAGAATGACATTACATCTAGCCAATGGGGCATGCCTCCACAGAGGACATCACCCCAAACTCCTATGATCCAATCCATTGATCCCTGCAATAGGAGTTCTTACATTAATCCTAGATATCTTGGTATTTCTCCAGGAGTGAGATTTATCCACAATATGCCAGGCCTAAATAACAATCAAAATCAAATGTACAATGGCCCATACCAGAAACTAGGGGCCCAGAGTAGATTTGACCCTAATTCAATGGTATACGTCATGAAGAAAGACCAAGATATCTGGATAGATTCATTGAAAAAGGAAACCAGCATAGAGAACAATTCCCACCAAATGAAAAGCAAAATGTGAATTGTGTCCCTTGCCAATATAATCAATCATCACCACTAGTCGACCATGGTCAAAGGATGGTCACTCCACGTTCTCCTACTGTGTCAAGTGAATTCAGAAATAACACAAATAGAAATTAATCTCCTGAGAGATATCAGAACAGGCCTAATCAGTGTGAGTTTTATCATTACCGGGCCATACCACAGAGAGAGGAATTCAGAGACATGGACAGGTTTGAATGCTTAGAGGCCCAAGTCAAGATGTTGTCTGAACAGATAGGAAAATTGTGTGCAGGCCAAAAGCAACAGCCAAGTGAAGGTGCAGAAGGCCATAGGAGTGATATTGTGCATAGCGATAACAAGTGATGAAAACGCAGATGCCCATAAATTACCCTTGTGTAGCGGTACTGAATTGCTTGTTGATTTAAAAATGAGAAAATAAATTAATGAAAGTGAAACACAGAATGTCAATAAACACAAATAGGGAGTGTGGTTCAATTTAGAGTTCGACCAGACTATTCAGGTGTGTGAAAATGAAGAACAAAAGGGGGAAAAAGAACAAGAAAAACCCAAAGAACAGAGAATGGGATTTGAAAAGAGCATCCAATTTGAAAATAAAACACAAAACAAAGAATTAGGATCAACAAATAGATTATCCTTACCTGATAGTCAAAATACTGTTGATACACACAGAGGAAATAATTGCCCAAAATCGGTGCAGGTCAGTCACATGAGGAGTATTTTGAACCACAGATATTCCAAGGGACAGAAATGGCAGGCTCCATGCAAAACACAGATAAGTGTCACAGGCCAGCAGCTGACATGCTGTCACGTGATGCATGTGAAAATATCCAGCCAATAGTTTGCAATGTAGATGTAATTAGAGAGGAGCCAGACAATGAAAAAGCACAATGAGCAATTGGGGTGTGAACACTAGTGGTCCCAAGTCAGAGGGACAGTCAGTGGCTACACTCCAAATGGGTTCTGAGCCCAGAAGAATAGACAAAGAAATTCAAAATGAAGTGGGCAAAAAGGAGGGTAATATGTCATTTCATATGCCCATTTACCTAGCAAAGAGTTACAAAGTAAGTCCTGAAATTAGCACAAATACACACTTTTTATGTGCACTACAAGAGATTGAAGATAGGTACTAAGCTCCTATCACTGTTGAAGAAAAATGTAATGCATTTGCAATGAATGACACCGGTGCCCAAGCAACAATAATGTCAAAAGAACTGGTGCAAAGTATCAATGAAGGGAGATCCCCACAAAATCATGTAACAGTGAGACAAAATGAAGGCCCTTTACAGAATTTCAATGGGGAAGAAATACATATTGAAGGTGTCACTGAGGTTGACATAAAGATAGGGAAGCACCGGATGAGACAGGAAGTGAGGAACACATCCATTAATGAAATACCCTTTCTCATATGAACAAATTGCCTGAAGAGGTTATCATCCCTCATTGATGGGGTGAATGGAGTATTCTGGTCCTTATCTAAGAAGCCATTGAGACCCAAGAAAATAACGACCCACAGCAACAGTGTAAAAAATGCCACACCGTTGCTAAATCAGAAAGTGCAGTGGAAGTATATCTTCAGAATGGCCATGTGCCTAGCGTCACTGTCATTCTCATGTGTCAGGATGAAATGCGTGGAGAAAAAGATAAGCCGTCTTTGGAGATTTATTTGGACACCAAGAAAAACTGGCAAACAGAAATAAATGAAAACACGTTGGTTTTATCTAAATGAAGAAAACATGCAAACAAAATGTCACTCCAGAATTAAATCAGGAAAGACACATTTCAGAAATCTGAGAAATGCACATGGGAGAAATGTAGCCCTGGATCCCTACCTATGTGAATGGGCATCCCAGGTTGATTGAAGCCACTTTAGCACCTGAACATGAAAGGAGTTTCATTAATGAAAGGTCATCTTTAATCAGGTTATTCCTACTTAATTCTTCATCAAAATCCTCTACATGAAATTCAAATTTCGGCTAATCAATTAATACTCAAATGGCATAAAGTAGGCATGCTCACGGATGTGGAAAGACATTTTCTTACGGTGGATGGTCCCATTATGCCCACTGCTTATTTTCTCCCCAAAATCCATAAAAGCTTTGCGGATATCCCAGAAGGGAGACCAATTGTAAGTGGATGAGGTGGCATCCTTGAACCAATTTCTATTTACATCAATGAGTTCCTATTACCAGCTGTACTTTTGACTCCCACATTCATTAGAGATACAATGCATGCTCTTGGAATCTTGGATAAAGTGGTTGTTGATGATAGATGTTGGCTTGCTACTCTTGACGTGAAAGCCCTTTATACCTCAATTGACCATCTGCAAGCAATTGAATGTGTGAATTATTTGTTTCGCAATTCCTCAGCTTTCTTTTTTGAGCATGTCGAAATGGTCAAAGAATTTCTTCTATTTACCTTACAAAACAATGTGTTCCTTTTCAATAATGTGTTTTTTAAACAATTGATTGGAATTGCAATGGATGCTAGTTTTGCCCCACTGCTGGCAAATACATTCATGCACCATTTCGGGCAAACCTTTGTTTTCATTAGTTCAGTTTATTTTCAACATATAACGCTATTGGAAACGCTATATTGATGTTATTTTGATTTGGTCTGGACCATTTCGTTTTCTTCAACAATTTGTTTCCTGTTTGAATAATAATGATTGGGGGAATCAATTTACATCTACTTGTAGTCAAACTAAGATTGACTTCCTGGATCTGACTATTCACCTGACCGATAATGGTTTACTAACTAAAACATTTTGCAAAAGCACGTCTGTTAATGCTACCTTGCATGCTGAAAGTTGCAATAAAAAACATGTAATTAACAATATTACAAAAGGTGAATTTATTTGCGCAAGGAGAAATTGCTCACATCCACAAGATATTATTGCAGAAAGTACCCTGATCTAATCTCGATTTTTAGCAAGAGGGTATGACATTAAGGGGGTAATTCATAGAATTCAGCGCACAAGTGGCCCACGCGGCTGGCGCACAGTGTGCGCGTGCGAATCCCTGCGCCAGCCGCGTGCGCTGAAATCCATTTCCGCGCACAGCGTATTCATGGATTCCAGCCACCAAAACCAGCCGTGGCGCACAGTGGTGCAGCGACCCTGCAGCAGCGCCAGTTACGCCCCCAAGAACGCCTCCCGCAAAGGGAAAAGCCATCAACATACCCAATCCAGCGCAAAGGGCTGCGCTAACCCTGTACCAGCACAGCAAGCGGGCTACGTGTATCACTGGGGTGCGCGGGAAGTACCTCACGTGATTGGCCCGTGCGAGCAGGGTACGCGTATTTCAGGGGTGCGCGGGAAGTTCCACACGCGATTCCATCAGGGTACGTGTATTTCGGGGTGCGCGTGAAGTTCCACATGCAAAATCAGCAGGGTACGTGTATTTCAGGGTGCGCGTGAAGTTCCACATGCGAAATCAGCAGGGTACGTGTATTTCAGGGTGCACGTGAAGTTCCACACGCGATATCAGCAGGGTACGTGTATTTCAGGGGTGCGCGGGAAGTTCCACACGCGATTGGCCTGGGCGCGGGAAGTTCCACACGCGATTGGCCTGGGCGCGTGTATTTCAGGGGTGCGCGGGAAGTTCCACACGCGATTCCATCAGGGTACGTGTATTTCGGGGTGCGCGTGAAGTTCCACACGCGAAATCAGCAGGGTACGTGTATTTCAGGGTGCGTGTGAAGTTCCACACGCGATATCAGCAGGGTACGTGTATTTCAGGGGTGCGCGGGAAGTTCCACACGCGATTGGCCTGGGCGCGGGAAGTTCCACACGCGATTGGCTTGGGCGCGTGTATTTCAGGGGTGCGCGGGAAGTTCCACACGCGATTCCATCAGGGTACGTGTATTTCGGGGTGCGCGTGAAGTTCCACACGCGATTCCATCAGGGTACGTGTATTTCAGGGTGCGCGTGAAGTTCCACACGCGATTCCATCAGGGTACGTGTATTTCGGGGTGCGCGTGAAGTTCCACACGCGATTTCAGCAGGGTACGTGTATTTCAGGGGTGCGCGTGAAGTTCCACACGCGATTGGCCTGTGTGCGTGTATTTCAGGGGTGCGTGGGAAGTTCCACACGTGATTGGCCTGGGCGCGTGTATTTCAGGGGTGCACAAGAAGTTCCACACGCGATTGGCCTGGGCGCGTGTATTTCAGGGGTGCGCGGGAAGTTCCACACGCGATTGGCCTGGGCGCTTGTATTCCAGGGGTGCGCGGGAAGTTCCACACGCGATTGGGCTGCGTTTGGGTATTAGGGGTGCGCGCAAAGTTTCACACGCGATTGGGCTGCGTGTGGGTATTAGGGGTGCGCGCAAAGTTTTACACGCGATTGGGCTGCGTGCGGGTATTACAGGGGTGCACGCACATTTTCACACGCGATTGGGCTGCGTGCGGGTATGAAAGGGGTGCGCGCGAAGTTTTACACGTGATTGGGCTGCGTGCGGGTATTACAGGGGTGCGAACAAAGTTTTACACGCGATTTCAGCAGGGCACGTGTATTTCAGGGGTGCCGGGGAGTCCTACATGTGATTTGCCAGTGTGGGTCCTCCCAGGTGTTCCCTGTACACCCTCCACGGCCCCTGCAGGCAGCCCACACCAAAGGGGACTACCCTGCATCCCTGGTCATGTCCCGCAGGCAGCCCACCCAACATGGGCATGCCCCCCAGCAAAGGCACATGTCTCCTTGCACCAATGATCACCAACTCATGTCCCCTTGCACCCCCACCCCCAGCATTGCGGGGCACCTGCCAGCAGGCCCCCACCCATGTCTCCCAGCACCCCCACCCCCCCCAGTCACCAGGGGCAGCCTCCACCAGGCCCCCACCCATGACTCCCAGCACCCCCACCCCCCCAGTCACCAGGGGCAGCCTCCACCAGGCCCCCACCCATGTCTCCCACCACCCCCACCCCCCCCAGTCACCAGGGGCAGCCTGCACCAGGCCCCCACCCATGTCTCCCACCACCACCACCCCCCCAGTCACCAGGGGCAGCCTCCACCAGGCCCCCACCCATGTCCAACTCATGTCTCCCACCACCCCCACCCCCCAGCACTGTGGGGCACCTGCAAGCAGGCCCCCACCCATGTCCAACTCATGTTCCCCACCACCCCCACCCCCCAGCACTGTGGGGCACCTGCCAGCAGGCCCCGACCCATGTCCAACTCATGTTCCCCACCACCCCCACCCCCCAGCATTGTGGGGCACCTGCCAGCAGGCCCCCACTCATGTCCCACTCATGTCCCCTTGCACCCCCACCCCCCAGCACTGTGGGGCACCTGCCAGCAGGCCCCCAACCATGTCCCCCTGCCCCCAGGTCCTGACGATACACAATCATAGCAGTAATGGGCAGCATACCCAGCACAAACACCCAGCCAAGGATTGCATCCACCCACATAGCAAATACAATTACATTACACAACCCCAATGGCAAGTATGTAAATGAACACATGTCCGTCACACACACATACACAATGGGTGCAAGTGAATGTCAAAACCCATATAATGACATGCATGAAACCAATGAGAAAATACCACAAAAGAAAGTTATAAAAACATGTATTCACGAAGAAAATGAAGTAAACTAATCAAACATACAACAATGGGGATAACAAAATAAATTGTCCATGTCCGATAAGTAATGTAAAAATCCAAAAAACAAAGGAATCCAAAAACTAATGTTGTCCAAAGCAAAATCATGGTGAAAAAAAATAAGGAAAAACCATTGCCTCATGGTGAACACAAATATAAATCAAAAAAATGTATTTTAAAAAATCCAACTATACACTAGAATATTCCAGGGTCCATGAGCCCAACACTATAAATGAAACCTACTACTACCTAATAAAAAAACTATATACAGAAAAGTGGCCATTGTCCGAGCGGTCCAAAAAAATCTAAAAAAATAAAGGAAACCTAACACTAACTAACTAAAGAACTATATACAATGGCAGCGGGCAAGTCCTGCGGCTCACTCTGTGATGTTGCCGGCCAGGGCATCATTGAACTCCATGTCGATGTCCTGGAGGCGGGACTCTGTCCTGGCCCCGAGGTCTCGCAGGGATAACCCCATGTTCACCTCAAACTCCCTGCGAGCTTCCTCGAGGCACTCAGCCTGCCTCAACGCCCGACGCATGGAGAACTCCGCCCTGGCCATGGTGAGCCGCTCCTCTTCCGCCCGCTGCCGCTCCGCACCTATCCGCTGGACCAACTGCTCCCACATGGAAGACACTACCATCCCAGGGTTCTCCTGCCCTCCGGCCGATGCCTGCCCCTCTGATCTTGATGGCCCCGAGCCATGATGCCTCCCACGTCGAGCCTGCTGCTGCCTCCGACGCCACTGCCTCTGCCAGCACGACGGCATCTAGGATGATGGAAACCACCGACGCCGTCGTGCACGTGCCCTGCCCGATGATGCGTCACATCCTCCATCTGCTGGGGTCCAGTTGCTGTGTTGTCCACCCCTGCTGGACCTCTGACTCCCGACTGTGGCAGGGATGGGATCCCCACCGAGCTGGCTGCATTGGTCAGGGCAGGTCCACAGGGGGCCCTGGTGGCATCTGGGCCGGAAGATGGCAAGGAGAACGACTGGCGTATAGTCTCCACAGAGGAGGAGAGGGCCGCCAGATTGGCCAACACATGCAGGAAACCCCCGAACATGGCCGATCCCAATTGGGCCACGTCGGCACGGTGCTCTTCATGATGACGTGCGTGCTCCTCCTGGGAAGCACGCACGGCATCACGAATCACAGCCGTGCGCATCGCGACCCCAATCAGGACCTTCTCCAAACGGCCAGGGGTCCCCTCGTCCGCAGGTGGAGGGGAGTCAGATGACATGGACATCCCCTCTACCTGCGGACGGGCCTGGGACGGGGCATCCCTGCTGGTGCAAGGTGGTGCACCCACAGGTTCAGGGACAGCGACATGCACAGGCCCCTCCACGGTGACCTGTGCTGCCTCCTGCCCCTGCCCCTGGACTGCACCACTTGCACCAGCAGGGATGCCCCCACAAGGCTCCATGTGCGCCTCAGTGGCGGCCTCCTCCTCCTCTTTGGAAACCACCAACCTGGATGGCTCCTCGCCGTCTACCGCCGTAGCAGGCCCCTGTGGGGGCTCACCTACCCCTTCCGCTGCAGCCGTGGGGGCATCCCCGCCGCCTTGCTCCACAGCGCCTTCTCCGCCCTCTCCTTCACTAGCCGCTGCGTAGAGGGAGACATAGAACACAAGCATCAGGGTACTGTACAATGGTCCCCTAGACAGGAAGCAATAGCAGATGAGTGCCACTGTCAAAGTACACTTCCATCATGTCACACCACAACACATGTGTCAGTCCAGGCAAAACACACACAGTGACAGTCATGGTGCGTGCCATGGACATTTCAATGCATGTCCAATGGACTCTCGAATCATACAATGTAATGGGACTCACATGCATCATGGGTCATGCCTATCACATGCACACACTTCACCTCAGTCACATCCATCTGGCCCCGTACACCCCAATCACAGTGCATACAAGGATGACTAGGCTGCATCAGTGAATCTGTACATTGTCACAGACATGTGTCATGCACCCATGGCACTCACAAGTCACAGACACGCAGGTCAGGCACACAGACATGGATACCACATATGTATCTGGCATCAGCACCCATCCCTTGCCCCCACCCATGTCCAGGAACAGAGACTGTCATGCTCTCATGTGTGCAATCTGCACAGGGCTCCCCATGTCGCATTCAAACACATGCAACAACCGTGCGGTTCACACATAACAGGTCGCACATGCATTCCCATGATGTCCCTGCACACATACATGCGTACATGGCCTATGTCACACATGCAGGCAAGTATCAGACAACCAGCACACTGCAACATGCCCTGTCTCACACAGCAATGCTTGGCCACTTACCGCTCAACTCCAGACGGGTCTCCCTCTCAAGGACCTGGGCGTGGAGCGCTGGGTGTGCGCGTTCCAGGACCCTCAACTGGATGGAACTCATGCGGCCCCGGCCCCCCTCCACGAGGCGCCGGGCCTTCATGAGGGTCCTGGACCTCAAGTCTTCCCAGCGCTTCTTGACCTTCTGGATGGTGCGGGTTGCCACCCCCTCCGCGTTGATGGCAACCACACAGTCGGCCCAGATCCTCTCCCGTCCTTCCTTGTTGGCGCGGGACGATCCGAAGAGGGCATCATACTGCCCCAGGACTTGCTCCACCAGGACACCAACTTCGGTGGCAGTGAAGCTGGTGCCCCTCTGCCCCTCTGGCCGGGGGTTGCCACTGGTGCCAGATGTTGATGTGCCCGACATGGCAACCCCAGGGGCAGGAGTGGGTGGGCAACTGGGTCCTGGGGCTGGGCTGTGGAGCGATGTTATCCGAGTCGGGAGTCTTCTGTTCCAGCAGGGGTGGACACAGCAACTGGACACTTGCAGATGGCTGATGTGCAGGCACCAAATGGCAGGGCACGGTGGCAGCAGGCAGGCAGGCAGGCAGGCAGCAGCAGATGGCACGTGGGAGGCTGCTCGGGGCACTGGGGGGCAGTAATTCGGCCTTCTGGGCAGGAGCATGGTCTTCCGTGTGTTTTCGCGTGGCCAGCTTGATACGGAGTGATTTGGCACGTGAAAATCCTGCACGTCAGCGTGAAAATCGAGGAAAGGCCCTTAGCGCGTAAGTGCGTCAGCACGCGTACGCGATTTCATTGGACCAAAGGCCCTTACAGCGTAAGCGTGTCTGTGACGTTTTGCGCACGGGCGTTGCCCTGGCAGGGCTTGGTGATCCCGCGTGCCTTTATGTTCTGTACGTGCTTTTCGTGCGGTGCGTGTGTTTTCCATCCGTTGGGGTTCACACGCTATTACTTCACAGCGGGTGTTGGCTACGCGTTCTTCTACACGCAAGGCAGACGGTGAGTGGTACCCCGCTCCCCCAGGCCCGATCGCGTGAAAAACTTCACGCGAACCCCTGTAATACACGTAGCCCGCTCCCCCAGGCCCGATCGAGTGAGAAAGTTCACGCGAACCCCTGTAAGACACGTAGCCCGCTCCCCCAGGCCCGATCGCGTGAAAAACTTCACGCGAACCCCTGTAATACACGTAGCACGCTCCCCCAGGCCCGATCGCGTGAGAAACTTTACGCGAACCCCTGAAATACACGTAGCCCGCTCCCCCAGGCCCGATCGCGTGAGAAAGTTCACGCGAACCCCTGAAATACACGTAGCCCGCTCCCCCAGGCCCGATCGCGTGAGAAAGTTCACGCGAACCCCTGAAATACACGTAGCCTGCTCCCCCAGGCCCAATCGCGTGAATAACTTCACGCGAACCCCTGTAATACACGTAGCCCGCTCCCCCAGGCCCGATCGCGTGAGAAACTTCACGCGAACCCCTGAAATACACGTAGCCCGCTCCCCCAGGCCCGATCGCGTGAGAAAGTTCACGCGAACCCCTGAAATACACGTAACCCGCTCCCCCAGGCCAGATCGCGTGTGTGACTTCCCGCGAACCCCCGGAATACACGTACCCTGCTCAATCGCGTGTGTAACTTCCCGCGTAATCCCGAAATACACGTGCCCCGCTCGCACAATTGCTGTATGTTGCCACTTTTGTAATGCGCAGGGACGCTACCGCCTGCCTTCGTGTGGCGGACGTGTATCGGCTTGTGCGTGTCTTTCGCTGTGCGTGGCTTTGCCCTATTCGATTCCATGAATACGTGTGGTTCGGGTGCGTGTGGGCGTTCCGTCTGCTTCCCTGCAGTACATCCCCAGTTACGCCCTTGTTTTCGTGAGTTGTTCCCCATTCCGCGCGTTACGCCCCGTGTTCCGCCCACTTTCTGGTGTATGCACCGAGGTTGAGTGCTTTCACTGTGCGCGTCGTGCACGTCTTTTGGGATGTTGCAGTGACGTGTGCGCCATGCACGGGTTTGGCGCACATCCCGAGGTAAACACGCGCAGGGACTTCCACGAATCGCACGCGTGCGCCTGTTTTTTTCCGCTTGCGCCTGCTTGCGCCTGCTTGCGCGAAGATTTTCGGCGCACGTTTGTTCCATGAATCGGCCCCTAATTGCCTCAACAAAACTGCAGAGACAGTACTCCAGCTTAAGAGAGCTGAACTGCTAACTCCCAAAGTACGTACTAGGACATCAGCTTCTCAGAAAATCTGTCTCATCACTAGATTTAACTCAGACAGTTTCAAAATACACAATATATTGAATAAACATTGGCACCTACTGCATTTAGACCCAGATATTTCAAATTGGCTAGATCCCAAACCGATCATTTCATTTAGCAAAGGCAAAACACTTAAAAACAAACTATGCCCCTCGTTTATGTGCTCACTCAGTCCGCCATCTACCTGGCTACATTCAGCCAGAACTTGTTGTTTTCGCAAATGTGGATGTTGTAACATGTGCAAATAGGCATTTCAAACTCAAGTTGTTTCCTTTGGATTACTAGGAGAGCACAGTGTTAACTCTTTCATAAATTGCAACACGAAATGTGTGGTGTCTATTGCATCATTTGTACTTGTGGCCTTAAATATATAGGCAGCCCAATTACACCACCTAAAATTTGCATTAGAGAACATTTGGCCACCATTGGGAGCCAAGAAGCAAAATACCCTTCGGCTGTCCATTGGCAAGCGCAGCACCAACTTGACAGCAAGGATAACATTCGCTATGTGGGGCTGGCGAAAGTCTCCTTGCCTCCACGAGATGGTAATCTCCAACTTAAACTATGCCAAGTAGAGGCTCGACTTATTTCTAAATATCGAACTGTTTAAAATGGCTTAAATTCTGACCATGAATTTGCAGTCTTTTTATAAATATGTTGGATGTTGGATCAAATATCTGTATGTCTCTGTGCATTCTGGGTGCCAGTGCCCATTATTAACTTGTTGTTTCTTGATTAAGATTGTATCTTGGCTCATTTCCATTGTGCAATTACAGTTAAAATTGACACCCTTGCACCGTTGCTTCTTGATAATGAATGTACTTTACCTCACTCTTAATGTCCAACTGCAATCTCAAATTGTTTAGGACAGCGCAATCTTCGTACTCTTTTGTGTCAAGCCTATGTCATTTTGGCGATATGTATTATATATTTACAGGCCAATTTAGGGCTTAATAGCAACATTCATACGTTGTTTTCTAACACAGCAGACTTTGTTTCTGCCATCTGTACGCAATACACTTGCGGCAGTACAATTGTGGTATTTATCATTTAATTCATTTGTTCATGCATACTTTACATTAGTGCTCTTAATTATTACCTTTCACAAGTAGTGCTTTAAATGGAGCAGGCACGGTTTTGCCTCAAAATGCATTTACTTAAATGTCCTCACCTAACATGGAACCCACTTTTTAGTCCTACTGGATTCCAGCCTCGCAAAGTCTAGCCTTTCATCTACCTAGAGGACTTGTTTTTATATGACCCCTGCTCGCGCTACACGCGCAAGACCATTCCTGTTGCTTTTCGTACTCAGCCCAGGTAAGATGCATTGGTCACGCTCCCTGATTTCGTCCGTGCGCTGCAAGTTGACAGCTGCCGTTTATACTCAGGCATCCTGAGGCTGCACAATGTGGACCTTCTTTAACTTTAATTCTGCCTTGTTTATTCTCATTTAACATAGCACTTTCCATTATACTTAAACATCACATTACTACAACTTTTCTAGTGCTACCTACAAGCTAATATTACATAAGTTTGCCTCCTTTATTCAATTCCTGAATTTTTTCGCTTTTATTAGGTCATTAGCTGATAGTGATTTTTTTCACCTTCCCCTCAAATCTCTCCCCTTTTATATACTAACCTCTACCGCAGCTGCGAAGTCTAAGAGGTATGTTTCCACACACAAAATTACTTCACAGTGCCCTTAAACTTTTCATTGCTTATTGCTATCACTAATCACTTGGCCATTATTTGTCTTCTTGGAAGCACGTCCAGGCAAAATTTGCCATTACGACTTGGAACCCTCTACTATAATTTCAAGGTACAGTTTTCCTTACTGGCTTTCACGACTCACTGATTACTTGCCACAAAATGATACTGATCGCGCTGGACTTCCCTTCTTACCACTAATGATTTGTTTTTCATTTGCCTCTCTTTTTCTCTTCATAATTGCTTTCGCTTGTGATTGTCTTTCTCTTGTTTTTTCCTTGATAATGTTTGGGGACATTTCCTCACATATGCACAAATATGTTGAATGCCCACCTATGTTATATGAAATATGTTACTGACAATTGAATGTCCTAATTGTCCTGGTGTTGGCTACCTGTTCCTTGTGTCACCGATGTTGATGTCATGCTTTTCAAAAATGCATCCCATGCATAAATATTATTTGGTTTTCAATCTATGTTAATAATGCACATCTGTAATGTTATTGTGTATCACCAGCCTCAGATGAAGAGCCAGTTAGGCTCGAAACACGTGTCAGGCTGACCGACCATTCAAAATAAATACAAGATTGTATTTTACTGCGTGCGTTCTTGGCGCAGTGTGTTTTGGGAATGTTTTGGGAATCTCCTGTTCATTAATGAAAAGGTACTCTGGTAAATAATTGACAGGGAGGAAATCCCAAAGTTCAGAATAAAGAAGCAACACAGTTGCGGCCTAGATGACCACGAGTTGGGATATAGAATTGTAGGAGGTTGCATGTTAAAGATTACAATTGTATTTATAACAATGTGTGGATCGTGAGCGGGATACAAAACACATTGGGGCCGATTCATGGAACAAACGTGCGCCGAAAATCTTCGCGCAAGCATGCGCAAGCATGCGCAAGCGGAAAAAAACAGGCGCACGCGCACGCGTGCGATTCATGGAAGTCCCTGCGCGTGTTCACCGCGGGATGTGCGCCAAACCCATGCATGGCGCACAAGTCACTGCAACATTGCGAAAGGCGTGCGCGACGCGCACAGTGAAAGCGCACAACCTCAGCGCACACACCAGAAAGTGGGCGGGACATGGGGCGTAACGCGCGGAATGGGGAACAACACGCGAAAATAAGGGCGTAATGTGGAGTATGGTGCAATCTTGTGCATGTGTAGTGTGGTTTGTGTCTAGTGACACACCGAGGTGGGAATGTAAAGATGCAGTTATATAAGTAGCAATGTTGGTGAAACATGAATATATGTGTGCGAAGTGGATCGCTGCGTTGTGGTGTGTTGAATCCTGGCATTGGGCACATTGTATCTTGGCCAGAATTACAAATATCTATCACAAGTACTATGTATATGCAAAACGTTGTGCACTATGCAATGAGAATGAGATATAACATGCAAGGAGCACGAGACTTTATCCATCCGAAAAAGTAACAATTCAAATATAATTTGAATTTCAGAACACACAGTTTTATCGCTATTAATATGCTCCTATATTGGAGCATGCCCTAGAATCATTTTTACTCTTGTAAGCATAGTAAACACACTATGAATCTCCATAGCAATGCGCAGGTGCAGTACAATGACATGACTAAACTAGTAGACAGTTTACATTTGTGGCTAGGAACTCATCCATCGGAGTATCATTAGCTTTGAATAGTTTAGGAGAGTGAATTCGTGTTTGTCTTACACTGAATTTCATTCTGCAACGCGCACATGTCGAGGGAGTTCTGTTCATGCATTGTTTGGTCTCCTTTGTGCAAGCTGTTACAAAGTATATGACAGCTAATCATTTTATATCACCATGCCCTAGAAAATTAAATGCAATAATCCCAAATGATGCATGAAGAGGATTAGAGATGATAACATCCAATACATTTATAGCAATTTCTGAGCATAATGCATTTAAATTGTTAAACGTACTTTTTATCTTTGCATTCAAATGACTTTAGAAGATGAACGCGTAATGCATCGTTCCATCAGACTTGTGGAATGTTTGACGTACATTTCAATATTACATATGTTTAAAGGTATTTAACAATACAGCAAGGGCATAGGAAATCCATAAAATCTGGGGGCGACAGGGGACACCTTGGGACTTTGCTTTTTTGATTTAATTATTGATTGCAGTCATTGTTTCATGCAGCATGTAGCTTGTTCCTCATGCTCGTGTCTCCAGTGGCAGAGAGAGGCTGTGGTGCCAGAGAAGGGGAAGGATTCCTCGTGGAGCACCAGTCAATACCATTTCACTACTTTCGGGAGCAACCACCAGCTACGCCTTTCCAACCCGTTGCCTCCCACAGCTATGAGTATCCGTTCCCTGCACAGGTACAGAGAAAGAGACAGAGGGAGAGATACCGACAGAGTTTGAGAGAGATGCTGAGAGTGATGGAGAGCGAAAGAGAGAGAGGCGAGAGAGCAAAAGGGACAGCAAGATAAAAGGTAAAACAGAAAGGGAGATAGTGAAAAAGAGACAGGAAGGAAGAACGCAAGATGGATATTAAGAGATCTGAAAAAAGGGGAGAGAGAGGAGGAGGTGAGTAGTGCAATAGTGAGACAGATAGCAGCAGAGATGGAGGTGAAGCGAAATGGAGAGAACAATTTAGGAACGAGAATAGGGGAAAAGCAAGCCTGGGATGGAAAAGATTGAGAAAAAAGATGGTAGACTAGAAATGAGAGTGAGAGAGCATAGCAGACATACTAGTGAGACTCACAACATTAAAAGAAAGCAGTGGGTCACTGAAACCTTACAGGAATACTCTTGACTGACTAGGCATTACTTAATCTATGCTCATATTCATAATTATATAGATTAGAGTTTTTCCAGCACATAATACAAATAAATAAATAAATAATGATGTACCCATATCGTTGAAATAACACGTCCACAAAATAACTTCATTACTCACATAAAATTCAAATGGGATTAGATTTGGTTTCATTTGTGATAATGCACCACTCTGCCTTCTAATCTCCCAACATTCACACTGTTTAGGGGCCATTATACAGACAATAGTCATTCTCAATTACCCATTGACGAATGTTTCTGCAGCTGTCTACCACTAATCACAACCTGTTTTAAATGCTGCACCATGCCCCATATAAAAGAATCCTGATAACAAGATATCTGATAGACCAATGTAAAGTCCAGTTTTTCAATTTTCTGTTGAAATGCAAAGCAAAACAAACAGAAGACCAAGAAGAGTGCAATGCCAGTCTGAGCTCAGAAGTTAATCTCTGAGCAGCTGATCAGCATGTAAGCGGTGGATCCTCCCCTTAAAGCACCTGTGCCCTGGGCCTCTATTGGTATCAGCTGGCCACATCATGCTTTGTAGAGACCCGTTCACCTTTTGTCAGAAATGTTATTACTTTTTAAACAGCTCTTTCACAGAATGTCTTCCATATGTTACTTCTGGGTGAAAGGAGCATTGGGTTGAAGGCTGCGAAATACTCTGTGGTTGTAAAGACCCTCTTGGCACAGGGTTGGACCGGGCCATACAATTGTTTCGGGCACCAATGAAAAAGTGGCCCGCCATTGAAAATGGCTATTCATTCCTTTTGTGACACTGTTTGAATAGTAACCAAAGGGGAGTTGTTTGATTAGGTGTGATGCAAATTGTGCATTTTAAAGAATATTTATTCAGCAACACTGGTCAAAACTACTGGCCGCATAGTGAATTAACTCATCAAACTGGCCAAAATGGCCCAAAAAGGCATACACAAGCATTTTGTGTTTTTGGTTCGCCCATGGGCCTAATGCACTATAGGTCAGTCTGAGCCTGTCTTGGCATGCTTACTCACTCCTCTGAAACTTAAAGTGTATCTGGGACAGGTGCATGAGCTTTTCACTAGTGCCAAGAAGGAACGTGCTTCTTTCAGGGTCATACTTCGATTAGCACAAGTAGAGCCTGCCTTATGAATGTGTCTCTATCTCTGCTGGTCTACTTTGCAGAGGCTACAGAGGAGGCCACAGGCAAGGTGGGTGCATCCACTCATGCAGGGCACACAGAAAGGAGACAGGTTTTTGCGATATTTCTGGAAGATTCAATAAGAAGAACATGGCGCCTACAGAAGTGTGAGATTTGTTGAACCACTGCAAAGTATGGTCATTGTTGCTGATACCCATAACTATGAAGTGGGGTGTGTGCCCTATAAATCAGTAGGACATTATATTACAGGCGTTCGAGCGAAGTACGACGCACGTGTAGTACAAAACGATTCTTTCAAGCACACGTGCGGGTGTAGACATTTGCCAGCAGGGCAGAGAGGCGCTGTAGTTCCTGAATTCACACTTAGCTACAGTTGTAGTCAACCAACCACAACAACATATCTTCCTCTGACTAAGACTCAAATTGCGACCTGAATGGTAATTTCACAAGAAGCAGGGTGGGGATGTTTGTTTAAGATGGGTGACACATTACACTCCCCCCAGGCTCCCACCTCCCCCATTCCAGCCTGATGCGCCGGTGCCGCGGTCCAGCCTGCACTCAGGGGCAGGGGCCACTTACTTCTTTCACTTACCTTAGAGTTAGTCAGTCAGAGTAAGGGCCTCATTACACGGATGGCAGAGAACCATGGCGCTATTAGCGCCATGTTTCATGCCGGTAAAATACCGGCACCGCCTTGGCGGAAAGGGGAATTACTGCCCCATTCTAAGATTGGCGGGGTGGTAATTCCCCCTTACACCATTGCTCTTCCCCATTCCCATTTTTGCCCCATAGGGCATAATGGGAATGGGGAAGGCGCTAAATACGGTAACGCAAATTGCAGTACCGTAATTAGCTCCCTGGGTCCCTTTGCGGGTTAGTTTTTAAAGCCTGCAAAAAGCAGGCGTTAAATTCCCCAACCCGCAAAGGGACCTCGTAGTAAGGCGGTAAGGATTTACCGGGACCAGTAAAATACCAATACCGGTAAACCCTTACTGCCATCCGTGTAATGAGGCCCTAAGTCTTGTCTCATCGACGTCCACTCGGTGACTGGCAGGACTCACAGGAGGAGGTCGTCGAGTGAGTCGGAGTCGCAGCAGGAGGCAGGAGCAGACAGTCTAGCAGTACTGGTCTCACACTCTCAGAACTAGCAGCTTCTGGAAGGTGAGGAGGAGGACGCTGCACAGCAGTGCACTGCGCACTTCAGGGGCTGACATGTGCCGTATTCCCCGGGACCGGCCTGCCTGTGGCTGCACTTGACACTCAATGCGCATGCGCGGTGGGGGTGGTTGAGGAGGATAATGTCTGAATGCATGAGCAAGAGTTTTTGTCAACAACTCTTGCTCGTGGTCGTGCGTCGTTCCCCTCCCCCTCCCCCACCTGTTGTTGTAACAAGAATCGGAATCGGATCAGAATCGGATAGAATCCACCCAGACGTCCCTACTGTGTACAAACTTCAGAGTCACTTCAGAGTCTGAAGTTTGCACGCATCAGTGTACATGCTACAGAGTAGACTCCAGGACCAGAGAGACTCAGACACACAAACTGGGGGAAACAAACTGGGGGGGATAATTGTCATTGTATCCCCCCCACTCAAAATTGTGGGTGAGATTTGTCCTCACCGCCCCCCATGTCCTATGCCCATGCAATACAGCAGTTTTATCTTTCACTGTCTTAAAGGCAGGGTGCATCCCCTCCACGTTCAGAAAACCTGAAATTACATGCATTTCAAGGCATTTTCTATGCCAGTGCACTGGGCTCTTCCACTGTCATGTTTACCAATTGAAGTTGTGCTTACTCTTGCACAATGTTTGTCACGGAACAAACTTTGCTTTGCCATTCTTCTTTTTCTTCACTATCCATTTTTTTTGGCAGTCTTTTATTTTCATTGCTGAACTGCAGTTGTCTCATTCTGCATTATCAATGTTAAAAAAACAGCTTTCTGCTGAACGACAGCTCATGACATTCCGTCTATAGTTTGCATTCTTTAGATAGGTGGTTGATTTCCATAAACATTTAAGATGAGAAAACAAGGACTAAGATACCCACCAAAGTCTATTCCGCTATATTAATTTCAGAAAAACTTGAAGATATGTCTAATTAGTTTTGCACTTTCTGTGAAGGATTGCCACCTGGCAAGGGTGTAGAAGCAATAGCTTTTTTGATTTGTATTAGAATAATAAAATGATGTAGGTAATTTAATCTCAGAAAGGGAAAGGGTAATCTGCCAATCAGATTCCCCTTTCAGAAGCTCCATACCAAAAGCATAATGTACTCCTGTGTGCTTTTGGAAATATAGCCTGATCTGCAGGTCCTGCTCCAGCAGTGGCACAGAGTGGGTTCATAGGGCCGAGGTGCCTATTTGACAGCTGCAGTGACGGCCAAGTCTATGCAGCGCCGGGACTGTATTCAGGGCCATTTTGGGGCATAACACTGGCTCCGGCACTATTGAAAAAGTGGCCCACAGTTGCAAATGGCCATTCATTCCTTTTGTGACAGACCCTTTGGGCCCGATTGATAGAAATGTGTGCAGAAATCCTGCATGGGCTGCGCGCCGAGAAGGACAATGCGCAAGCCTCAGTGAATAAGTACATTTGCGTGCTCCTCGTATTCATGGATCCAAACGTGAATTTCTAGCTGACATGCAAGGGGAATGTAGCTGTGTGAGGAACGCCCACAACACGCCCTGACGCAAACCAAACGCCAATCCATACCCCAAATGCACGTGTGACCTCCAGATGTGAGTGAACCATAGTCACACGTTGCTATTATCGCCACAACCACATGAGCAGCATGCATGCACATGCAATGGTCAACACACCCTCAACTGTCACACTTGCCATCCAGGCACATCTCAGACACAAGAAACATTGCATTTGCACAGTTTGCAAAAATGTACTACAACACACAATGCAAATTGCAGTGCATTTCCAATCTGCACATGTCTGATTGCTCACATGGGGAGCATTGAATGGGGCCTGCATGCAGATGTTGGTCGCAGAAACATACATGCTGCAAATAAAGGGGGTCACTGCAAACATGCAAGCACATGCACAACACACATGCACCGTAGAGCAGGACAACAAATGCCTACTCATCAGCCGACTCCAGGCATTGTTTCAAATCGCAGACCTGCGCATGCAGCTCCAGGTAGAACCTTGCCAGGACCCACATGTTGTTTGTGGTGTAAGGAATGCATGGTGGCAGTAGTAAAACAGACACAAGTGACCACAGTTCAAGGGGGTTTATTGACCTTTTACACGGGTGTAATAAACACCTATTTAAACCTAAATCTAAAGATGGGAGCAAGCTGCAACGATCAAATAATACATTCTTTCACACTCAGCATCAGTTGGATACCTAACAGATACTTTTGAATGAGCACCCATGTGGTGCTGGACCACTCTGGGTATGGTATCTTTTCTTGGTTTCCCCAGAGTTAAGTTATAAAGTTCAAGTAATTCTTTTTGGCTTTCAATTGCAGTCACATCGATCATTCCCAACGCTTCACAAACTGTTCTCTTTATAAAATGTTGCGACTTGCAATCTTGGTTCAACAAGCAGGTTCGGTATCACTCTCTCTCTGATTCACCAGCTGTGTTGCCTTTTCAGATGCCACTTTGTTTTAGCAGCCAAGCACAGTACCACAGCGGCAATCGCACTTCCCTGCTTTGGTTATCGATATGGGTTTGATCAGCCTTAGTTCCTGTTCTTCGGTTTCTTACTTTCCAAGGCTTCGAAAGTAACTGGCCCTCATTACATGGTAGGCGGTAAGGGATTACCAGCACCGGTGCTGGTAATCCCTTACCGCTCTACTACGAGGTCCCTTAGCAGGTCCTTCCCCCATGGAAGGGACCCGCTAAGGGACTTCAGAGCTAATAACGGTACCGCAAATTGCGGTACCGTTATTAGCTCCATCCCCATTCCCATTGAGCCCTATGGGGGCTCAAATGGGAATGGGGAATGGTACCCAGAATGGGGACTTACCGGGTCCTCCAAGGTCGGAATGACCCGGTAAGTCCCTATTCCGGGAACACGGACCCGGAATGAGGTAAGGGGGTAGCCATGGCGCTAAGAGCGCCATGGCTACCGCCTACCGTGTAATGAGGCCCACTGAATTTATTAGTCAAGGGTGCTTCCCTTCTTGCAACCCTCTCCGTTCTCACAATCTTTCTCCTTGTATTAAACTGCCATCTTGGAACTGCTGTTTTCTTGTGTGTTTTTGCCTCCCTCATAGTGTGATCCGCTTTTTATCCGTGTAGGGAAGTGTGATGGAAGTCAGGTGTGTGTAGTGATCTGTAATTGCCTGACCTTGACTGACTGTGGTGTTCGGACATGTCAGGTATATGGTTTTGGTGTTAGTGTATTGTCACTCACTGTGCACTAGCCATGAAAAAGTGTTCATGTCGGAAAAAGGGGGGGGGGGTGGTTTTAGTTCCTAGTTATCTGACCTGGTAGGATGGGGAAAAGGTGTTACAGGGAAGGGCATATCGTGCCTTGCCTTCTGGTGTCCCACTTTGACTCCCCAAAGACCCCCTCATCCAAGCTAGCTTCATTGTTATGGGTGATGTCAATTACTGGCTTGGCCCCCAGCACGACCAAAGGGGGAAAGATCTGGAGTCTGCCTCATATTCCTTGGGGTTCTCCCAATACAATCGCCACCCGTCACATCAGCTTGGACATATTCTTGACTGGCTAGCAGCAACCAACGTGAATATAAAAGATCCCACCACTACCCCTTGTCCCTGGTCAGATCATTATTTTATCAATTTTGCTATTCACTCAACTTTTCCCTGTTAAACACAAAAGCAAAGCTTCACTATCCACAAAGGGTCGCAATTCTAAATTACTTACCCTGGAAAAAATTGCTCCCCTGGTCACCCACCTGACTAAAGTCCAGCCCACAGACTCAGGTCTGGAGCTCTCTACAGCCCTTCTGGACTCCCTCTGGGATATCACGAACAGACTAGCTCCCGAGAAACTAAGGAAACAGAAATGAGTTCCTTCTAACAAACCTTGGTTTACACCTGCACCACGCAAACTTAAAGTGCTTATGCGTAAACAACACTATAGCTGGAAAGCTAACCAATCTCCGGACTACTTCTTGCCTACCAAGAGACGGCCAGAACCTACAAAGCCGCTATATTGGAGGCTAAGAAGAATTCCTTTAATGAAATCAGAGACTAGAGAGTTATTTAAAATTCTCAAAGAGCAAGAACTGACCCCTGAACCTGAAGCAGATGAATTAGCGAAAGACAAAGGTTGGTGTCAAGCGCTTCAGGACGCCATGGTTGCCAAACTCCAGGGCATTAAAGCTAACATCATCCAGAAAAAGGCCAATATGTCTATGAAAGACAGTTCCACTAGCTGTCAGGAACCATCCAGATGTCCCACAATTTCCAAATGTTCATTTAATGCCATCACACTGGCAGAATTGACAGAGGTGGTCAAGCAGCTTAAAACCACAAGCTTCAAGGGTGTTTGCTTTTCAGCTATCATTATTAAAACATGTCCTCCTATACTGTTGGAAGCTATTTATTTATTTATTTATTCACATTTGTTAAGCGCACAGCAGCCGTGGGCATTGTGGTGCTGGTTACAGTAGATATTCATATCTTGGTTATAGTAGTCACGTAAATACATACAGCATGAAGATGGCATTGTGGCTTGTAGCACATATGTACAGATATCATAGTAGTGCGCAAGTATATATAGTAAGTTAGCAGCTAGTTGAAGAGTGTATTTTTTAGGTTTTTTCGGAAGGCCTGAAGAGAGGTTTCCGCTCTGAGGGCTGTGGGTAACGTGTTCCAGAGTTTAGGTGCCAGATAGGGGAATCCTAGACCTCCTGCTTTGGCCCTGGTGATTCGTGGCACTGTGAGTTGGTTGGTGTACTCTAGTAGAGTGGATCTGGTGGATTGTGTTCTGACTAGAGAGTCCAATAAGTAAGAGGGTGCTGTTAGGTTGATGCATTTGTGTGCGGTGGAGAGAATCTTGAAGGAGATTCGGTCTTTAACTGGTAGCCGTTTTTTCTTGCTTGGGAGATGTGCTCTCTTTTGGGAATACTTAGAGCTGCTCTGAGAGCGTTGTTTTGAGTGGTTTGGAGTCTGGCTAAGTTTTTTTTTTATGTCCCCGCTAGGAGGGAATTGCAGTAATCCAATTTAGCTCCTATTGTAGCTCTTGCAATGGAGAGGCAATTGTCTTTTGTTAGAAACGGCTTTATGGCATTGATTAGTTTGGTACTCAGAGCAGAGGCTGATACAATGGCGCTAACTTGCTTATCCATAGATAGTGTAGCCTCAATGTGGACTGCAAGCGTTTTAACTGATGAAAGGACTGGGATGATACAGTTGTCAATGCAGAAGTTTTGATAGGTTGGACTCAATTTGGCAGCGTGGATTTTTTACCAAGAATGAGGATTTCTGTTTTATCCCCGTTGAGGCATAATCCATTGATCGCCATCCAGGCTTGGATTGTAGAGTAAATTTGTTGGAGGGTAGAAGCGTCTTTGGTATAGCTCCCCGTGAGGGGAAGGAGCACCTTGGTATCATCAGCATAGTTTGTGTATGTGATCCCAAGTGCATCCAGTTTATCGAAGAGTGGCTTTGTAAATAGATTATATAGCGTAGGGGCAGTACAGGATCCCTGGGGAACACCACAGTGTATGATAGTGGGTTCAGCGTGTGCTATATTGGAGAATACTTTCATGGCTCTGCCTTGTAGGAAGGACGTGATCCAAGTTGCTGCGTGATTGGAGAAGTGTGCGGCATGTGTGAGGTGGTTGGTGAGGGTATTATGGTCAACGAGATCAAACGCTGCTGAGAGGTCTAGGAGCAGGAGTAGTGCAGGCTTACCCATGTCAAGGATGGAAGTGATTTGGTTTTTCAGATCTAGTAATGCAGTTTCCATTCCGCATCCTTTGCGGAACCCTGATTGTCTCTTACCAAGGATAGAGTTAGTTTCGAGGTACAGTTGGATTTGCCTTTGGGCAGCCTTATCTAGTATTTTAAGAAGAAATGGGACGGTTGTAATTGGTCTATAATTATTTGGTTGGGAGGGGTCCAATGTAGTTTTTTTTAGGAGAGGATGTACCCACGCCTCTTTGAGGCAGTTGGGGACTATACCTGTTTTGAATGAGGCGTTTATGAAGGTGGTGATTAGTGGAGCAAGCTGCTCCGTGCATTCTTTGATAATTTTAGGGCGGCATACATCGCCCTTGCATAGCGATGGCTTGAGATGTTTTAGGATGTCTAAGACGTCTGTCTTAGATATTTCAGAGAAGGAGAAATTGGGATGGATGATGTCTGAGCGTTTGTGGTGGGTTTGCTTCTGGTGCTTCTGTTTAGGTAATGCTTTGTAATGGTCAGAGATTTTGTTCTAGAGGAGGTCTATTTTTTTTAGCATGGCAGCTTGTCTGCTGGAGCACCAGGCTGCATCTTTAACAATTTTGTCCGTGCAAGTGGGAGGTACTGTTAATTCTTTAAAGATGGTAAATAGCTCTTTGGAATGTGAGTTGGCCGAAGAGATTCTGTTTTTGTAGGATTCTGATTTGGCTTTGTATATAGATTCTTTGTATTTTTTAGCGACGGTTCGGAAGATATCTTTAGTGTTGTCACAGGGGTTAGCCTGCCAGGTTTTAAGCGCCTGCCGTTTGGAGTTGTGCAGGTTAAGGAGCTCTTCTGTGAACCATGAGTTGGAGTGGAAGGATTTCTTTTCTTTTTTGTTTTCTAGTGGGGCGGCTGTGTTGATGGCGTTAGTCAATGTGTCTCTGAATAATTACGCTAGTATGACAGGGTCGGGGGAGAATGGTGGTGCTAGGCATGGGAGGTTGAGATAGGCACTGATGTTCTCTGCAGTGAGTTTTTTTGCGCTTGTAGCTACTTTGGCCGGTGTTGGAGTGGTCGGCTTGGCGCATGGCGTTATGGGGATGGTGAATAGCAGGCAGTTATGGTTTGTCCATGGGAGGGCAGTATTGGAAACCATGTTTGTGTCGCAGTTGCGGTCTATAATCCAATCTAAGATGCAACCTTTTGCATGTGTGTGAGAAATGACTTTCTGAGTGAAGCCAAGGTCAATAAGGTCCTTTGAGAAGGATGTGGCGGTTTTATCATTGGCGTCGTTGAAACCTAGATTTATGTCACCTAGGAGTAGCGTTTTGGTGGATTTTTTTTTATTGTTTCCTAGGAGGTGGGTAACTTGTCCTATGAAGTCTGACAGAGTTCCTGGAGGGCGGTAAACCACATGTATATTTATGGTACTATTAGGTGATAATTCTATTTTGGCGGATCGTATGTCTACTTTTCCTTCTCCCTGGTGGGGTATAGGTCTGATAGATATTCTCTCTTTGAATATTAGGGCTACTCCTCCTCCTGTTTTGGCTAGCCTGTCCTGTCTGAGGATCGAGTAACCTTTGGGAAGTGCGATTTTGATGGCTGGGCCGGAGGCTTTGTGGAGCCAGGTTTCCGTGATGGCCAATATGTCTAAATCTTGATTGGTGATAAGATCATTAACTTCTAGCACATGGGCATTGAGCGAGCGAACATTGAGCAGGGCACATTTGTAGCAAAGGTGTTGGTGGTTCGTTTTGATAGGTTCTTTGATTTCTGATTTAAGAGATGAGGAGAATTGTTTAGTATTCTTGTAGGAGGGGGTCCGGTGGTGCACCTTGGTGCTTTTAGTGCTGGAATTAGTTAGGCAGAGGTGATTGGAGTTAGCTTTGCGGGTGGTCTTAGAACCTAGGTGCTTATTTCTGAGTGAGATAGAGGAAGGTAAGGTGGCAAGGTTCATAGGCTGAGTGCGGTTCCTAAGTCTGAATAGTTTGGAGTGCAGTGTAGTGGGGTGCATGGCTGCGAGCGTGGTGTGTTGGGATGGCCTAGACAGTAAGTCTATGGTGTTGGATTTGGGGCTGCTGTAGTACATGCGGGTATCTTGACCTGGCCTACGATCGCGTGTGGGCAAGGTGCCTAGCATGCATATGAGTAACGGCAGAAAGTGCATGATGGAGTGGGGTGGCAGTCAAGACTAGTCAGTCTAACTGGCGTTTATTCCTTTTCCTTAGTGCAGTAATAACCTGGAGCAGCTGTTAGCCCTAAGAGCAATATGGAGTTACTAGAGAATAAGGATCTATACTAGCAGTGCAGTCAATACAGCTGGAGACAATAGTGGCAATGCAATTACTGGAGAGTAAGGATAAATAATCGCAGTGTATTCAATACTGGCTAGGTAAATAAGTAAATGCAAACAATATTTAGACCTGCAGTAAGGCGCTTCTAGTCAGGGCAAATGCAAGCATGGACGATAGGAAGATGTCATATCAACATTGGTCAGTCAAACATATCTTTAGCGGAAGGTGCTGTGGAGCAGAGTTAATACTTTGGGCTAATGGCTTACAAACAAAGAGTAGAACAAAGTACAGGCAATGCGCAAACCTGACTGGAGCAGGACAAAACCAGATGTATCAGTTTTAGTATTTGTGGATACGAGTGTGGGGTACAGTGGCGTTGCCTAGCTGTAGTGTCCCGGGGAGAACAGGGGTGGAACTGCGCCTTTTTCCACGGGCCTTCTTCCGGGAGCCGGCTTCCGCCTGCCGGTGTTGCGGATTGGACAAGGATAAAGCTAGTTGCTCAGCAACTAGTGGCAGCCTCGTTTCGGTGCCGCGTTGCGATCGCCATTTTGGGGTCAGGCAGTAAATGAAGACAAAGATGGTGCACCTCCGGTGCAAAGGTGTGCAAAAGCATGGATAAACAAATCTGGGCAGGAAAAAGAACAGCTTGCAGGTGCTGTTGGCTTCCAGTGGGCTATAGGGACGCAGATTGGCCTCACCATGTGCATGGAGTAAGCTGGATGCTTAGTCTGCAGGGGTCAGGCATCATATGCTGGTCGAGTGGCATGGATCACGTCGGTCGTGGTCTTGGAGGTAAGGGAAGGTCTCCAGCCCTCTCACCCTTCGGGGGCACGGAGAGAATAAGGCTCACTGGGGTGGAACAGGGCCTTTTTCCACAGGCCTTCTTCCGGGAGCCGGCTTCAGCCTGCCGGCATTGTGGATTGGACAAGGATAAAACTAGTTGCTCAGCAACTAGTGGCAGCCTCGTTTCGGTGCCGCGTTGCGACCGCCATTTTGGGGTCAGGCAGTAAATGAAGACAAAGATGGTGCACCTCCGGTGCAAAGGTGTGCAAAAGCACGGATAAACAAATCTAGGCAGGAAAAAGAACAGCGTGTAGGTGCTGCTGGCTTCCAGTGGGCTATAGGGACGCAGATTGGCCTCACCATGTGCATGGAGTAAGCTGGATGCTTAGTCTGCAGGGGTCAGGCATCATGTGCTGGTCGAGTGGCATGGATCACGTCGGTTGTGGTCTTGGAGGTAAGGGAAGGGCTCCAGCCCTCTCACCCTTCGGGGGCATGGAGAGAATGAGGCTCACTGGGGTGGAACAGGGCCTTTTTCCACGGGCCTTCTTCTGGGAGCGGGCTTCCGCCTGCCGGCATTGCGGATTGGACAAGGATAAAGCTAGTTGCTCAGCAACTAGTGGCAGCCTCGTTTCGGTGCCGCGTTGCGACGGCCATTTTGGGGTCAGGCAGTAAATGTAGACAAAGATGGTGCACCTCCGGTTCAAAGGTGTGCAAAAGCACGGATAAACAAATCTGGGCAGGAAAAAGAACAACTTGTAGGTGCTGCTGGCTTCCAGTGGGCTATAGGGACGCAGATTGGCCTCACCATGTGCATGGAGTAAGCTGGATGCTTGGTCTGCAGGGGTCAGGCATCATGTGCTGGTCGAGTGGCATGGATCACGTCGGTCGTGGTCTTGGAGGTAAGGGAAGGGCTCCAGCCCTCTCACCCTTCGGGGGCACGGAGAGAATGAACTATTCTCCAGTTTGTAAATGCATCTTTTAGAGAGAGCTCAGTACCGGATGCCCTCAAACGCTCCTGGGTGACTCCACTACTGAAAAAATCTGGCCTCTCCAAAGAAGACCCATTAAATTATAGACTCATCACTAACTCAGTTTTTGTTATGAAAATACTGGGCAAGGTTGCATCCAAACAGATTGTCAAACACATTGAAAGTCATCCCATCTTAAACTGCTGCCAATCGGGGTTCAGAACAAGGCATAGTACAGAGACAGCCCTCCTGGAACTCAAGTCCAGGCTCTTATCTAACATCGATAAGGGAGAAGCCACTATGCTATGCTGCTAGATCTTTCAACCGCTTTTGACCTGGTTGACTACACGCTAGTGGTCACCAGGCTCAAATAAGTGGCAGCATTTTCCTCACAAGCTTCCCGGTGTGTAGCTTCCTTCCTCCAGAAAAGGGTCAGCTGCGTCTGCTCGGATATTGCCGAAGCAGCCTCGGCCTCGATTGAATATGGAGTCCCTCAGGGAGCAAGTCTATCGCCTTGCTTTTATAACATAGTCACTGTTCCCTTCTTTACCATGTTGGAGAATGAACATATCTGGTTCATCAACTTTGCAGATGAAACGCAATGTATCATCCCTCTGACTGGTGACTATGCATGAGATGAAGATTGCATTAACAAGACGTATACCTGTATCGAAAAATGGATGGTGCAAAATGGACTTGCTTTAAATAGATCCAAAACCGAACTTATGATTGTGGGGTCTCCCAGTCGGATTTCCAAGCTATACCCCAAGTATAGTAACCTTCAGCTTGGTGAAGTTAAGATCAACACCCTCAAGAAGGTAAAGTCCCTAGGGGTGATCATTGACCAGCACCTCTCTATGAAAGCTCATGTGGGGAGCATGGTCTCAGAAGCGGGCTACTATCTCCAACTTTTTGCACATCTCCGACCCATGATCTCTCAAAGCAACTCATAAACACTGGCCAGAGCCATAGTTGGGGCCAAAATGGACTACTGTTGTAGTCTCCTGACTGGCATTAGTAAATCCGAAGTTAGCAGACTCCAGGTCATTCAAAATGGAACAGTGAGGGTCATCACAGGTCTATCTAGAAGTGACCATGTCATGCCAGCCAGAAGATCCCTGCACTGGATCCCCGTACAAGCGAGAATTTGTTATCGCCTCCTCCTTATCACCTTCAAGAGCCTTTTGGGCATCATGCCCAGCTGTCTGATGGAACTCATCAGGCCCATGAGTTCTTCTCGCTCCCTTAGATCCAATGAGACTAAAATGCGCATGATTCCGAGAAGTAAACTTAACAAGGTCGAAAAAGGAGCCTTTGCCATAGCGGCCCCAGCAGCTTGGAACAGATTGCTGCTTGATCTTAGGCTGGAAACCAAACTTGAGCCCTTTAAATAAAAGCTCAAGACCCTGCTGTTTGATTAAGAGCTACGCACCAGCTCTCGACCTCACCCACATAGCTTCCTTACTTGTTTATTTGTCGTACCTTCTCTTGTCCATGCCATCATGCCCACTGGTTCATTGCTGCGCATTATAAATGAACTAAAGTAAAAAGTAAAGTAAAAGTGATCCTCCCGCAATGGTCCACCCCCAGGAACTGGATTCAAAAGCGATGGCCATTTTCTGGCCACCTGGATGACAGATCCCCGGGGAATATTGAGTGATACACCTTCAGTTTTCTACCAGTTGACAACCTGCACTTGTGCACACGGTGCAACTCCACCTTGCACTGGCCTTCAGGAAGCACCGGGCCTAGACGTGGGTCCTGGATTTGCGGTCCTCTCAGCACTTACAGATGGTCTTGTAGCAGTGGACTGCCACCCTCTCCGTGTTGATGACAGCCGTTATGTCCTCCCAGAACTGGAGACGTCCTTCCTTGCTATGTTGCATCGCTGGGTTGATGAGGGCATCATGATTCTCCAGGACCTCATGCAACAGCACGTCAGCTTCTTTTGGCCTGAAGTTGACAGCCCTCAGCCTTGCTGCCATGGGGTTGCCACTCTGGTCCGATGAAGATGGTGCAGACATGGTAACCCTCGAGACAAGTGTGGGTGAGTAGGCTGGTCCTGGAGATGAGCTTTGAAGCAAAGGTGGTGTGTCAAGATGGGAGTTCAACACAGCAGCTGAGGTGGTCAGAGGGCTGGAGATAAGAGCACAGGCAATGGCTGTAAAGCAGGAACCCTGAAAACAGTGCATGTGTTCAGCAGGCACCCACACTTGACATGCAGCAGCACATGCCAACGTGGGAGACAGCACAGGACAGGAGGAGGCAGGCAAAATGGCACGTAGGCAGGAGAGTAGGTCTTCTGTGTTTCACTACGAAGGCAGCCGAGAACAGAGTAAAGGTCCTCAGCATGTAAGTTGCGTGACACGCCATGCATGCAGCATTCCTACGTGACTCACAGCATTGATGGGGATACATAGGGATGAGGAAATGCGCCACTGGCTGTGTGCGCTAAGGAATGAAGTCAGAGTATTGTTGTTTCCACATATTTTTGGGGTGGCATGCAATCCATTCCCTGCAGGCAGCGTTCTGGTCTTTTTTGCGGGGGATTTTGCATCTGCGCATACGCACATTTTTTCTATCCTCCTTTTTGAGGCATGCAGTCTGTCCCGTATGCACTTTTTCTGTTTGTGGTGGCCACTGCTTTATCGTGTACCTTTTTTTTCAATTTCAGGAGCTCTCTGGGTGTCGCATACACACTTTTTGTGTAATTGGGTGCCACTGTGTATTGTGTACCTCTTTTTTATTTTTCGGAAGCTTTCTGGGCGTCACATATGCACTTTTTGTGTAATTGGGTGTCACTGTGTCTCGCTTAACACATAATTTTCCCTTGTGGTGTACATTTGAGCCTTGCTGGACCACACATCTACATCATACATTACATACACTGTTCTCTGACTCACATTGTGCAGGACAATAACTTGGTGTGCCTCCCATTCATCCCTTACACCTGTAACATGAGTGGAAAGGCCCCAAAATGGAAAGAGGGCAGACGGGTCGGGGGTGGGTGTGACGGTGGTGAAACACCTGCCACAGCCCCAGAAGGTCAGTGAGGTGGTGGTAAAACACCTGCCCCAGTCCAAGGAGGACATCGTATGCCCCATTCCAAAGGCGGCCTGGAAACCTGAATGCCAACGTGGTTCGAGCCAGACAGGGGTAGCTGCAATCCCCCGTGCCTCTCATGGAAGGAAGGCCTGCCCTGCACAGCAGTTAGAGGCTCAACCCCAAGACACTTTACAGGACACACAGGAAGAAGAATGTCTCAGATGAGAAGTTCCAGATCCTCATTGTCTACGTGCACGATCACCAGGGGATCATACGTACAGTTGCAACATGTATGGTGCATTGGCAGCGTATCACAGAGCATATAAATGCATTAGGGTTGGAGATGCGCCCACCGGAACAGGTCATGAAGCGATTGAACAATCTCACCTGTTGCATGAAGCACAAGCTGAGTGTCAACCTGACCTCTGCACTGGTAACAGGAGGGGGGCCACCAGAGGAGGATCAGCTATCACCGCATGAAGAGGCTACAAGCCAATTCACCCTCATTGAGGTGGTACATGGCGTGGGAAGCCTGGAGAATTATGAGGACACATCAGGCGAGTGTCTGTCATTGTGCCTCCTGTGTTTTGCCAGTAATGCATCACCCACATCAATTGTGTATTGGCACATCCGGCTGCATTTGTATGATAGCCCTGAGTAAAGCATGTCCTGTGACATACAGACTCATGTCAATTGGCCACCATACTGGGGTTAGCCCGTGTCGCAGCCATTTGTGGCACATGTCTGTGTGACATGATAAATTCCCCACAGGGTACTCCTTGGCACTTGTGAAACATGTGAAACCCACAAGTAGTGTTCATTGCTACATTCTTGTGTTTCACTCTGCACTGCTAGACCGGTTCATGCACACAAGGTATCACTTACATGCCATGTCATGCAAAGTTGCATTTTCCATTTGTCACCTGCTGCTATGGGTTTCTTGTCACGATGCATATCTGAGTTGTCTGTCAACGTACATTGTCATGTTCCCAGAGTGTAGTTGCATGAATGTCCACAGACCACTTACACATTGACTCAATTCCAGTGCTACAGAGAGCCTAGTCATTGTGACACATGCTTCCTCTTACCCTCCCATGCTCTGTGCCCACTCCATGTTGCCACTGCCCTCACCCTCTTGTGGATTGGTGGAACTTGTTCATATCGCCAAATCCACTCTGCATCTCACTGCACTTTAGGGACCCTGACCAGAAGTCACACTTTTGGGTGTACCTACTCATGGAATTATTCACTTTCCATGCCTTTTTCAGGTCCTCATTTTCTGCTGTACCCTATCCCAGACCTGATTAGTGTTTCAATGGTTGGCTGTGGTTTTGTTTGTTGAAATGGCTGTCTGCCTGTTCCCAGGTGATGTCATTGTAGATTAAAATGTCACATGTGCATTACTTTTCCCCTGCTATGAGTGGCCACTTGACAGTTGAATGTCTCTTCATTGTGCATTTACAACACTGCTGAATGTCAATGGCCCCAGTGCTGGCATGGACATGATGGGGACAGGGGCACTTGTCGGCAAATGCCATGCTTCAGTTGGTTACAGGATCAAGTGTGTGAATGCCCAATGTCTGATGGATGCATGTCATGCCATATCTTCCCAGAGTACTCCTTGGAGCATATGTACATTGTTGTCTCTTTTGACATGTATCAATGTGTCTTTCTCTGTCCATGTGCAGGTGAGGAGGAGGAGGAAGAGTCAGTTGTGTGGCAGACCACTAGTGGGGGTTGTGGTGTGGTAGGCCATGAGAATGCACTGGTGCTGCAGACTCTTCAGAGTCTTTTGACTCAGAAGTCTCTGATGCTGAACCAGATGTGCATTCCTCAAAGAGGGCAGAGATGAGTACCACAATGGATGGAACAGTAGGGGCCCATGAGTCTGTGGCTGGGCAGCTGGCTTCATGAGGCCAGTCAGTGGTGGCACCCCCGTCTGCAGTAGTTACGGCTGCAAGGCCACCGTCCCCTGAATTGGTATCGGGTCCTGGGCCTGATGTCCAATGGAGAGATGCAGACCTGCAACCAATGACAGGGGTACCACAGCAAAGAACATGGTCCCTTGCATCAGGCTGCGGTGGGCCCCCACAAACATGGGGGACGTGTGCAGGTTGGGAGACAGAGTGGGAGCAACAGATGTTGTGTGCCGCTCTCCGACATGGATATGTGTTGCATAAAATATCTGAGAGCACACTACTCTTTGACCGTTGCCAATTCAAAATGAACATCCTTCTCCGCTTACATGTCCCTCCCAGCCAGGCCGCTGGTCAACATGTCCCATTCACATTGATAGGCATGTATGCACAACCTACACTTCAGCGCTTCATGACATGAGCTCTGATGACTCGGTTGTGGACATTTGTGTGAATTGACTTCACAGGACATGTTGATCACACTTGATGCATGTTGGTTTTGACAGAAATGCACATGTGTACCCCTGACTGACTGCTTCTGTGTTACCAAGTATGGTGAATTTTTGTGCATACTTTTGTACTACTGGTTATCATCACTGGTGTGTATTACATGTGTTCTGGTTTTAATTTCTACTTCATGTTTACTGCCACAGTCTGTGGGTGTACATTGTATCAACACAGTGTAGTTGCATGCATGTCGGACATCCTCCACTTTCTACCCCTTGACTTTATCTGTTGTCCCTGTGTCAGGTTCAAATGGGTACTTGAATCCATGCACACTTACTGGGGCAGTGTCACTCAGGGGCTGTGGTGTGTGAGGGGGTTAATGTACAGCTGCATGTCCATTTACTGTGTTGTCCAACAGTGGTATATGTTGGTTGATGTAGAGTAGGGGTATATGCGTTCAGTGCCTTAGTTGCGTGGACGTGGGGTACATGTGTCTTGTGGTTTAATGCATGCCACGGTGGGTTTTTGCCCTAGTTTTATGTGGGATTGGGCTACGGATTAACCCTAGACATGTGCCTATTAGTTGCCAATATGCCCTTTACTGCCCACCACTTTTGTCCTTCATGGGCTCTACATGTGGACATTTTCCTTCTATGTGCCTTCCGTGATCTCATGCCATGATGGTACTTTCAGAGGTATTTACATCACCATCATCATCCCTACATCACCTTGTATGTGCCCTAATCCACAGTGATGTTGGGCATGTCCACCCCAGTCTCCACTCCAGACAGTGTACCCCTTGCTATGGTTTTCACTTATCCCTCTCTCCCTGCCTCCCTCCCCCTCTCTCGCTTCTGCTACTCTCCACTCTTAGGCAATTCTCAATCTGTGTCCTGTCTCCCTCTTGCACCCTGTGGTCCTTCAGCACAGGGTGGTTTATACCCGTGTTCTGATTCCCTAAATGGTTGTCATGGATGTCCACTGTCTTTAGGTTTTTGCAATGCATGTCTTTACAATTTGAGGATGTGTTTCCCAGTGGGATGCAGTATATGCAGGCTAGGTGGGATTCTTGTGCAGGTAAGTGAAGGGCACTCAGGGTATCACTTGTGGTCTGGTGGTTAGCAGGGAATCTGACCCTGTGTGCATTCACTTTACTTTAACTTGTTTCGTGGGGCAAAGGTCCAAGTTCATGGGCGTTTTTGGAACATGGTGTTCTTATGCTCATGTGTCTGTGCATGCTGTTTTCGCACTCTTGTCATGGTGCCACAGGTTGCGGGATCGCAGTTGTGGGTGGGAGATCTTTGTAGGGCCTTTTTTGCTGAGCTGTCAGCAAGGTGGCAGGGGCAGCTGTTTGTGGGCTGTGACATGTGTTAATGGTTGTGGTGGTGTGTGTTTCCTTGCACTTTTCACATGTGAAGTGCCTGACACATGGCAACCCATAACATGATTCACAAATATTGATTCATGTATACAGATGACAATATTTAGCCTTTCTTGGTCAGGGTTCACCATTCTTGTTGTGCAGTCCAAAAAATAATCCACACACATGACACCATTGATGCACATGTTTGGGATGCTATGTTATCAACAGGCACTAGGCACACTGCATTGTGCAGGAATGTTTGTTTTCCATGCATATGCCATGCATGGTGCACCATGAGGATTACAGCTGCATGTTGACAGCTGCTGAGTGCATGTCAATGCTACCTTCGACTCAATGCACATTTGACCCGATGCAATCGAGTTGCACTGAAGTCGGCATTACCCTGCACTTTCCAGTTTCTTGCTCCGTTTTGTGTGCATTTGTCTCTGTTTCTCATTGTTTGTCATTCCTGCGTGTGTGTTTCATGCCAGTTACCTTGGCACCCAGCTTGCAGTCTGACATCTGCCTCTGCAAAGTGCTGCCTTCTGCAAGATCCAGTTTTCTGTGCAATTCGTGAGTCTTTGGGTTCAGGCGTGTTTGTGCTTCACATCATCTGCTCCCCTGCCAGTGTTCACTGCACTGTTCCAGTGCTATGCTGATGATGGCATGCCATGTAATGGCATAGGAAATACTGCCAGGGTGATTCAGCCTTGTATTTGTCTCAACAATGTACTTTTTTTGGGTCCGATCATTGTCATGCTGACTGTTGTCAGATGCGTTTGTTGAGTGTCATCAGCTTGATACTGGGGTAGGTGTAACATGGCCATTCACTGCATGGCACTCTGGGGTTCAGGTAGTGTGTGGGTTATGGGTGGCATTTTGTCAGTGTGAGTGTTTTGTGTGTTGGATTTGCATGTTGGATTTGCGTGCAGTATGCAGATCTGGCTTCATGTGTGTCAGGACACATGTTGATGGTCAGCATGTGAGTTTGTGTTTGCATTTTTTGCATGTCACTCAGGGGGGCACCTATTGCTTTAGGTTTGGGTGTTTGAATGTGTTTGTTGCACTCACATTGATTTTTCTTTCTCTGTAGATCCATCCGTCATGATGCAATGGATGATGGGATTAAGGGGATACTTGCAGTCGTATGCATGCACAGGAAACAAGTAAGATGTGCATTTTTCTTGTAGTTCACTTTTGTTGCTCTTTTTTTGTTCATATTCAATATGATTACTTTGATCTCACTGAGTATTCTGTGCATTTCGTGGTCAGGGAATGGGCTGGCAGTGAACATGTTCTTTTATTGTGTAACACCCATTTTGCATCCAGGGCTTTCCTTGCATGGGCTAATATGCCTTACTACTTGTGGTCTATGTGTGTGGTTTGGTGTCTACATGCAGTACATTTGTAGTCCATGTGACAGTCATCACAGGGTTTGTTTATTGTGATGTGTTATTTTTGGTATACTACATGTGCACTGTTCTTTGCAGTTGCTGTGATTGTGTTGGTGAATGGTACATTGCCATGCTGCATATGGCCATGATTCACTGTTGATTTTGCAATGGACTGGCTATGTTACTTGCTGTCTATGTGAGTCTCCATTTGGGTGTGTCAACCACTTTGTCTCACTTGTCAATTGTGTCATGTTCAGTGTGTTTTTTGATATGGGGTGCATTGTCTCCATATTGGCTGTATGTTTGTTACATGTGGATCCTGACACCACTGCTTTTGCGCTCACAGCGACAAGAATACGTTTGGGCCTGCCATGCACATTCTCACACAGGTGTGCAACCCTATTTAATAGGGCTTTTGGGGATCGGTGAAACTTTTGGAGTCTATGCATTCTTAACTGCTCATAATGGATAGTTGGCAAGATGATGACTTTATCTGTACCAAAACATATTTTGATTGATAATTTTGGGGACATTAGTGATGTTTTTGTGCCTCAGGAGTGGTTTCAATCCATGCCTACCGTGGGGGTGGTGGTATACTCCCACTTATGATTCTTTCATTTGGCCACAATATGTGCATCTTGTGTTATGCCTTATGAATTCACACTAATTTGCTCTACCAGTGGCATATTCTCAGGGTGTTTTTGGGGGCATGTAGGATTGGCACATGGTCCTCATTGAATGGCACCTGGGATGTGGCTTGATCATGTGCTCTCCACAGGGACAGGATTTCACGTAATGTAGGATTGCACCAGCTGGGTACATGCAGCCTCTCCACGTGCCCTTTGGCCAGCCATGTGCAAGGATCATGCCTGTGGCTGTGGGCAGTGGCCCACCAGCATGTCCACTGGGATGCCACGCTGCATGACAACATTGTGCAGCGCACATGCTGCCACAATGCAACACACCACATGAGTGGTCAAGGGAGCAGAAACATGACTTAAGTTATCCGAATGTGCACTCCACTATACCCCTAGTCACTACATGTGCAGTATTTACCTTACCTTAGCTGATGTGGTGGGATTCCGTATGGACATCATCATGAATGTGCTCAGCTGGTGGGGACTGTACCCTGTAAATGTGTACATGGTTGTCATTAACATTTGTTGGCGGTGTCTATTGGTCAGTGGGCAATGTGCATGCATGTGCGTGTCCGTTCATACTCACCAATGAGTCATGCGTTCCCTTGCTTGTCGGCTACCAGGCTCCAGTGTAGTGAAGCATCCCGAATATATAACTGTTGGGTGTGCTTCCTGAATAGTTTGCATACACTTCTGTTATTATTTATTTATTTATTGCATTTGATTATACACCCAAACCCAGGGGTGTCACGGTGTAGGTTACAGAATTACTTGCATAACTGTTCTGGTTACAAAGGAATAACAAAGTTAAACAAATACTTACAGAGGCTTTCTGGTTACAAAAGAATACCCAGGTTAGATGATTACACAGTTACTTACAATAGTTTCTGGTTACAGTAATGGCCGGGATAGGCGAAGCACATGATAAAAATTAACGGTGCCCTTAGCGAGTTTCTGAGCCAATGGTCTAGGGCCAAACAAGAGCTGAATACATCATGCACGTTAATATTTGTTTAACAGACATGTTTTTAGCAGTTTCTTGAAGAGCGTAAGGGAGGGTTCATTGCTTATGTTAGGTGGTAGTGAATTCCAAATTCTGGGGGCTGCTACAGGGAAACTGGAGTCACCTGTTCTAGAATTCTTGAAGTAGGGTATGAGCAGATCGGTATTGGAGTTAGATTTGAGAGATCTGGTTGACAATTTGCGCATGGGGCATTGGCTGAGGTAAATTTGGGCATTAAGGGTAATGCATTTGTGCGTGATAGTGAGTGTTTTGTAGAGTATTTTGGCTTGTAGCCAGTGAGCCTTTCCCCTATACTGAGAGATATGGTCCCTTTTGCTAATTCCAAGAGCTGTTCTCAATGCTTTGTTTTGTAGTAGTTGCATTTTTATTAAGTTTTTCTTAATGGTACCTATCAGGAGTATGTTACAATAGTCTAACTTGGACAATATGAGGGCTCTTGCTAATGTGATGCAGTTTTGGGGAGTAAGAAAAGGTCGACTAAGGGAAATGAGTTTCCTGTGTAGGCAGTGGAGGAGGCCAGTGAATTGATATGTTTGCACATTGTGAGACTAGGGTCCAGGTATACCCCCAGGGTTTTAACTTGCTTTGAGATGGGAATGGGGGTGCCATCTATGCCAAAATCTGTGTAGTCTCTGTGTAGTCTGTTCATACGGAAAGTAGCCCCTACAATGAGGATCTCAGTTGTTTCTCCATTGAGACATAGGGTGTTTGTTGCCATCCAATTTTCGATTATGTGGTAGATATTATTTATGATGATACTGTCATGTGATCGGGATGAGTATCTGCGTATCATCTACAAAGTTGGTGTATATAACGCCCATGGTGTCAAGTGCAGTGAACAGGAGTTTAGGGTGGGAGAAAGGCAGGAGCCTTGCGGTACACCTAACAGGACTGTTATGGTATCAGCTGCTTCTTCACCTATGGCTACTCTAGAGGTGTGTTCGGACAAGAATGATTTGATTCAGGTAGTTGTTTCAATGGACAAGTGGAAGTTTTTGGAAAGTGTTAGACATTATTTGTCGTTGTCCACTAAATCAAATGCAGCAGACAAGTCTAATAGCAGTAGAATGCAGAGATTCCCTGTATCTCTAATGGCGTCCATCTGAGTATGCCCTTGGAATCTCACACAACCTGAACATTGATTGAGTGCCAATGTTTGCGGTTGCGGTATATGTGCCCTTTCAACCTGGGGAGATGTAGAGCAACATGGGTACAATCTATTGCACCAAGCACTCGTCAGTGGTGTGCCATAGCATAGAAGTCCTGAATTACTATTTGCCTTTCTGCCAGTGTTCTTGGCATATAGATGTGGCAGCGCACACAAGGTTGTGCAGTTATGCACGCTAGCACCTGGTGTAAGCATTGTGACTGTGTGGCCCATGAGATGCCACCTACTATGGCAGTGGGCCTCTGGAAATATCCAGTTCCCATGAAATGTAAGGCAGTGAGCACTTTTCGTAGGGGGTTATGGACCAGGGAGCACATGGTGGATGATGTTAGACTATCTTCCCACTGCCTGATCAGGTCTAGGATGATATGGGGGGGGATGTACCTGCCATAGACCTGGTCCTCTGGCATTGCAAAAAGGGTGGTACATGGGTTAAAGATCAGAGCCCTGGCCATCCTCCTCCTGCAGTGTCTGTGCCCGATCGCTCCAACAAATGATGGATTTGTTGTGGCTAGACTCTTTTCATTTGGTGTGTATTGTGTGCTTTATACTCATTTGTTACAATGTGCATTGATGTTTACGCCTGCTATCAGGTGGCGGAAGTGTACCGGGATGTGCATGAACTTTTTTGCCACGCGACGCTCAGAGTTTGAATCCATGAAAATGTATATATTTGTGCTGGCATGGGCGTGGGATTGCTCGACCATGGACCATCCCTCAACACGCCCACATTGTCACGTGTTATTGCTCATTTTGCATGTTACACCCCCTATTTTGGTTGCTGCGTAGGCCCGGCCCCACTCTGTTTGGAGTTTCTATTCTCGGCACAAATAATTCCATGAATCGAGCCCTTTGAGTAGTACTTAAGGGGGAGATTTTTGATAACACGTGATGCAAATTGTGCATTTGAAAGCATATGTCATTAACAATGATTGAAACTACTAGCCAGATGATGAAGTAACTTATCAAACTGTCCCACATTGGCTAAAGAAGTCGCTCACTTTGACCCAACATACTGGCCCACTGGCATTTTGGTTGTTGGTTCTTAAATGGCCATATTCCCCTATGGGCCAGTCCTAGCCTTACCTTAAGACATGCATTCCTTTTTTGAAAACTAGATAACTATGCGAATGCTGTCCTGGTGTGACGTGAAACTGTAAATATAAGCCATACTTGAGTTTGAGGTATGTTGGCAAGCATTTCTCATAATTATCCAACCCACAGTAATTGGATATCACATATGTGTCAACCCTGTGTGCCCAGCCAGGCTGTCTGTTGCTGCTGGCAGCATGACTGCAGTCCTGGTTGCCTCTCTTTGTTTCTATACTATTCTGATACAATTCTGACACATCTATGAATTTGATAAATGTGTGTAAAACGACATAATCCATTTCTATGGCAGTAGCCATACAACAATAGACAAAATAAAGCAACATTGCTTCTTCTTGGTATTGATTTGGAAACAACCACACAAGCTACCTACTCTCCGATCTTTGGAGGCCTCATGTCCTGACCACTAGATCTGGAAAGACATTCCCACAATGAACAGGAAGTGCCCACATTTTGAGTAGTTCATCCTAGATGACATTTGGATGAGCATTCTAATTAGTTTGTTTGAAGTTTTATCAGATGTCATAGTGAAGGACATGTTGTTGGAACTCCTAATAAGTGAGACTGGAGGGCATTATTGGAGGCAGGATTAGGAAAATTGCAAAGGCTTCGTAATTTTGGAGTGCATTTAGAGTGGTTGTAGGAAGAAAGTGAGGGAGAGCTAGTGAATCACTTGGACTCTGTCAGAGAGTGAGATTTAGGATAGGATTTGCTTACGCAGTGCGATTTGGCAAATTCAGTGCTTCAGTGTGGGTAACAAGCAAAAGTGCTAAGTGCTACCAGCAGAGATTGGGTGCAGGGATGAAACAACATTCAATGTCCATCTTGTGAAGCGGGAGGACAAGGCATGAGGAATCAGATGGCACCTAGAAGGAGGAACAGAAACATCTTGAAATGCCTCAGGGTAGGTTGTAGAAAAGGGTGGCTCATTGGATATTGTTGGGGGCACAGCAGAGGTCTAGGGAAGCACCAGGGGGGCACTAGTTAGCAGTCATGCCTGTCTCTTGAAGAGAGTGGACAGGACAAGTGCTATAGGGTAACACCTGGGAGAAGACGTTGGAGAAGCCAGGAAAACCTGCAAGAAGTTTAAGGGAGAGGCAATCTGGCTTGGTTTTGCTGGAAGGGAGCAACAGAGATTCTGGAAGATGGCGAGTACTATGCCAGTATGTGTCCATGTTGTGAAGTGAACAAACAAGACATGTTCCATTGGTGGCACTTAGCTGGAGGAGCAAGAGAAGCCAGGAATTCCTAAGGGCAGCTTTTGGGAGAGGCACGCTCAGTGGATTTTGCTGAGAGGGAGCAAGAGAGATGTGTGGAGGACACTAATGACAAAGATATGGACACAAACAACTCGTCAGCATACAAACAAGTCCAGAGAGAGGTGAAATATGCTGCTCATGGTCTTTCAACTCCTGCAGTAATAAATACTCCCACTAGAACCGATAGAGCAACATTCCTGGAGAACATCTGTACATACACTCTTTCTTTCTTAACCCATTACTCCTCTCATAGCAAGGACTATTGTTTGGCTATAAAAATATCCCATGAGATTCATTTTAGAGATCTCAACACCATCCCTATTCCTTATTCTGGCCACAATCTTTTCTTGTCTGTAATTATTTTCAATAAAAAGCATAAGCCATCAGATAAAATGCCAAAGAAATCTTTTAGAATTAAAAGTAAACCATGCTGTTCTATGCTTACATCATTGATTTCCTTCATGTCAGTTTGAAGTAATCAATGGATTCCGCTAAATGTTTGATCTCTTTCTTTGCAAAACGTTCTTAGAGATGCTCCTGATGAGGCATCTACACTGAAGTTATTACATTTTGTTTCAAAATATAAAAAGTCCCCTTGGTTTATTTCACACCTATTTACTGTGAAACTGACCTATAGACAATCAGAAACTGAGTGCAGAAAATCTGGTAGAGTTTCGGACCTTGCTCAGCTGAAATCGGCTCTTGATTTTAGTGAAGAAAAACATGACTATTTGCATGAGAAAATGTCACAGCTACTAATTCTACTAAACTACTTATCTTCACCTTGCTGTATTAAGGTTCAGCTTTAACCTTCAGCAGATATCCATGAAGCTCTAAATGCCCCCTTTATGCAAAAGCTAAGGCGCATTCACACTGATATATCAAATGACACTACTGTTGCTCCCTCCCCCTTAGGGACATTCTTTCTTTCTTTGTGGACCATTACCCTGTTCTACTTTACTACAGAAGAGTTTAGAAAGAGGACATTAGACCAGACCCAGCTTTTCCTAATCCTACTATTAATCACTGTGACAGGGACAGCTCCGTCAACAGGGGCAGAGAGCCCACCACAACCCCATCTGTGCCTGGATGTAGGCAGTCCTCCTCCCCACCTATCCTTACCGACAGAGGCGGCAGCCTCCGGACTGCCGCTGCCACAACCCTATCCGTGCCTGGATGTAGGCAGGCCCCCGTCCCACCTCACCCATCCTTACTGACAGAGGCGGTGGCCTCCGGACTGTGATGAAGCAGCCACTCCCGGGAAATAGTAGCAGCAGGATGCCAGAGAGCATGTGACATCTGCAGCATCCCTTCCAGGGGATGCTGCGAAAAAGCACACCACTAGCAAAGGAGCGCCATGCTTATCTCCAACACTGGCCAGCAAAGGAGCATGGCTCCAGCTGGCAGATGTCAGCTGGAGCCCGTGAATGGAGCCACCACTACCCCACCAGGGATTTCTCGTTTGAGAAAAGGCCCCAAGAAGGCCTTAACCCCTGGTCCATCAGGGATATTGTTTTTATTCAATTCAAAGAACCTGCAAGCCTTAAGGAAGTTCTAGTCTTTTTAAGCCCTCCCATTGCCTTCCCCTGTCACACTCTTTGGAGGCAGTTACGTGATTGGACAGTAGCCAATCCTGGGAGGGTGTGGGGTTTTAAGGAGGTGTGTGTGAGTGTGCCAGTGTAGGTTAGATGGGTGAGGACAGGAGGCAGAGGAGGATGTCAGAGAGACCAGTGGAGGTGAAAGCGACAGGAGTCCAGTGACTATTGTTAAGGAGTGGTTCAAAATAGTGTTTGTCTGAAAGAGAGAAGTGTAAGGAGTAGAGGTAGAGTAGGAGTAGTGGAGTGGGGGGTAGTAGTAGTGGTGGAGGTAGTAGAGGTTGGGAGTAGAGTTTGGAGGTGGTGGGAGTAGCCGGTGCAGGACATTAGTAGTAGAGGGGGAGTTAGTATTGAGGGTGAGCCGGGCACCATATCCATGGTTAACTGGGAAGGTAGTAGTGAGAGGTAGTGGCAGTAGTGGAGTGGGAACAGTAGTCATATCAGTAGCAGGTCGAACAACAGTGAGTGGGAGAACAGGAGTAGATATTGGTGTACAGGAGTTAGTATTAGAGGAATAGAATTAGAGTGAGCGGAAGGAGGGAGAAGAAGGAATAGAGGCAGAGGAGAAGTTGGAGGTACCAGTGGGAGTAAGAAAGAAGTGGGAAAGGAAGTTAGATCAAAGGGTGGAGGTTGAAAGGTGGAGTGTGAGGTTGGAGGGACAGTGGCAAGGTGGGAAGAGAACAGTTAGAAGGTTCAGTATGGTGGAAGGACAGGAGCGATTGGCTGTGGAAGGTGTGAGCATGACACTGGGTGAAAGAAGACCCCATTCCTTATTCCCGGAGAGACTAACCAACAATAGAAGAAGGAAAGTTAGAAGTTCCCTAGGGAGACAGATAGCCAGCAAAATAGGGAAAACAATAGTTAGAAGAACAGATAGGTGTTACTGATCGATAGTGACTAATAGCACAGTCAGGAAGTCTGGGGCTGGGAGGTGGGACCCCAGCCGGGGAAGTTGAGAGAGGAAATGGCCGGCTCTAGCGCCAAAGTTCCCAGCCCATTAGGCCGTCAGCAACCCGAAGTGGAAAATAAACCACCCATTCTGATAATTGCGTTTTATAAACACACTTGAAACTTGACTTTAGGAGTCAGTGTGGTTCTTTGTGGCAGGCCTCCCCGTCACATCACATCGATGCCACTCTATATTTAGTTACCAATGTAAAGTGTCCACGTAAATCAATCTTTCTTTTACTCCTGGATGACCGCGTATACTTAAAGCATCCAATTCTTACTCATCTCAGAAAAAAAATACCGAACCACACTGTTTATAACAATTATCACCCAATTGCAGGACTCCCTTGGTTCTCCAAAATTGTGGAGAAAGTTATGTTAAAACGATTGCAAACAAATCTTGAGCATCCACGACTGTTGCTTTCTTTTGAATCTCTATTTAGGTCTCACCAAGACACATGGACTGTAATCCTGCCTATTTGGGATAGCATTCGCATTCAAGCCGATAGGATCATCTTTCCCTTTTTTACACTGTAACACATTTGCAGCATCCAACACTGCTAACCAGGATGTGTTGGTGGCATGGATATCTCAACATGTGGTTGACAACATTTCCAGATTGGACTGATTTGGACCATTTTTCAGTGACCGTCTGTAAAGTGGGACACTTTTAATTGTCAATTCTTCCAATTAGGTGTTGAGTTTATTGGGGATCCCTGCTGTTTGCCCTATTGATCAACTTTAATTTGCTTTCACTTCTTAATCTGCTAGATTCGCTAATCCTGCATTACTTCTCCTATGCTGAATAATAAGCAAATGTTCTAAGAGTCTCAGGACATCAGAAGACTTCTCAGAATTAACAGCTGGTCTCGAATAGCTTCTCTATTGGATGTGGGAAATGGCATAAAGCACAACTCGTCCAAATCTGAGGTTATGATGTTGGGTCATTGACATCCACTGAACAATTCAGTTTTCAGTTACTTGTCTTTTACCCCCGATATTATTAGGCCATAAGGTAACTTAGACAAGAAAAATCATATACATGGGAATATTATGGGAATCCAACATACATTTTGATGCTTACATACGAGCAATACTTGTGTTTTTACTTGACACTGCACCAGTTGAAATGGTTGTTCCATTTGTTCCTATGAATTTGCACAAGGCCATTGCTGGTGCCATTGGTAACTGTCGACTAGACTATGACAATGTTATTTATAATAATTTGACATTGATCTATTTTGTTCATATACTGACTGTCCAAACTGCAATAATGTGCCTCGTTTAAGGCCTGAGGAGGTTCAAATCAGTATCCCCTTCTGATGATAGCTGGGCTTTTACACTGTGCAAAAGCGCAGTCTGCTGTGTACATGTTAAGGACCTTTGATTAAGCCCATGACACATACCGTTCCTGTTCTATATCTAGCACCCAGATGCAATTATGTGTTTTGTGCATTTGTGTCACCAGCACTGTATAAATATTCAAATCGTATTACACAAATTAAATCAAGCACATGCTTTTTGCACTGTAGAGGCCAGAATTGCACATGGTCATCTGAGGATACCAACAACTCCTGTTTTACACCCTCGGTTGCAAGTCTCTTTTGGGTACAAACGGCACTGCAAGAAGATGCATTGGTATTGAAATAAACCATTGTATATCCACTGAGACAAACAGAGGAGTTTGCATTTCCAGTTTCGACAACCCTGTAAGTTGCAGAAGTATGAGGTGTGCAGTTCTTACCAACCCAAGATCAGGGTTGAACAGCAAGCAAATGATTTGAACAGAAGGAGGGGACTGAACATTGTTGGCCTGTGCCCCTGCAGCCCCCATCAACTGGGTCAGACAGACAATAAGATGGATGATGATCAAGGAAAAGATTATACTTCATCAGAGTCCAGACGGGCAGTGGAATTGCTGTTGGAAAGCAGTGAGACTGAGAAGGATCAAGAAAATGACATTACAGATGCAAAGACTGTAATATACTCAAAGCTCATGCCGCACCTGTGTACAGTCTCTTTGAGAAGTAGCCTTTATGTTTCAGATCGGAAAGTACATCACATCATGATGTGGCATCCAGGACACCAATAGCAACACCATTGTCAGCAACACCACACCAACATGAACCCAATCGGTTTTCTATCCCAACATGAGCAGCATCAAAGGTGTGAGTACTTCACAGAGAATAAACAGCTCCCAAATCTGCTCATTTGCACACTCTGCAGGAACATGGTATGCTGAGCAAAAGGCAGGGACTGCATTTAATACCTCATCTATGTGGTCCCATATGCAGTAGCACAATGCATAGATGTGAAGAATTTCTCACCATACCATCAGACAAGCAGCAAACTTCAAGCAGTCCATTTAATGACCCCTGTATGTTGACAGCCTTTAATAGAAAATAAAAGCAGATATGGAATCATAGGGAGGGCAGGCAACAATATTTTCTTTCATGGGGAGTTCAGCATTAGAAGGTTTGAATACTACTGGCCTAAGAGAAGGATACATCGTTCTGTGCCCTGAACTCCAATGTTGCATATCAGTAATTCCCAATTGCATCAGAGCCAAGTTATTTCCATTTATTTCAGAGAATTATGGGAATATGTGATCCTAGCAGACATTTTTTCTCTCACAATATGGTACCCGAATTATACAATGAGATTATGGCTACAATGGGGTGAATACTACAGCTGTCTGTAGTGCACAAATAATACTTAACATGGGTTTGTGAACCAGTGGTCCGAGCGTTGACTGTATGACAGTCATTTCACATTCCCTTCCTCTAATAGTCAGGATGTTTCTCAGAGTAATTAATGGGAATGGCAGTTCAACGCAATCCACCCTCAGGCGACCTTTTGCATGGAAGGACTTCAATGCAGAAGACACCAGGAACTTAGTAACTGGGAGTAGGAGGTGGAGGTGGAAACGCTGAGGAAACAGACAATGGCTAAAGTGTCCTTGTTGCCTTTTGGCCACAATGCATTACCCCTGCTTTGAGAAAGTCCTCCGCATGGGCACGTGTTTTAACAGCAATTTCTTGTGAAAGAAGATCAGCTTTAATTTCAGCAGGACTTACCAAGGCATGCATTCACTGTGACAAAAACAAGTGTGCCCAAGGTGAACATGGCAATACCTGAAGACACCAGTGTTTACCTATGGGACCTCTTCTTTGTTCATGTTGGACAGGCTATGTGAGCAGAGCAGTGTCACCGGAGATTACTGCAGCACGTACAGCAGATCTTTAGATAGGGTGATTAACACTGTGCCACTGTCAGCTATTGTGCAATGTCTGCGCTGTGCTGTTACCTTTTGTGGAGTCATTCAAGCAGGTTCACTGACACAATGCATCTTAGAGTGGGGAACTCCCCTTGATGTACCTGCCTGAGTTCCAAATGACCAACATAGAGATGGTCTGTGCCATGGTTGGTGGTGTGGATGTGGCAAGTCTGGTTAGGTACCTCCTTTTGGATCTATGTGATTACTGCGACCCCCAGAGGTCTGACAGCCGAAAATGGAGACGTTTTTAACTCCCTTTACACCAGATACATATGCAGGGAGAGACCCCCTGCCGTTTCCCATACTTGTATTATATCCCATACCCCTCCCACATATATATGTGGTGTAAGGGGGGTTGGGGAAAAAAAGTATGAATTTTCGGCAGTTGGAATTCTGGAGGCGACATTTTGGTAAATTTCCCCTGCTTTATAACAAGTGTGGCAATTCACAGGTGGTTGGATGTAAAGGTAACCTTGGGTACTTGATGATTCAGACACACTGAAAACGTTCAAGGATGCTTTTTTGCAGCAACTGCAACCTCAGTTGGAGAAATAACATTGGCAGCAGTAAGAACACTAACCAGAAAAGTGTTTGCCAAAATCAATGGGCAGTATATCACTGACATATATTGAAAACTTTGTGAAAAGTTTGGGTGTAGCCTACAGGGGAGAATCTTGTTTACACCTCCTCATAGAATTGGCCATTTTCAATGAAGTTGGATCATCAACAGAAACATACACAGGACCATTAGCTTCATGTCTAACTACTAGACACTTCACTAATGGGATGGGGTGATGGCTCATTGCATGATCAGTAGGCTGATTTGCAAAAGCACTGGTGCACGTTGCTGTTAATTGGCTGTACTATCCTTCACCATGGGGCAGTCCAAGAAAGTTTTTAGCACAGCAGGGTCCATTGCCTCTAACAGATTAGCAGCCTTAAAATGCCACATGTTGAATGATTGTGATGTATAAAAATGGCCAATCCCATTGTAGAAGGCAATGGAACAAAATGTATCCATAGCCAAAACACCAGCTCGGATGATGATATTTGCTGCTTAGTACATGTCAGACACTGAAAAGTGAAACTGGGGTGTTTCTTTGTGTGTGTCTTGCACATTCTCCGGTGCTGACTATGTGTGATGTTTTCGAATCATGATCACACTCTTCAAAGATTCTCACGTTCTCCCACAGCAGGCAGCCACCTAATAAAGATCTCTTGCCCTTTTATAGTGTGCAGCAACCCACAAGGCTTCTCAGGCTCTTTCAGATGGCATAGCAACACACTTAGGTTTTCTAGCACTTTCATGAGGGGCAGCCACCCACTAAGAGTCTCATGAAATTTCACAATGTGCAGTTGCCATGTGTCTCACGAGTGAAGGTATGCCATTAAGGATCCCTCTCAATTCTGGACAGATAGATTCAGGGGTATCACTTAGAGGGTGAGAATGTGATCATATCCAGTGAATTCATTCTCAATCCCAGTGTGCAAGGAGGTTCACATCAACAAATGCAATTATAATTCAAGACTGGGTTGCAAGCACATAACTAACAAACAAAGACTAAATGAATTCTCCTAGTCATGACTGCATTAATTATTTGTCACCCAAAGCAAAATTTTCCTCTCATTAAAAACATGCATTGCCAAGAAGACTGAAGCAGTCCGGTACCAGTTTGAACTCCTTCACAAAGTCAAGCATTTCATCCAAGCCCGAGATTCAGTCCTGGTCGTCTTCTAACTAGATGGTGGCAATACCCAATTTGCACAGTTTTTATGTGATCAAGTCAATAAGAAAAATGCTTGGTCAACTTTTGTACTGTATTTATTGATACATATTATTGTGGAGAAAATGGGTCATCCTGTGTTTGATGCATTACACTGAAATTCATCAAGATGTTTTACATTTGCAATAGCAATGTTTACCTGGCCTCAAAAGCATACACTCTCTCATAAAGATAATATAGGAACATAGTAAATGGCCTTAATAAAGCATGAGGTGATATCTGAAACGTGTCAGCCCATTTTTCCTTGCCAATAACAATGATCTGTGTGAATGAATAAAGTAGAAAAGCACAATGGCTGACTGAGCCTTTTTCATATTGAATAACAAACATACAAAGACAACCAATTTCTTGCAAAATGCAGCTCAAGTTGTAAACATGTGCCACCACTCCTTTTGATCTACATGTTTAATTTATTTGGATGGACTATCACCTTACCATTGTTATAACGATCAATGGTGAATTAAGGAGAGACTCTCTCTAGTGTGGTGGCTATTAGCCTGAGTCTCCTGGGAATTACTTTTTGTTCAGGAAATTGTTCAGAAATACTGAGGCTGAACTCCAAACGTTAAGGTATTTGCAAAACAAAATCAGTCTATAACCCTCCACCCTTTTAGCTAGCTTTCCCTATCCTCCCTCCTCTCCCCCTCTACCGGGCTCCTTCCTCACCTTCACAGGGCATACCTCTGATTTGTAACCCTCCCCAGAAATCCTTTAAGGCTGGCCACATTCATCATCTTTCCACTCTCAACTCTCACTCTGCCATCAAACACTCCTATGACATCTGTCGCCTACTCGAAGAATTCAACCTTGATATCCTCGGTCTCACTGAGAAATGGTTCACTGCCAGCTCTGTCACAAGCTTTGACACTCTCCTCCCTGATGGCTACAAGATTCTCTCTGCACCCAGATCCACCTTATCCGGAGGGGTTGTGGCCCTGATCGTCCGTGAGTGGATTCCTGCCTCTATGATTTCCATGCAGACCTACTCCTCTTTCAAATGCATTGTCTGCAGGCTTTCTCTCTCCTGGCCACTCTCTTACCATGGCTACTATATATTGGTCACCTGGTCAGATCTACTCCTTGCTCTCTGAGTGGGAGGGTCTCTCTCCTCTTTCCTCCTGTCCTCAACCACTTAATTCCTCTTTCTTGGTGAACTCAATATCCATCTGGATGTTCCCTGTTCCTCCTCTGTACTCTTTTGTGACCTCTGCAATTATCTCTCCCTTTCTATTCTCCCCTCTGGCCCAACTCACTCTGCAGGGCACACACTTGATGTTTTGATCTCCTCTGACCTCCCCCTCTCCATACCTCTGAGCACTCCTCTCTCCTAGAGCAATCACACCCTCCTTTCCTCCCATCTCTCCCTCTCTACCCCCAGGCCAAGCCAACCCCAACACTACTGCCACCTGCCTTCTTGGACAACCGGCCCATGAATCGTGAGACACTTGAGACTTTCGCTGCCACCTTCTCCCCCAACTCCACCTCTAGCTGACTCACATCCTGACACATCCCTTGCTATGCTCTACTCTTCTATCTCTGATACTCTTGATGCTCTTGCCCCTGTCATGAGGATCTGCTTGAAGCCTGAAGCCAAGTGCAATTCTTGGTACGGCTCTGACCTAGCTACCCTTAAACGTAAGTGCAGGGTGGCTGAGAGGAAATGGAGAGCTTCTTGTTCATCCTTTGACAAAATGGCCTGCCACCTGCTCCAAAGGCAATACCGGCTCCTTGTCAGTTTCAAGAAAAGAGCCCGCATATAGCCCATGTCTCCGCGGCCTCTAACAACTCGGCCAAACTCTTCAAAATCTGCAAGGAGCTGGCCAACCCTGCTGCAGTCTCTACCTCTCCTGTCGCCTCCCAGGCCATTTGCAAACCCTTGCATCTCACTTCATCTCTAAAAGCCAGGACATCTTGTCCACCCTCTCATTGGAACCCCCCTTCTACTTCTGCCAACTCTGACCCTCCTGCAGCTACCCCCAAACCATTTTTCTCTTCCTTTCCTCTTTTCTTCCTTCATGAGGTTTCTAAAAAAGTCTGATCTATGAAAGTATTGTCAAAACAGGTTCTTCCCTGTTCTTCCAAAACCATCAAGGACCACATTGACACCCTTGCTTCTGTCCTGGCTGATTTCTGCAAACTCTCCTTCACCTCAGGAGCCTACCCCACCCCTCTCAAGGACTCCCTTGTGCACACTCTTCTCAGGAAACCCACAGCTGACCCTTCCTGCCCGACTAACTATCGCCCAATCACCATCACTCCTTTCCTGGGCAAACTCTTGGAAAATCTGGCCATCTCACAGCTTAACTTTTGCACTGCTTCTGGTGGTTGTCTCCATGACCATCAGTCAGGCTTTGGAGCTCCCAGAAGCACATAAACTGCTCTCATGAACATCTGAGAAGACCTGCTCTCCAACCTTGACTCTAACCCTTCTTTCCTCATCCTACTCGATCTCTCTTCTGCCTTCAACATGGTCAACCATACCATCCTGCTCAACCATCTCCATGAAAACCTGGGTATCAGAGATCAGGCTCTGGCCTGGCTGACCTCTTTCCTCTCTGATTGATCATCCGAGGTACAACTTTGTTCCTTCCTTTCCTCTATTTCTCTCTCTACCTGCGGTGTTCCCCAGGAGTCTAACCTCTCACCCTGTCTTTCCAACCAATACCTGGCAACTCTCTCCCATTGTATTGCTGCTCTCTGCTTCAACTTTCAGTGCTATGCGGATGACACTTAACTCATTTTCAGGCTTCCCTCAGCCACCTCTTCTTCTTCTCTCATCTCACATTGTCTGTCTGCTATTCAGGAGTGGTGCACCGCCAACAATCTCTGCCAACAAGATGGGGATTCTCCTCATCGGCACACCTTCACCCTCCTTTACAGCCAGCTTCCCTTGGCCCTCCTCCTGCCCCCACCTGCGAGGCTAAGAACTTGAGGTTATCTTTGACTCCATGCTTTCATTGTCTGCCCACATCTTTGATATCTCTAAAAAGTCAAACTTCCAACTGCACCTCCTCAGAGGCATTCTGCCTTTCCTCTTCCCCTTCCCCCAGAAGCCCACAGTCTCTCCAGCCCTGATTCTCTCCAGGTTGTACTGCTGCAACAGCCTCTTTCTAAATCTACCTGCTTCTACTCTCTGCCCTTTGCAACTTATCAAGAACAGGACTGAGAGATCGTATCTCTCCAGACCTGAAATCTCTTAATTGGCTCCCAGTGGCTGCAAGGATTAAATTCAAAACCCTTTGCACTGTCCACAAGGCTTTGTGGAGCCTGGGTCCAAAACACCTTAATCTGTCCCTCCGTAAATACCTTCCCTATCAAGCTCTTCGCTCCTCCACCTCCAACTCCCTCAGGGTCAGTTGTTTCTCAAAGAAATTAGCTGGGGGCAGATCTCTGTCGTTGGCTGGTGCCTGCCTCTGGAACAGCCTCCCTGCCACTCTGAAACTTGAGAAGGCCCATCTCCAGTTACGGAAGCACCTCAAGACCTTCCTATTTGCTTCTGCACATTGTTATGTAGTAGGTGTTTTTTTGATGGTTAGCTGGTTTTTTAATTGATATAAAATTCCCAAACCTTAAATGTGGCCCAAACCTCAGTAAAATCTTATATTATTGGGGAGAAGTGTGGTTGAATTTCACATCTCCAAGAGATTTTCTCTATACTTTCTCCTACCCATCTCAAACAAGACTAAATTGATTGAAATGCTTCTGATGTCAACTAATATTTTTTCATGCATTTGTGCTATTCCTAGGTATCCTCTGAGCATTTCAGAAGTCCCCCTCTGAAAGCTCTAATACTTGAACTTTGCAATACAAGTTTGTATCAATTTCACCTCCCTATTTACACCATATGGAAAGTAAAGTTCTTCTAGTTATTTTTTTTATATAGCAGTACATACATGCAGTGCCAAAATAACAGTTGATATTATTATCCCACTGCATGATATACTCAATTTATCGATGTCGGAAAGATTAAAGGATGAGGTTCAAATGGCAGAAGACTGCTCAGCTTGTTGTGCTATCTGTCTGGATTGTTGCAGTAATCATCATGGAATTATAATATTCACTTATAATTGTTCATAGAAAAAAATAACATTTTAGAAAAGGTATATCAATGGGTGGAAATGGACCTGCGAAGGATGTACAGACTATAAATACATCTTTAGTGATCACAGTGTACTCCTGCCTGTTCCCTGGATATCTCAGCTTCTCTTGCCATGCCGTCATCCTTACATGTAACCCCATGGATGCAGCCCTGATGTTCATTGCCCTCCTGCTTCCAAGGTCGGTTTGCATTTTATAAACCCAATTCCTGCATGCATCACAGTATTTTACATGTATATGCCACTAGGCGCATGGTGACTGTGATTTGTATTATTGTACTTGTTCACCTTTTTCTCTTTCAACCATTCCATTTACATTTGTGATTTCCTCTTTTCTGTTTTCAAGTACATTTCTAGGCTGATTACACTCAGATCCAGATAGTTTTGATTCTCTTCATAAACAGCTTACAATTTGCTTATCATGCATTGAGTGATTGATGGTTCTACAACATTTACTGTTAAGTCCCGAGAAAATAGGCCTTGTTACAAGAATGAGGGTCTGTATATAAGGGTGCCGGTAACAACATACCGGCACCCTTTCCGGACCGTCATACTACAACGATGCCGGTAGGGGCCATGGATTCCATGGCAGGCCTGACTTATCGGTTTTTCAGGCCCCTAACGCCATGGTTGGCACAGAAGCACTGGCACTGTCAACAACGTTGCTTCCATGTCCCAATTTCCCCGGAGTCCTATTGGACTCCATGGAAATGGGGTTTAACCCTTAGTACCATCGCTTGTGATATCCCAGTGGCACTGGAATATCAGGTGTTGGTAAGGGTGTTATGGGGTTGGCGGCAACCCACCAGTAGCACCAGCGAGTTACCACCAGCCTCATAATGAGGCCCATATTGTGTGTGTTTTTTCCAGTGACTGACTCAGTTATTAATCCACCATCCATTGTTTCTACTCTCTAGGGAGCTATTAATGCATCAGCATATAATCTAGATTTCATTTTTTATTCTTTAGTTATTCATATTTGTTGAGTTCACCTGTTCCATAATTATAAAATACAGCATTTACTGACTTTTTCCTTCGCTGAACTGTCATGTCAACTTTAGTTCTGCTTAAATTAGTGTTGTTCCTTATCCAAAGGCCTCCTTTATTCAGTGCTTTCACTTCAGTCTACTTTGCATACTGCTTCATTTTGTTTAGGTAACTCAACATATGTCTCTTCCTATCTGCCCCAACTACATTAGCTCCTTAATGTTACTAGGTTCTGTTTCACTTGTTATATGTCAATTTTTAAATGTGTTAGAAGAGGAAGTGGAGAAGCAAGTGGTCTGTCGTGGTCCACTACACTGACTTCTGAGTCTGTCTACTGTGGAGACTGCTGGAGGAGGAGTAACCTCTGTGGCAACAACCAGCTACCTGCATAAAACATAATTTTCAGCGCGGAGCGTGCGCGGAGAGGAAGTGGAGAAGCAAGTGGTCTGTCGTGGTCCGGCAGGAGGCCGAGGGACCTAAAGAATATAAGTGGACCAGTTGGCTGGTTTGCCACAATCGACTCACACCGGCTACGTGCCACTGATCCACGGTAAGACACAAAACTGCATTTAACTCCTTTTACACACCCCTCCATTTAATAGACTTTGAGATAAGCACAAGTAAAGAAAGCAAAATGACTCCAAAATCAAAAACGTCCAAACCGGTGATCAATGATTGCGAGTGTGATGAGGAAAACAGCTGTAGTCTACGTAGCTCAAAGAAGGGCTGTGGAGGACTAGGACATAGTTCCTCAACACAAAAAAAGGGCGGCTCACAACATACTAACGGCTGCCCCAACATCAGTACATGTTTAGATGAAAACAAAGAAATGACCTCTATAGGTGTCCACAGCCCCCCCACTTTTCCATCCAAAGTCCCCGACTCACCCGATGTCGAAGAGGAAGACATGCCACGCGAGGCAGGAGACACACCTCCAGTGCTGGCGACCGGCGCCATGCCTTGGGGGGGCCCGGCATCCATACCAGGTGCCGCAACGCTGTTCCTGCCGCATTCTCCCGGAAGGAAAGCGAGACAGGGCAGCGACGGCTCCACGGTGGACGCTGAAGCCCCGCTTGTTGGCAGCCGGGCAATCAGTGCTATGCGCGGATGTGCTGTTGCTGTAACGGAGCCCCCATGCACCTTGTCTGGCTGTGACACGGATCGGCAGGGGGCAGTGCAGGAGCCCAGATGTGAGGAGGGGCTAGGATGCGAGACCAGAGATCATGTGACGCAAATGGTCAATGACAACAACGACGTCTCGAACACCTGCATAGTCACTTCACAAGAAGCTGTTCAGTTGGTGACGGCTCAGGTACACGCTGATGGAGACAGGCCCAGTGCACATGTTGCAGACACAGCACCACAGCAAGACTCGCAGCCTAGTCTGGACCAAGCAGTCGACTCACTATCGGCTTCAAAAAATAGAAAAAAAAGATCACGAGAAGACAGTGAAAAATCGGCTTTGAGCGCAAGAAGTCAAATAACTACAAAAAATTAAAGAAAACAAAAAAAACAGCACATTCACGGCTAGCAAACAAGCACACCCAGAATTTCAACAAAGAAAGCACCAGTAAAAACTTAAGCGTAACAGCAGGAAAGAAATCATGCACGATGCGATACCTGACAGACTTTTTCGAATCACAAATATTTATAAAAACTAAAAGATACAGTGAACTGTCCGATGCTGAAATGTTGGCTGCCGTGAGAGAACCATTGCCTGTTGCTAAGCAACGTAAATTAAACAACTGACTGGGGACAACACAAGAGTCAGAAGAACTTATAGATCTCCAGTTGATAGAAGAACCTGCAGAAACAATGGCCAAGCAAAATGTTCCAAAAAAGGACAAAATGGCTCACAAACAAAGAGCATCACTTACCAGTTCCCCACTTCAGAGTCAATTCAATGCACCACAAGACGGCGGAGACGACACATCCCTCGATAGTGCGAGAGAAATAAATAATGAGCCACACGTGCCAACTAAGGAGGCCTCTTCCAAACCTGTAGCTAAAAAACAAAACATAAATTCAAAATCTCTGCAGAAAATCTCAACTGGCCAGAGTGCACCACATTCCAGCACTCCGACGCCCAAGCAGCACGACCCAAGTCCGTCACAGGAGATAGACAACATCATTGAGTCAAATCCACCAAGCCTGAAAGAAATAGAGAAATCAACTAACCCAACAAGTATTATCGCAGAATCATCAAACAAGGCACCTTCCCCAGCAGAACAGGATGCGCAGTGCATCCAACATGACACAAGGAAACACTCCCTGCCATCGGCGGGCCCTCCTTCACTGTTTAAACTCAACAGAGTAGCCTTTGTGCCACAAACTCTGCGAAGAAGACAAAGTGATCATGTTCAGACCCCTGGTAGACGTTCTATGCCACAGACGCCAGGCTTCAATCAAGATTCATACGCAAAGAAAAATGAATTGTTAAGCATAATGTCTGCTATAACAATCGCACTCAATCCCTTCTGTAAATTGTACAAGGCGATAAATGACACAGTCAAGGACCAACAGGTCACTCAAGCCTTGATCCTGACCAAAGTCCTACATCTTGAAGGATACATAACAGCCAAAGAAGACAATAACATTAATAAGGAGATGATAAAGCAAGTGACGAGCAAATTAATGGATAAACTCAAACCCACAATCAATACATCACTTGAATCAAAAAACGCTAATGGCTGCAACACGAAGAATTCAAGCACTCAAACGAAAACACTAATTGACTTAACGTTCAACAACAATCAGTCAGAGCAGTCAAAACTACTGACTCATCGTACAAGTCCTAACAACAAGTCGTCAGATCCTCAAAAAACCCCAACTCAACGTAAAGACTCAAACAATAAAACAACTAGCTCACACCTAGTCACGGCTGAGCAACAAAAAAAAGAGGTCGAAAAAGTGGTCCTTGTACTGAACAAACCGACTATAACCAATAAAATCAATAACGAAGTTCCAGAAACTTCATACGCAATATTCAAGTCACACAATTTAAAAGAACCAACCAACATATTGGTCACCAAAGCTAAACATCAAAGATTGATAAGTAACAGACAACTGGAATCGGCCACTGCGACCGCCAGCAAGCGGCATGGTGCAACGTCAGAGTTTTCAAAAAAGGAGTCGCATGAGGGGCCGGGTACCGCCGCATTAGCAGACACCAACCTCACGAACAGTCCCTCGGAAGCTATAATTTCAGTAGACAATTCTGACCTAGATGAGACACTAATGAATTTAAGCGTCCATCCATATGATGATTCAAACCATCCATCTACTCCACTGTTATCCAAGCAAACAAAATCGCAGAATCATTGTTCAGTATTCGAAGCATCACCTAAGAGAACAAACAAAGATAACAACACTGCCAAAGAGCACAAAGAACGAGACTTCGAAACACTAGAAGACAAACATACTCGATTACTCAATAAAATGCAGATGAGAGAACACAGGAACTCACAAGGGCAGAACAATAACCATTCGCAAGAGAGACCTTCAAAAAAAGAGGAGAGACAAGCTGTCAGCAACAATACAGATGAAAGACATAAACACTCAAACGAGGAAAGAAGAAAGGCACAACAAACAAGAGAGAGGTCGAGATCGCGAAACCACACTCCCAAACCCAATAAGCAACATCAGGATTCAAAAGAAAAACATCATCATGAATCACACCATAGACACAGCGCCAGGTTATTAACAAAGCCCCAGTCCGAAGTACTCCACCTGCAACAAAATACAGGACGAAGACCAAGCAAACGGCGTACATAACTAGATAATAACTTTCAAACAAGACTGACTTCTGCGGACGACACCTACCCTAGCCAAAAAAGGAAAAACTTCAAATGTTCAATCAAAATGACACAAAGATCTAACACCAAAGATGAGCTTGTTCTAAACAGAAGTACCATACTATCCATACTACACCAAATTGGTAGCTTAAGAGGCCTAAAATCGGAAGACATAAGCATTGTCGATCCCTGGAACAACCGACATGGAGCAGCAGCGATACTCCACTTCAAATCTTCAGGTGTTAATAAACAAATCCGGAGGCAAGAGCACAACATTTACAAATGCGGTTTCAATGTGGAAGATGTAACAAAATATGAGCAACAAGTGGACATGCAAACACACAATAAAAACCAAGAAGGTACAGATAGAGACGAGAAATTTGAATTCGACAACAACATGTACAACAAGAATAAGTCTGCAAAAAAACAGAAGGATGAACATAGAAAAGAAAATCAATACAACTCTGTTGAGGACTCAAACACGCAAGATGATCCAGTCCACAACAGAGAAGTTCACCGAATGAAAACCTATACAAGGACAAGCCCCCCAATTAATCAAAAAAAGAGTGAGAACAACACGACAAGAACCATCAAACAAACAGCAGTTCATGCTGCCCTGCACCAAAAGACAAAATCACCACAAATGGACAAAAAAGGAATATAGGCCTGGTTACCCAAAGCCCTCACAATGCAACGCAGCAAATAGCCATCCAAGAGCACAGAGGCATCGTCAACATCACAGGCAGAGGAGTGTCCACAAGAAATTATGCTCTGCTCATGGAATATTCGAGGACACGCGCATCTTACTCAACCAGGAGGGCTAAACCTTGGAGAATATGACATCATTTGCCTCCAAGAAACATGGAGGCAACTCTAAATGGCTATCAGGTCATCTTAGCTCCAGCAGCCAGAGGCACCACAGGCCTGCCAACCTCAGGACTAATGATGGCATGTCGTAATGGATGCGGTGCCACCATCAAAAAAACAATAATTGCAAATCAATCAATTCTGGCAATTGAACCTGTCTGCGTGACTGAAAGCAACTCAGAAGTCCCATTCAACAAAGTTGTAATAATAAACACTTATTGGAATCTGGCAGCAATAACCACAAACAATTTCATCGCAATGTGCGAACAAACGATTGACGAAAGAAATGTCAGAAGATCCCACAACCAACATCATTTTATGCAGTGACTTAAATGCAGTTTGTAAACCTCAGCAAAAGAACTCAGCATCCAATCCAAATCGTGCCTCAGAACTATGAGGCAAAACATGGCTCAAATTTACCACCTCTCGTGAACTCCACAATCTGAGCAATGCGTTCCCGCAAATAATCAGCAAGCCAACCTGGCAGCGAGGAAACTCTGCAACAACAATTGACTATATTTTTGTCTCTCAGACACTTTTACACATTACAAAGTCATTCAATATAGGGTGCACTTCAGCTAGTGACCATAACCTACTAGAGACAACATGGCAGTTACCAACTAAGAAACGTAACCAAACTAATCTCCTATTTGAGCCAAATGCCCAAGGCACCAGGCTAAAACTAAGTGTTGAGGCCATCAAAGATCTAACGTCAAAATACAAAGCAAAGGCACAATCAGAAACAAATAAACCAATTGAATATTAGCCCTTGCTAATACCACACATGCAAGTGAAAAAAGTTTTAAACACTGCAAGACAAAATATAAAACACTCCTACAATGTGGAGCTCATAGACAAAAGACGTATTTACAGAAAACCTCTGCGCATAGCAAAAAAACAACCTGACACGCCAACCGCACAGATAAACATCAAAAGCCTAAAAGTAGCTTACAAAACTTGGGTGCGATTTTACAGCCATAAACTGTACCAGGCAGACGCTGAGCAAATCACAAAAGCACTAGTTTCAAACAACAGCAGAGAATTTTGGTTGTTGCTGAGAACAACAGATAATCCCTTGGAAAAGCAAATCCTGAACAATATCAACCAAGTAACTTGGGAAAAGCACTTTGAAACAGTGTTCAAATCAGTCACTGGGGACATAACTAATGACCAACGCCAAGAGGTCGAGAAGTGGGTCGACCTTGAAAACAGAGACGATATTCTGGACATCATCAAAAAACGAAAAAACTCAAGAGCACCAGGGCCGGATGGTCTGACAAACTTTGAATAAAAGATGCATCCGAATGAGTGGGCTGACTTCCTGAGCATCATCTTTGAGCACTGTGCAGACACGAGATCCCTACCAGCAACATGGACCAAGGCTATAATTATACCAAACTATAAGAAACGCGACGTTGCGGATCCATCAAATTATCGCCCTATAGCCTTACTGGATGTCATGGGTAAGATATACGCTACTCTGCTATTGAAAAAATTCCAACTATGGGCCAGTACCGCACAGAGCAATGATGAGCTCCAAGCTGGCTTAAAAAAAAAATACAGGACGAAGACCAAGCAAACGGCGTACATAACTAGATAATAACTTTCAAACAAGACTGACTTCTGCGGACGACACCTACCCTAGCCAAAAAAGGAAAAACTTCAAATGTTCAATCAAAATGACACAAAGATCTAACACCAAAGATGAGCTTGTTCTAAACAGAAGTACCATACTATCCATACTACACCAAATTGGTAGCTTAAGAGGCCTAAAATCGGAAGACATAAGCATTGTCGATCCCTGGAACAACCGACATGGAGCAGCAGCGATACTCCACTTCAAATCTTCAGGTGTTAATAAACAAATCCGGAGGCAAGAGCACAACATTTACAAATGCGGTTTCAATGTGGAAGATGTAACAAAATATGAGCAACAAGTGGACATGCAAACACACAATAAAAACCAAGAAGGTACAGATAGAGACGAGAAATTTGAATTCGACAACAACATGTACAACAAGAATAAGTCTGCAAAAAAACAGAAGGATGAACATAGAAAAGAAAATCAATACAACTCTGTTGAGGACTCAAACACGCAAGATGATCCAGTCCACAACAGAGAAGTTCACCGAATGAAAACCTATACAAGGACAAGCCCCCCAATTAATCAAAAAAAGAGTGAGAACAACACGACAAGAACCATCAAACAAACAGCAGTTCATGCTGCCCTGCACCAAAAGACAAAATCACCACAAATGGACAAAAAAGGAATATAGGCCTGGTTACCCAAAGCCCTCACAATGCAACGCAGCAAATAGCCATCCAAGAGCACAGAGGCATCGTCAACATCACAGGCAGAGGAGTGTCCACAAGAAATTATGCTCTGCTCATGGAATATTCGAGGACACGCGCATCTTACTCAACCAGGAGGGCTAAACCTTGGAGAATATGACATCATTTGCCTCCAAGAAACATGGAGGCAACTCTAAATGGCTATCAGGTCATCTTAGCTCCAGCAGCCAGAGGCACCACAGGCCTGCCAACCTCAGGACTAATGATGGCATGTCGTAATGGATGCGGTGCCACCATCAAAAAAACAATAATTGCAAATCAATCAATTCTGGCAATTGAACCTGTCTGCGTGACTGAAAGCAACTCAGAAGTCCCATTCAACAAAGTTGTAATAATAAACACTTATTGGAATCTGGCAGCAATAACCACAAACAATTTCATCGCAATGTGCGAACAAACGATTGACGAAAGAAATGTCAGAAGATCCCACAACCAACATCATTTTATGCAGTGACTTAAATGCAGTTTGTAAACCTCAGCAAAAGAACTCAGCATCCAATCCAAATCGTGCCTCAGAACTATGAGGCAAAACATGGCTCAAATTTACCACCTCTCGTGAACTCCACAATCTGAGCAATGCGTTCCCGCAAATAATCAGCAAGCCAACCTGGCAGCGAGGAAACTCTGCAACAACAATTGACTATATTTTTGTCTCTCAGACACTTTTACACATTACAAAGTCATTCAATATAGGGTGCACTTCAGCTAGTGACCATAACCTACTAGAGACAACATGGCAGTTACCAACTAAGAAACGTAACCAAACTAATCTCCTATTTGAGCCAAATGCCCAAGGCACCAGGCTAAAACTAAGTGTTGAGGCCATCAAAGACCTAACGTCAAAATACAAAGCAAAGGCACAATCAGAAACAAATAAACCAATTGAATATTAGCCCTTGCTAATACCACACATGCAAGTGAAAAAAGTTTTAAACACTGCAAGACAAAATATAAAACACTCCTACAATGTGGAGCTCATAGACAAAAGACGTATTTACAGAAAAGCTCTGCGCATAGCAAAAAAACAACCTGACACGCCAACCGCACAGATAAACATCAAAAGCCTAAAAGTAGCTTACAAAACTTGGGTGCGATTTTACAGCCATAAACTGTACCAGGCAGACGCTGAGCAAATCACAAAAGCACTAGTTTCAAACAACAGCAGAGAATTTTGGTTGTTGCTGAGAACAACAGATAATCCCTTGGAAAAGCAAATCCTGAACAATATCAACCAAGTAACTTGGGAAAAGCACTTTGAAACAGTGTTCAAATCAGTCACTGGGGACATAACTAATGACCAACGCCAAGAGGTCGAGAAGTGGGTCGACCTTGAAAACAGAGACGATATTCTGGACATCATCAAAAAACGAAAAAACTCAAGAGCACCAGGGCCGGATGGTCTGACAAACTTTGAATAAAAGATGCATCCGAATGAGTGGGCTGACTTCCTGAGCATCATCTTTGAGCACTGTGCAGACACGAGATCCCTACCAGCAACATGGACCAAGGCTATAATTATACCAAACTATAAGAAACGCGACGTTGCGGATCCATCAAATTATCGCCCTATAGCCTTACTGGATGTCATGGGTAAGATATACGCTACTCTGCTATTGAAAAAATTCCAACTATGGGCCAGTACCGCACAGAGCAATGATGAGCTCCAAGCTGGCTTAAAAAAAAAATGCAGGGACTACCTGTAACATTTTAGCCTTCAGCATTTTAAAAGACAAAGCCTTACAAAAGAACCAATGCCAGTTCACAGCGTTTATTGACTTCACTCAAGCTTTCGACCGTGTTGTAAGATCTTGCTTGTGGGATAAACTAAAAACTTGGAATTGTCCGGAGGACATCCTAGCTCCAATACAAGCACTTCACCACAACACCACGTTGAGAGTGCGCTTGAGCCATGAGGGCGAGTTGTCAGCTGAAATCCCAAGTACACGCGGGGTAAAGCAAGGCTGCCATTAGCATCAGCACTTTTTCTGGCCTATATTGGAGATATCCAATCAATTGAGGCATCTACAAGAACTTTTCCTCCGTAGATTGGTAACACCATAATAGGATGTTTGCCCTAATTGGACGACCTCACGTTGTTTGACCAGACACAAATAGGGCTGCAACGCCAACTAAATGGCCTTCTACAATACGCAAACAACAATCATCTAGAAATCAACAGTGACAAAACTAAAATCATGATCCTCCAAAAACACGAAAGGACAAATACAGACTTCAACTGGTACTTGGGGCAAAAAGAAATTGAGATTGTCAAATCGTTTAAATATCTGGGAGTCCACCTAGACAGCTCGCAGCACGAAACGACCATGCAACATGAGCTGCAGACAAAAATCAACAAATTAGCGGCCCAAGCAAAGGCCATAGATAATAAATTCGGGAAATTTTCCATGATACCAGTCATCAATTTTTACAGAATGAAAGTTGTACCCGCCGTCACATACGGCACCAAAGCTATGACAACTATTCCCAAGCAAATATGGACCAAACTTGAAGCCTCGTTCTGGTGACAGCTTCTTAAATTCCTGAACTCAACATCAGGAGTAGCAATCAGACGTGAACTAAGTCTCCAGTCATTAGTATGCACGGTGAGCTGCAACACCATAATGTTTTTCAGAAAATGCAGAATGGAAAACAGCAATGCAATGTTCCGCATGATTAAACTCGAGATGGACGGGCAAAAATCTGAGATGCTGATCAAATGGCAAAAAGAAAATCAAACCATGCTACAGACAATCGCGTCAGATGACGACGAATTAATTTCAAATCCCTGCAGAGTTTTACGCAAACTCAAAGACGCGGACTGTGCCAAGACTAACGACATGGCAGGTAAACTACAACTCATCTCACACCTTCCAAGCAACGCAACAAAACGAAACGAGCCACAGCCGATAATAAAGCAATTTCCAAACAAAAAAGCTTGCGACTTAATCCTACGCACCCGTCTGAATCTTTTTAAAACCAATAAAATTCTCCATATTAGAGGTCTCAGTCAATCGCTGCACTGCCGATTTTGCCATAACAACGCACCCCCACCAACTGAAACAATACGACATCTTGTGATGGCGTGTCCAGCAACCAAAGAAATCAGGCAATGCTATTTGTCCACCATGGTGGACTTGACATCCTACAAGAAGAAGAGACATGGTGGCACAGACTCATTGGAGGCAATCGCACTGTTTGGCAAATTGTGACAGCAAAAATTTTAGAACACATTGACAGCAAGTTACTCACGGCTGATCTGTGACTCGGTTAAGCAGTCATTCACAACTAACTAATAACGAACAGTCAACAGCAGCAGAATCACCCAAGACAAAAACAGACTTTACAAGCAAAAATGTGCATGTGCATGCAAGAATGATCGTACAATATTGTAAAAATCTTATTTTGATTAAACAATAAAAAAAAAAACAAAGTGTTAATGGTCTTGCTCTCTCTTATCTTCCTGGTCTTGTTTCATTTTATCAGTCTCCTAGGCAGTTACAGTCTTCTATCCAGTTTTGTGTTATCCTCCCAGCAACCCCCTTGCAATATTCCTCACTTTCTCTCATTCCAACTGTTAGCATCTGAATTGTGTATTGCTACCGTTGGCATAGCTCCTTGTTGTACAATCTAACTGTTTAAGAAAGGGCTAAAGGAACATCTTCTGATGATTGCATTTCTATTCACCTATGTAGCTTGAAATGTAACTATCAACATGATTTCCAAATGTTTTATTTGGTTTGACATTTGCCTCTGAATTTCTCATGAGTTTTTACATGTAATTTACTAATGTGGAATGCCCTGAGTGTATGTGCTCTTTAAATGAAAATGCAATACATTGGGAGTAACAGTACTCTTAAACTCTAGGTTTCTTTTGTAAGTGAGGTGGTTCTTAAGCGCAATGTCGAACCTAGCTAATGTTGTCATGACATTCATTTCAGGGTTCTGGGAATTTCAGTGACAAGGAAACAGGAGAGAAGGAGTGAGAGCAAAGCAAGAGATATAACTGAGTTGGCAGTTGATGGTTAGGTTGAGGAGAGAGTGGGAGAGAGGAAAGGGGTTAGAAACAGGAATATAATTGAGCCTGGGGTGGGTGGTAGTTATGGCAGGCTTTAAATACAATTAGAAGGAATGTGAATAAGGAGAAATGTTGTATGGATAGCCACCATGCATGAAGGCTGTGCACAGAAGTCAAAAAGATTGTTGAGGACGTGGCTAGGAATACATTTTCGAAAGAGGAAAAGGAATAGATGGGATTTCCATTAGATGTTTGGAGCAGTAATATAGTCTTCTAAGGCTAGTGTATTCATATTTGTTTTGCTAAAGTTAAAGGTTGCAAAGGGATTTTACAGATGTAATGATGTTAAGCCTGGTAGACATATCCATGAAGGCGGGGAAGTGCTGAAGTTTAATTTTGCTGTGAAAGAGAAAAGGATATACTTTAAGCCTTGTGTATAGGGTATGTAGGTCAGAGGTAAAGAATATATATGAGCAACTCCAGCGCCATGACCCATTTTCTCTTCTGAAGTAAGATCAAAGAGAAACCAGTAGCCATGCAACACCTCCATCGCATTGATACCAACAACCTCCATCAATTCTACCAATCTGGCGTTAGTCCCAGTTTCAGTATGGAAAGAGCTACTATGAATGAGATCACTGATGCCCTTAAAATTCCTGATGATGACTGCCCTTGCCTACCTTGTCTCCTCAACCTCTCAGCAGTGTCCAAAACAATAGAATGCCAGACACTCACTGACTTTCTAATTTGCTGCATGTGGATCAGGGATACCCTCCTCAGTTGGCTAAAATCCTGCCTTGCTAACCGCCACCAATGTATCCAAATTGATTCCACCACATCACCAACTTTACCCATGACCTCGGGAGTCCCACAAGGATCCATCCTCTCCCCTTTGATCTTCAACTTTTATGTGTAGTCGCTCTGAACCCTCCAAGCTAAAACCAACCTCCAGCCACTGATACACACAAAACACACAGATCTTCCTCAATATATCCTCCTATGAAGACATCCACAAGGCTCAAGGCCTGCTTCACATGGATCATGTTGTGGATTCCCAGTGCTTACTTGAAGTTCAACCAACTCCAAGACCAAATTACTATTTCTGAACGACAACACTGAACACCCTGGAATCCAGACCCGGCTCTCCATTATGAACATCATGGGCTTCACATCACAGAGTACCACCAGTGCCAAACTACTTGGGTTTTACCTTAACAGATACCTTTCCTTCAAGAAGCACATAGCAAGGAAGACACTTGGTACCAATGTTCTCTGTTGCAGAACATCAAGCCCTTCATTTCAGCAAACAACTTCAGATCTGCTGTCCAAGCCTTGGTCTGCTTCCACCTGGATGGAGGCGATGCCCTCCTGGAAGATCTTCCAGTGACCATGCTGACACAGTTGAGATGCGCCCTACCTTATAAAACATGACTCAACAAATGAGTCTGCAAATTCAACCACATTACCTGACCCATATCGAACTGCAGCGGCTCCCACTGCAAGCACATATCACCTGCAAAACCTGCTTCATCATCTGCTTCATCATTTAAAAAGCTGTTAACTTAATGTCCCTGATTTGTGTCTCTGAGAAGCTCAGCTTCTCTGGTGGCCTACAATCCAACAGATGTCAGGTCACATGCAGACTTGAACTCCACCAATGCAGGAAGGAATGACGCAGAAGACAGGTTTTCGCTGTCTACGTCCCCACGATCTTTAAACTTTACACCTATTTCCACACTCATTTCACTCTCTATCTAACCTGGGCAATCTGCTTCACCTAGTTTACACACCTGGTTGCTTGTAAATACACTGCTGCCGAATTGCCAGCGCCCTCCTCCGCCTTTCTAGCTCTCTGCTTCCTTGTATGGATCATCTTCCCTCACTGTGTACTTCTCCCCCTGACTGTAAATTGCTCCGTAGTTAAGTCTTCACTTAATAAAAACAATAATATTATTTATAATAATAATAAAAACAATAATAATAATAATAATAATAATAATAATAATAATAATAATAATAATAATGTACAAGGGGGATACAGGTATGACTTTAAAGGCAAGTATAAAACATACTTAACTTTTTGGATGAGAGGAGCATCGTGCAACACAGTGCCATCCAGTGATTGATAGCAGATTAGCAGTTATGGAGGCAAGAGAAACGAAAATATGAGTTTCATAGTCAAATAGATAATGTTAGAATCCAAAGGAGGTGCAGACTATGCTGAGAGAATACACATAAGTAAAGAGAATGTCTGTGGATTCTCTGCTGGGGAAAACAGATCGGTGGGGCATAGTGAGTCAGCTGTTCTCCGCTGTTGAAGTCTACTAACAAAAGAGGTTTGTGGCTGGGATGTATTTATCAATTGACAAATGCTGGCATTGCTCTGCAGCTCACCATTCTATCATTGTTCTGCCTGCCATGGCATTACTGACTCTGAAAAACCAAATGAAAATTGAGTTGGTACAGGTAGCCCAGACATAGGAGGGCTGTGCAAAGGTTTCTTTCTGCTTGCGTAGTTGTGCACAATTCCCAACTTCACATCTATGCGAAGTGATAATGTTTGCTGGGAGTTTTCTGACAGTGCTCGTGGAGAAGTTTCTTTAGCCTGTGCCATTCATTTTTCAGATTACATTTCGTCCCAGTTCTGTATGCAGCTAAACATCAAAACGTAGATCTATATGCATGCATTATTTCGTAGTTATCTTTTGTTCAGAAGAACTGAGAAATATAACCCAATCTGCAAACATACAGTGGACAATATAAAACAAGCATAAATATACTTGTGATCATTAGTACTAACTGAATATAAGTTTAGCAGAACACAGAATATGCATAAAGACATTTGTATATGCTCATTCGCACAGAGTGCATGCTGTAGATGGAATCATACACATGACACATTAAACATTAGACTCGTCCTGACAACTGTTGCTTTCTCTTGGTGATGGTCACTGGGTGTTTTGTTATGCGAAATAGCCCACAGAAGCACACAATTCAGCCAGGTGGTGGTGGTTTGCCTAATATACTACACAACATGTTCCATGCCAACTATGTTGTAGTGAGATGGGAGGCCATGTATAGTCACATAAATGATGGCAGTATGGTAGAATGTGGTCTCCAAGATGGAGGTGAGAACTCACATTAAATGCTTCCCCAAACAGGTACATCATCAGTGGGGCAAGGTGTTGCACTAGATCCAAACCCTCTTGCAACATGAGCCAGAGACGTGATCTCAACATAGTGCTATCCCAATAACATATTGCATTGTTAATTAGTTTAATGCATATATAAGTAGTCATGTACTGCATTCATTACTGTTCCAGTCTCAAACGCATGTCGTTTCTGTCTTTCTGCTATATTTGAGCCATCACACCAGGGCTCAAGTCGAGGGTACACACAGGGGGACAGAGTAAAAGCTAAAAGAGAAACATTGAATGTACTCTTTGAATTCATGAATTAAAGCAGACCTTGACCGCAGACTACATTTGGAGCCGGACATTTCACCACTGCACTATATAACCGATCAAAAATAACAAACAACTAAAGGTGAAATATCCCATTTCGGTACTGCAAGTCCCAGGGAAAACATTTGTAGTGGTTCTTGGAGTTTAAAACATGCACACCTTTTAACGTTTTCGAAAACACTATTAGAAGAAAATATCCTGTCTTGGTTTTGTGCGTGTGTTAATATTATGAAAGGCAAACGCCATTCGTCCAGTTCAATTTGGGTGGTTATGCAAAGCCAATTTAATTAAATGCACATATTTCACCTTGATATGCAAATTTCTGGCGCATCACATCCCATTGCGTTTGTTGATGATGAGCCCCCCACTTTAATTTTTAGGATTTGACCCCTGCATCACACATCTTTTCTAGATGGGTTCAGGAGACTACGAAACCCTGGCCTGCAACAGTACCAGGAGACGTAAGTATTTGTGGATAGGTTAATTGTGAAAGCTGTTATACATTTACATTTGTACTTATTTAAAATAAATGATCTCTAAAAACGAAACTCAAACTCTAACTTTTTAACATACATCTCTAACTTTGAACTCAAACTCTAAATTCTAAAAATGTAACTCTAACTCCACATTTTAAGTCTTGACAATCTAAACTCACACTCTATCCCTGAACACTGAATAGTTTAAAATCTAAACACTCTACAGTCCAAAAACACTAAACTCTAAACTATCTGTACTCTCTAAAGTAATTCCCAACTAAAACTATTATATTTCCTTAATAATTTGAAAGCCTGTTTTCTTTTTGCAGATGGAAATCACTGGACAAAGGTGAGCATTACTGTTGCCACAGTGAAGTCAATGTAACAAATTAAGGGGCCGATTCATGGAACAAACGTGTGCCGAAAATCCAAGTGCAAGCAGGCACAAAGTGGCGCAAGCGTGAGAAAGCAAGCGCACGCGCACGTGTGCGATTCAAGGAAGGCGCTGCACCTGTTTCCCACTGGTTGTGCGCCAAATCCGTGCATGGAGCAAGCGGGCACACACGTCATCAAACGGAGTGTGCTACACGAAAAGCAAAAGTGCACGTAGCGCGGCGCACACAACAAAAGTGGGCGGAACAGTGGGCGGAACACGCGGAATGGGGAATAACGTGTGAAAAAGAATGCGTAACTGGGGAAGTACTGCAGGGAACTACACGGAACGCCACATGCACGTGAACAAACCGTATTCATGGATTCGAATACGGGAAACCTGCGCACGGCAAAAGACGCGCACAGGCGTCAACGCGTCCGCCACACGAAGGCAGGCAGATGTGTCCCCGCGCACAGTATAAAAGTGCACGCAAACAACAAACACGTATATACAGCTATGATGAATGCCCCATTTGTCGCAGCACTGATCGTTGGGACACCGCAGGAGGAGGAGAAAAGCCAGGGAACGCATTTTTTCACCACAGACAAGCCTTTTTGGGATGCCTGATGACCAGGTCTATGGCAGGTATAGGTTTCCACCCTGTATCATCCTAGACCTGGTCAGGGAGTGGGAAGATGACCTTACATCCCCCACCCTCTGCTCCCAAGCATTGAGCCCCTTGGAGAAGGAGCTCAATGTCCCGCATTTTTTGGCCACTGGGTCTTTTCAGCAGACTACTGCCATAGTGGGGGGGGTCTCACAGGCCACACAGGCACGCTGCCTACACCAGGTCTTGGCAATCATGACAGCGTGCCCCTCAGTCCGCAGGCAAATATACATACCCAGAACACCCACAGAAAGGCAGGCCGTTGTCCAGGACTTTTACAGGGTGGCACACTTCCCCAAAGTGCTCGGTGCCGTAGATTGCACATGTAGGGTATTTTGTATAGATTTGGGGCCTAGCAGTATTTTCTTACCGCCAACATGAAAATAATTCAGTAATAATCACTCTTTGCATTTAGATTAGATTTGGTATACAGTACTACAGTATACATACATTATTTCAGCACACTGATACATTTAGTGGTATACATTATGTTGGTATGCGTTATTGGTATGCATGGTTGGTATGCGTGGTTGGTGGTATTTTTGGTGAGCATAATTCCTTTGTTTAATTTGTGGCCCCAATATCCAGAACTCCTTATTTATGTTTAGATTGTTCGTGTGATCACTAGAGAGACCTCAGGCCTACATTTCAGAAATACCACATTTTCATTTTTAGTGTGCCACCATGGGCAATTTCTCACTGAATTATTTACAACAGCGAGCTAACATGTGGTACAACACTCACTATTTTATATACAACAGTGAACTATGTCCTGGGTCTCTATTTCTGCTGACTCATTTACCTTCAGCAGGCTATAACACACACAGTTATTTATAATTGCTCATACTGAATGAAATCGTGCACACAGCTGCAGCCAAGTCTTATTTTTAGCTACCTTAAAAATGACAATTGCACTGTCTAAACATCTCCCCACATCATCAGCACTGTAATGGTAAATGCAAAAAGGAAAGAGAAAATAAAACACACTACCCGTCTGCTTTCAGATATGTTTGTGTATTATAAAAATTGCATTTAAACACGATCTTACTCTTTTTACAGAAATAAATGAAATAGCACAGTCAACATTATCTGTAACAAAATGAGAAGAGAGCGACGAGAACAGTCGCAACATTAAACATGTTGATAAACACTGGAATTTCCCTCTTCTACGCTGACTGAATAGTTTCGCACTCATGCACTCTGCCCCCGTACTTTCCAATGTATAATTACCTAATCTGTTCAGCATGTGAAATTCTTTGGCTGGTCGCCTTCTGGATGTGGCAATTCCCTCTTCAAGCACCCCCAGTGAGAACAGGCATCTGCCTTTACCCAAACAGGGGATTATTGTCTGGAATTTCCAGTCTCTGCAGCAGTGCAGCTGGGATCTGCTTTTTCAATCAGGAACTCCACAGCCACCAGTCAAGTCTTTCTCCGAGCTGTGTAAAATGTATTCTCCCTTCTTCTTCCCCCAGATTCTACAGGAAAACTTGGTTACAGCCTCTAATATGATGCCTGTCCAATAAGAATCCCTCATGTTCTATCCTCCTCCTGCACACAATAGAAATCTTTTACAGTAAGCAACTGTAACAAAACTGATTTCCTGCTATTGGAGTCTTTGCTTCCTGCAAATACTGTGGACAGAGCAGCATAGAGCAGCAAAAAGAAAAAAAAATCTGAATGACTTTCAGAGCCTGTCTTTTCCATCCATTTTGCACTGGAGAACACATTATTTTATTAATGAGTTAGCATGTTAGTTTTTTGTTAATGAGGTTAGTTCATTAATCCTCAAATGTGTCTCCTGCAACAGAGGAATTTCAGGTGATAAAATGGTGTGCATTTTGAATGTGAAAAAATGTTTGCTTCTGAAAAGAGAACATGGTTTGTTTATTTACCTGTGTAGCCTGTCTTCATTTACATGTCCATAGGTTGCACTGGCAACACATAGCTTGAAACAATTGCATCATAGCAATGCACCAAACCCACACAGTGGTGCTGCACTTCAAAAAACATGCTATACATTGATCCTGTGCAGTGGTGCTGTGCTCTGTGCTCCCAAAACACGCTAAACAATCCTACATATCCATGTGGCCCTACGTCCACCTAGGGCCACTGAGCACATCTACCGAAACCGCAAGCACTGACATTCCATCAACGTACAGGTGGTATTCGATGCAAAGGGAATCATCACCTCTGTCTATGCAAACTACCCTGGCTCCACCCATGACCGTTTCATATACAGAATGTCCGCCGTGAGCCGGGCCTTGGAAGCTGGGCAGCATGGAGACACATGGCTCCTAGTTGAGTACAAATGCCTGTGCACATGCATGCATGTCACACACACACACACACAAATACACAAACTCCAATAATCACAACCATTGTCACCTCTCCAGGGGACAGTGCCTACCCTCTGAGCAACCACATGATGACGCCAATCCGGAAACCCACCACACCACCCCAGGTAAGATACAACGTGGCCATATTGCAACCAGGGCCATAGTGGAGCGCACATTTGGAGTGCTCAAGTCATGCTTCTGCTCCTTTGACCGCTCTGGCAGCTACTCTATGCACCCCCAGTAGTGTGCAGGATCATTGTGGCAGCATGTGTCCTGCACAATGTTGCAACACGGCAGGGTGTACCAGTGGACATGGTGGTGCCCCCACATCCCCAACCACAGGCACAGGCGCTGCCCATAGGAGGGGATAGGGCACGTGGCGAGGCAGCCCGGATCCAGCTTGTGGCCACATTTTTCACCTAAACTGCCAACCCTGCGCAGTGCACCCAGGTCTGGCACATACCAGGTGACAATCGATGATGACAAATAGAAAGTCAACTGTCACTACCTTACAACCCTGAGATTGTTGCCATGGAATTGCCACATTGTGTGCATCTCTAGCTACTTAAACACAAGCAATCCTGTGTGACCAAAAGGCACACATGCAAGGTGTGAATCACACAGACCTGCAAAACAGGCCATGACTATCACTGGTATGTCACTCAAACCCTCCCAAACCACAACATGACATGGCAAGCAATAGCCATACACCAACACAGTACCAATAAGGTACATATTGCCATGTGAAAAATGTAAATTGGCATCAGACAATGATTCCTGACATGGAATCAGATGAAATGACTGACCAACAACCTCCCACCCAAAATAAGTCATACCCAAATACATTCCAAAAGTTGTAGTTGTAACATAACAATGAATGCCTGTCTACACAATGTGCATTGCAAAATCAACACTGCAGCTTCTGTGTATTGTGTCCACCTCCTGCAACACACTGTTCAGTGCACAGCACAGTCAACAGCCATTGTGTGTAATACACACCCTGAGCATCAAATCTAAGCGACAAACTACATCAGAAAGCAAATTAGGCATGTACAGGATCCACAATTGGTCATAGAACATGTGCTGCAGGGACACAGTGGGCACCAGAAGGCAAACAGAGTGTACACGTGGACATGGAAGGGTGGTTGTACATGTAGTGGATTATAGGGCGAGTGTGTGGGTCAGTAGGGACATGCACTCAATATATGCATGTGCAATCAAGTGACCATCAGTGTCCTTCACACATCACATTCACCATGTGTATACCCCAGCATGTCAAACCACAACTATCCCCTCACACCTGAAAGGTAAACACAACACATGAGCAGGCATTGATCAGCAGAATACATAATCTACATAGGATACCACAATTACAATGTCAGGGTGCCCATCACACTGCAGGGCAAGGCAACTATCAACAACAAAACACCCCCCCCTCCCTCACAAATCACCACGACCCACTGAACAACTGCACCTGGGTTATTCAGCCTCATCCTTTAATTTCACCTGGCCACAGGATCACCCTTCCCCTTTGTCACCATCTCCCACCTAGTGTGTAAAAAGTTGCCAGCACCCTCAGAGTCCACCTTGATTTGCAAAATCACCAAATCCAAGAGAACTCAAAGCAAGCCAACACAGAAGCCAAGCAAATAGCCTACAGGCAGTAAAACAAACCAGAACAGCCTCCAGTAGATGACTTGAAGTAGCAGTACGCCACAAAGGCCAAGTATTAGCACAATGATGTTAACAACCAAGGTAGCACAGTAAAACAATGTCACAACAGGATGTGTACCATGTGTGGTACATAACATAGAATGATGCACCACAAACGGATGTGTACTGTCACAGCTCCTGTGTACAGTGCAGGAATGGCACGAACCAACCACCCCCACCGTGGTCTGGGTGCCTGCAAGGTCAAACTCACACAGGCCTCTGAGACCCTGGTGGGAAAGGAGGGTCAGGGATATGCAGTCGGGACAGGCATTGGCATACTGGATAACCGGAATGAGGGGCAGGAGAGGAGAGTAGGAATGACACGGGAAAGTAGGAAATGCACAAAAATGTCGTACTCACATTAACACATACACAATTAGACCAAACTTGTTCATCATGCACATTGCAGCAAATTACTCAAATGGAATTCAAAGAGAAACTTATCTCTGGGGTGAGTGCTGGCCTCCTGCCTGCGCACTCTCAGGTCCGGTAACAGGAGCAGTTCAATGCTGCAAAGAGAGCCACAGTTAATAATCTGTGCGTGCCCAAAACACACCACCAAATATGCCCCAAAGTAACAAACTACTCTACAAACAGACAATTTTGTGTGGATGCTTCGTACCCATACGTAACATTACCCCTGTGATGGTTCATACACAGTCAATGCAGTAAGTCAGGCGCCGCTGGGTGCGTGGCAAATGGAACACCAATGTGTCACAATTCACACAACATGCAATGTTCCCTGGGTAAGCAGACAGATGCATATAGCAAGGTATGACTTCAGAACAAGTCGTGTACCACCATGACCAAAATAAAGTAGGCAGTGCATGTTTCTAATTCTACTAGGAAATGAAATGCACTGCACCCGAGTCCCTTGCTGTCTGTCCCTGTGAGCTGCTTCTTTCCATGTCTCGGAATGCTACATGGCTAATACATGTGCCTCAATGGCCCATGGTGGACCGGAGGGTATGTGCCACTGCCCCTGCAGGTGCCCCAGACAACTTTACCTATCAACTAGCCATCAGTCCACTAACACATCTGAGCTGTATTGTGCGCTTCAACACCAATATTTGTCCAAGCTCACCGTCAGTGCTGCTACTAAGCATGCATGTGCAACTGGCCTGGTCGAAGGTTTGCTGTGTTGTGACTCCCCTGTGCTGCTCACCTTGGCTGGAGTCCCTTGAAACACGTCAGCAGTTTTCGGATGTATGATCGCAATCCCTGTGCCTCTGCTTGCGCACACATGCGCATGTCGGCACCACCAAACGTGTCCAGATTCCAGACGTCTAATGGCCCATGTCTGCTGGCAAAGGTGGTCTGGAGGATCATCCCCCTGCAGAAAGGCCATGAAACACATGATCAATGCTTTAGATTCATCTGTGTGTGTCTCTTCAGGCATTTCATGACTGGACCATGTCAGAGACGTACATCAGAAATCAAACCATCAGTCCGTCTTTCACAGGCAAACTGTTGAACACACTATCTACCGCATGAATTGCAACAAGCACATGTACAGTAAAGATACGAAACATACTACACAATGCATAGCAATGAATGTACACATGAATCATTAAACACCCCATCTAGCAAAAGAAGAACAGTGGTCAATTATACCCCAATCATCCCCACTAGGGGTGTTAACACAAGTTTCACAGCAGCAGACATGCCACAGATATGACAGTCCAAAGCCCTTGTGTAATAGGCTGTTACACCAAACTATCCTTGCGAGCCCATGGATAAGGGAAGCAGGAGTGGCATATGTGAGTCAAGGACCCCAAGCAGCAAACACATACACAAGACAAGCTTGAAGGGCCCAGCTGGAACAGACAGTGGATGCTTTCAAAAGCCACAAAGCACCACACCGTCACATGAAAGCACAATAGACAAGCAACTTTAAACTATATTAACTAATTACACTAACTATGAAAAACCTACATTACCTATTTGAACTAACTATCAAACAGAAACTTAACTAACTAAACTAAAAGAAAAATCAAAACGGCCACATACGACCAGTGGGGGGAGGCACCCAGGAGGGGGGAGGTACAGGGTGCTGCTCAACACCCACATGCGATGATGCTGAGGAAAAAAAAAACTCCATGGGCTCAATGCTTGCACAGCCCGACCTATGTGGGAGATAGATTGTCATCTGAGTCTGGCTCTTCCTGGAAAGGAGGACGTGGCACAGGAGCATGACCATGCCTAGCCTCAGCTTGCCCCTCATCGGCAGCAAGTCTGCCGGATGGGTGAGCCTGGTTCTGTGTGGCGATGACACGTAGGTCTGCATGCAGAACCTCCCGTGATACACATGCTTTCTCTTGCAAGGTAGCATGTGTAACACGGAGTTCCTCCTGCAAGGCCTGGCTGGACAACCGCTGCACCTCCCGGCAAGCATGTAGCTCAGCCGAGATGGTACGCTCAAGCTGTGCGAACCTCTCCTCTGCCCGCTCCCTCTGGGACATCAGAAGGACACCCAGAGTGGATCTGAGGGAAGCATACTCCTGCCCTCAGGGCCTCCATGTGTGCCTCTGCATGAACAGCAATTGCTTGATGCAGAGACGACATTTCAGCCTGGCGTGCCCTGTCTGAGGCCGCCATGTCCAGCCTGAGTGAGCAGGCCGTGGACCATGCCGCCTGCTGCTGGAGAAGCACCTACCTAGCTGGGGGGAGCACGGATCGGGCCACACGCTCCCTGCTCTCAGCGTTGTGCTCCATTGCTGCACCCTGGCGTTCAGAATTGGCAGTCATGTCTTACTCCCACTCAGTATACAGCTGTTGCGCGCGGCGACTGCGTTGCTGGGCTTGACACCTGCAGGACTCAAGGACCGGGTGTCCTCATTGTGTTGGCACCGCCCGCGGCTGCACGACTACATGCCCCCGTTGACGTGATGTCCCAGGCACATCAGTGACTGGTGTGGAGGGTGACCCTGCATCCCAATCTACCACGGGCAGAGGTTCCAAGACTGTCTGACCCCTCAGTGCAGGTGTCGCAGACAGAGGAGTGTCCACATCAGAATCTCTCACCCCTGACATATGGACCTGATGCTCATCCAACTCGACATAGTCGTCAGAGTGTTCATCAGGGCTGGACTCATAGGCAGCCAGAGACAAGATGGACTGTAGCAACTGGGGGTTTTCGTGGCCTACCACCCCACGACCCCCACTTGTGCTGAGTTGATGTAGTGATAACAACCCTGTGCTTGGCATGACAACACCATCGTCCGGCTCCATTGCATCATCACCTGAAAAATAGAGAGAAAAAAGGTCACTACACATGTTAGAAGCACACAACACACACACACACCTTCACCAAACACATCAGGCAGACATGTGACACACAAAATAGAACCTGGCATGCATGCTGGGTCAACTTGAAATTGCTTCTGTGATTAGACCTGTGGAAAGGTGGCAGTTTGCACTGAAGTGGGTCTATGCATTGCAGCAAATATGTATATTACTCTCTATCTACATGTACAAGGACTTCATGGTGTGTCTCAGAAAATGAGAAGGCAGTGCAAGGTCAACTTCAGGCATCACGTGCAATGTGCATTCAATGGGTAGCATATCTACAAGCAAACCACCCCGCCCCCAAGTGCAAAAGCAGGGATGCCTCGCATGGTATCAAAAGGCTGACCATAGACCTGTGTATTGACAGACAGTGTTATCTAGCATCAACAGCATCATGTGAGTCAAGTGACAACACAGCAAATGATGATGGGACAGTAAGCAGGACACATGATGAAACCTCTGGAGTACACCCATGTGTGAAGAAGACAATACACCAGTTGAACAGAGTCATTGGCCATTAACCAGGCTGAGGCCTGTGACCCACACAGATTGTCAGACCCTAAACATGTGTGCAACGCAGTACTGAGCCACAGTTGATGGGAAGGCAGATGAAATGCCATGCAATGTAGGTCATCCAGGACTTGTATTACAGTGATCATCCGGTCATGGACACATAGGGGCATGCATGGAATGCACTTGGAGCATGAATGGGCACTCATGTCCCTGTGGGGCATCTGACCTCTGCACAGTCCAAGTGAGACACCCTGCATCAAGTACTAAGGATTTACCACACAGCATATGTCTGGCAGATTGGCTGCTGGATGTTAGCACGTACACAGGAGGCATGAACAGGGAAGTACCCAACGGCAATATTGTAGCAGACCAGTGCTAAGGGGAAATTGGGGTGCAGAGCGGGGGGTTGAAGGGCAAGGGAGCATGCCTACATTGAGTACCTGCTTGCAGGCAGAGGACACATGCACGTCAGTCATGCTATGCATAGTCCCTGGGCTGAGAGGAAGGTCACCCCACGCTACATGCAGTACTGCCAGTGAGCTGGAACATGGACCGGAGGGGCATACTGGTAACCAGCATGTGAGTAGGGTGCAATAGTGGTGATGTGGACAGTCCCCATCTGATCCACATGTCCACCATCCAGCTGAATAGACATGCATCAGGGAAACATTGCATTACTTGCATATCAGAACCATGCACACGTGACATGTAGTGGCAGTCATGCACAATACATCACACAAGTAAAACACACACGCCCTCGACAAACACGCATCAACACTCACTGGACTGGGCATCAAAGTCCGGCATCTCTCCCACTCCTTTGACTGATTCAGATGGTATGAACTGTGCAACTGAGTGACTCATGCGGAGTGAGGTCTTCCTCCTCTGGTGCAGGCCCACTGCCAGTCAGCAGAGTCAAGTTGTAATTTGAGGCACGCTTAGCCTTAGCGCTGCGTTTGAGGTCATTCCAATGCTTTTTGCACTCTTGCGCCATGTGCACCTCATGGCCGAATGCACTCACATGTTCCGCAACTTGCTTCCAGTGGGTATCACTGTGGACAGCCGTAGTCTGACAATTAGCACCCACTAGCATGTCACGGCTGTGGACCCTAACGAAGTGCACAAGGAAGTCCAGTTCCTGTTTGCAGACAGGCTTCTTCCTCGACGTGCCGGAGGTCGTGGCTGTGTGTGGGGTCCCAGCCTGTGCTGCAGGTGCAACCTTCCTCCCCTGGGATTGTGGCGCAGACCCTGGCTGGCTAATGTCACCCTGATCAGTATGGCCAGTGGGTTCAGTGGATTGAGACAAGGGAGTGTCAGGTGACGGGACGACCAAAGGCCTGTCTTGTGTCAGTGGCAGATGGGTGCCCTCTAATGGACCCTGTGCAGCAACATCCGCTGTGGCAGGGTCATTGACCGCAACTGTCCTGGTTGGCAGACTCACAACCGGGGTGTTGTTGGGTGCATCTTTCCCTGCACTTGCCAACACCTGGCTGTTCCCGGCAGCAGATGACATAACTGCCCCAGGGACATGTGTCTTGGTCAGGGCAGCCCTGTGTGCCCCTACGGTTTCCCTCCTGGCCTGTTGGAAATCTTCCAAGGGCTCTTCAAGTGCCAACTCAGCCTGCGCTGGCAGACCCTGAGCCTGGGTGGTGGTGTCCACAGCTGCACCTGCAGCTACCACTATCCTTGGGCCTGTGGCAGTCGATGAAAAGGACTGCCGGGTCACACAGGCGCCAGTGCCAGATGCAGAAGCTGCATCTCCTGGAACCACAGGGGGTGGTGGTATGACTGCACTGACACATGGCACACCATTGTGCTCAAGTGGTGCACCCCTGCCTCTTCCCCCTCTGCGGCCACCCTGGACACCCTGGAGTCCCCCTACTCCCTGGTCACCCCGGCCATGTCCCCGACCACGCCCGCCATGAGCAGGACGCCCAGCTGATGCGCCCCTCACCTTTGGTGGCCTCCCAACCATGGCACAGATGTAGTAGTGCCGGCACAGATGGAGTAGTGTACACCACAATTGACCTGGGCAATTGGGTTGAAGTGGGTCGGATGCAAAATGTTAACAGCCCCCGTCCACCTGCAAGGCTGTATGTGACCCCAGTGATGTAGTGACGGATCACGCAAGGCTCAGGCACCCCAAAACTGCAGTAAAACCATGCACACAACCCTGCAGCCTACATGCGTGGAAGCAACCTCCCGCAGTACGCGGTGGCACCCAGTAACATGAAAAATGCATACGCGTGGGACACGCAGGCTACTATGACCTCGAAAACGGGTGTGATACACAGGGGCTCCCGCAGTGGGAAAAATGGCATGCGCGACTCACCGTCTGACTAGCGCGATGCAGAACAACACGCGCCGCCAATACCGCTGCCAAAAGAAGAGATACGTCCTTCATAGCTGTGAAGTTGTGATGGCACGCGAAACAACATGAAGCAGCAACACACGTCGGTCTCCGCGAAAGGCACGTACAGCGAACTGCTGGCCCCGCTCACCTTTAACCCGTGCTGAAGGAAACGCCCACGTGCGTCACATCACTTATGCACATAGGCCCTTTCCTCAGATTACACGCATTCACACGCGGACGTGCAGCTTTTTCACGCGCGCTGAACCACTATGCCCACGTCACGAGGGAAACACCCGCGCTCGTAACGTCACAGACGCACTTACGCGCTAAGGGCCTTTCCTCGAATTACACGCTGACGTGCAATTTTTTCAAGTGCCAAATTGCTCCGTATCAAGCTGGCCACGCGAAAACACACGGAAGACCATCCTCCAGCCCAGAAGGCCGAATTACTGCCCCCCAGAGCCCCGAGCATGCTCCCACCTGCCATCTGCTGCTGCCTGACAGCCTGCTATTTTCTGCCTGCATGTCAGCCATGGGTGCAGTTGCTGTGACCACCCCTGCTGGAACCGAAGACTCCCGACTGGGACACCTTCGCTCCACAGCCCAGCCCCAGCACCCAGTTGCCCACCCACTCCTGCCTTTGGGGTTGTCATGTCGGGCATAACACCATCTGGCACCACTTTAAACCCCCAGCCAGAGAGGCAGAGGGCCACCAGCTTCAGTGCCAGGGAAGTTGGTGTCCTGGTGGAGCAAGTCCTGGGGATAGTATGATGCCCTCTTTGGAAGTTCGTGCGCCGACTATGAAGGAGAGACCAGGATCTGATTGGATATTGTGACTGCCATCAACGCGGAGGGGGTGGCAGTCCGCGACTTACAACATGTCAAGAAGCGCTGGGAGGACTTCAGGTCCAGGACCCTCAACAAGGCGCCTCTCGAAGGCAGTGGATGCCAAGGGGCACCAGGGCCACCTGTCTGACCACCAAATGAGGGTCCTGGAACGCATGTGCCCAGCGCTCCACGTCCAGGTCCTTGAGAGGCAGACCGTCTGGAGCCGAGTGGTAAGTGTACATGCATACTGATTGGACGCTGTGCGTGTCGTGGTGTGCCAGTATTGTGCAGGTTGCACATGTGTTTTTGTAGGGCCATGTAGGGATGTGTATGAACATGGGCATGGGGCTGCCACATGTGAGTCCTCTCAGGTGTGAGACACATCGATGGTGTATGTGTTGGTAAGCATGCTGGCCAAATGCAGGTGTGGGAGCACACATGTTTGAATTTCTGTGTATGCACATTGGCATGGTTGTGGTGTCACACATGGATGGTGGTTCCTGCTGCATGTATCTGCACTGTGTACATGTGCATGTGTGTGTATTTGACAAGTGTGCAACTGTGATGCAACTTGGATGCATGTGACACTGACATGTAGAAGGCTGAATGCCAGATGTGACATGGATGGCGGTATCATCACTGTGATAGTTGGTGGACATGTACACATGCATGTAAATGTGGTGGCGTGTGTGCATGTGTTGTGCACTGCACGTGTTTCATGTGACTTAAGGCTCACCTTCGGATTCTCATGCTGTTGTATGTGTATGGATGGTGCTGGCTGGTGCAATATTGCTGTGGAATTGCTCATGTGTGTGAGTACAAATGACATGTGTGTTGGGGAGTGTGATGCCATGTCTGAAGTATGACACTGCCACTCATGTACAACTGTCATGTGTGTATCAGTCCATTGTACAGTGCTCTGATGCCTGTGTTTTATCTCTGCCTGTCTGCAGCATCAACTGATGAAGAAGGCGGAGAGGGTGCTGTGGAGCACAGCGGCAGGGATTGCACCACAAGCCGGAGACGCAAGGCACGGCTCCCCTCCCAGATTGTCATCTCGTCGGGAAGTGAGGAGTCTGGTGCCACGTCCCAGGCCGCAGCTGCTGAGGGTAGGTCCAAGCGGCGGAGGTCCGAGGTGGACTCCTCGGCAGCAGAAGGGGCAGCTGAGACCCCAAAGGGTCTGATGGAGGAAGATGGGAGGGAGTCATCCAGGTTGGTGGGGGGTTTGGTGGAGGAGGAGGCCGCGGAAGGGACACACACAAGGTCTGGAGGTGGGGATTCCACTGGTGCTAGTGGTGCAGTGCAGGGGCAGGGACAGCAGGCAGCACAGGCAGCCGCAGAGGTGCCTGTGTGTTATCCTGTCCCTGATCCTGTCACTGCATCATCTGGCACCAGCAGGGATGCCTACGTCCAGATCCGTTTTCAGGGAGGGGATGAGTGCACAACAACTGGCCTTCCTCTCCCTGTGGACGTGGCTATCCGGGACCGTGTTGAGCCTGTCCTAAGTGGGATAGCGTTGCATCAACGGGGCATGCGAGGTCACCTGCAGTCTTTTCGTGGAGAGTCTGCACGTCATCTCGCATGCCTCTTTGACCACGTTGACCTACTGGGACGGGTCAGCGGTGCTGGATTCCTCTGTGTGCTGGACCTTCTTGCGACCACCTCCTTAACTGAACCCCCTATGCGCCAGTCGTGCTCCATGCCATCTTCCCACCCATGTATCACCTGGGTACCCTGTGGAGCTGCCTCTGACCGAGCGGCCAGGCTAGTGGAGGACACATCCCTGCCACAGTCAGGAGTCGGACGTCCAGTAGGGGGGTCACCACGACAACTGCACCCCAGCCGGAGGAGGACGTGCAGGCAGCAAGAGCCAGGGTGCAGGCACAGGCACAGCAGCAGCAACATGGTGGGAGCAATGATGGATCGGGGCCTTCAACATCAGAGGGGCAGGCATCAGCCATAGGGCAGGAGGTCCCCCGATTTCAAGTGTCTTCCGTGTGGCAGCGGTTGGGCCACGCCATAGATGCGGAGCAGCAGCGGGCGGAAGAGGCACGGCTCACAATGCTCAGGGCGGAGAACTCCATGCGGAGGGCCCTGAGACGGGCAGAGTGCCTCGAGGCAATTCGCAGGGAGTTGGAGGTGAACATGTCGTCGTCCCTGCGAACCCTCGGGCCATGGAAGAGGACCGCCTCCAGGACATTGAGCGCGAGTGAGATGATGCCCTGGCCTGGGACATCCAAAAGTGAGCCGTTGTTCTAGCCCGCTGCCATTGTAAATAGTTTTTAGAGTTAGGTTTCCTTTTCCTTTTCCTTTGATTTGTGGTGAATGGACTATGCCACACACATTTGTATATAGTTTTTTTATTAGGTAGTTTCTTAGATAGGTTTCATTTCTTTCGTTGGGCTCATGGACCCTTGTACATAGTTGGACAATGGATTTATTTGAACTTTTTATTTGATTTTAAACATGGATCAATGGATTTTTCTTTTTACGTTTCCTTTGGATTTGCATTGGTGGAGGGAGAGTTTTGACTATTTTTCTTTAGGATTACTTTGGATTGGTTATACTTTTCATTTACTCATCTTTTGCACATGGTTTTCATTTCATGTTTGCTATTTTGTTATGCTTTCATTTCATTGCTTTATTTTTGTACATAATACATTTTCATATTTTAGTTCCATGTGTGTGATTCACTCATTGGGTTGATGCATGTGAAAATGTGGGTTTACACAATCAATGACAAGCAGTGTGTGACGGACATGTGTTGATGTACATAGTTGACTTTTGGTTTGTGTCTTGAGATAGGCATGACAGTGTGGAGTGGATTGGGAAATCATTGTGTCTCAAGAATGGGCTGGCGTGCTGTGGTATTTGGGTGTAGAAGTGGGCCATGATTGTGCATCTTTACTTCATGTAGGGGGGGACACGAGTGGGGGCCTGCTGGCAGGTGCCCCTCCCTGCTGGGGTGTGGGGTGCTGGGGGACATGTGTGGGACATGAGTGGGGGCCTGCTGGCAGGTGCCCCTGGCTGCTGGGGGGGGTGCTGGGGGACATGAGTGGGGGCCTGCTGGCAGTTGCCCCTCACTGCTGGGGGGTGGGGTTGCTGTGGGACATGAGTGGGTCATGAGTGGGGGCCTGCTGGCAGGTGTCCCTCACTGCTGGGGGGTGGGGGTGCTGGGGGACATGAGTGGGGGCCTGCTGGCAGGTGCCCCTCATTGCTGGGCGGTGGGGGTGCTGGGGGACATGAGTGGGGGCCTGCTGGCAGGTGCCCGTCAATGGTGGAGGGGTGGGGGTGCTGGGGGACATGAGTTGGTGATCACTAGTGCAAGGTGACATGTGGCTTGGCTGGGGGGTATGCCCATGGTGGATGGGCTGCCTGCGGGAATGGACAGGGGTGCAGGGTAGTCCCCTGTGGTGTGGGCTGCCTGCAGGGGCCATGGAGGGGGTAGAGGGCACACCTGGGAGGACCCACAGTGCCAATTCACGTGTAGGACTCCCCACGCACCCCTGAAATACACGTACCCTGCTCTGACAGCAAAATCGCATTTGAAACTTCCCACGAAACCCAGTAAGACGCGTACCCCACTCGCACAGGGCCTATCGCGTGTGAAACTTCCTGTGAATCCCCGAAATACACGTACCCCACTCCAACTGCGTGTGAAACTCCCCGCAAACCCCAGAAATACACGTACCCTGCTCGCACAGGTCCTACCACGTGTGAAACTCCCTGCGAGCCCCAGAAATACACGTACCCCGCTCGCACAGGGCTTACCGCGTGTGAAACTTCCCGCGAATGAGCGGGGTACATGTATTTCAAGGGGTGCGCAGGGAGTTTTACACGCGATTGGCCTAGCGCGAGCAGGGTACGTGTATTCCGAGGGGTGCACGTTTTCATGGTTGGGGGCTGTATGCTGGTCCACTGGCCTGTGCGCCATGTTCTGGATTTGGGCGCTGTTCATGGTGCACGGGGCGAGGTTGGGGGCGTAACTGCCGCTGCTGCAGGGTCGCTGCGCCACTCTGCGCCACGGCTGCTTAGGGATGTTAAAATCCATGAATACGCTATGCACCGAAATGGGTTTTGGCGCACGCGGCTGGTGCAGATTGCCGCACGCGCACACTGTGCGCCAGCCGCGTGCGCCACTTGTGCGCTGAATTCTATGAATTACCCCGTAAGTATCTACAAGTGTGAGATCTGTACCTTATGAAGACACAACAGTCTATAGTGACTCCCAACCAAGATGCACTAACACAAACCTGCAGTTAGGTCCACTTCAGCTACCACCACAGCCTTTAGTGACTGTGTCAGAGAATAAATGGGACATTCCAGGAAGTATAATAGCAGCTGGATCATGTAGAAGCCATCTTCTACAGGGGTGGCTTTATTCAATTTCCATTTCCGCATTTCTATTTTTCCCTTTTACATGTATTTTGTACACTCCTACTGATGTGTGACTGGACAGTGTGAAACTTGTTTATAATTGTATAGATCAATGTTTGTGTTTCTCCTATGAAGTCATATTTTATACCTATTTTTCTAATATAGTTGTACTCTGTGGAGGCGTTTGCCATTTTATGTTGTTTGTCTCACTGGAGCCACTAGACCTGCATCACACTGTCGATTTAAGCATTGGCACAATGTATGGGTAATGTACGGCCTAAGTCACATATGCTACTGGTCTGTCCCAGTGATGTGGGTTGGTTTCTTCTTCTATAACTCTTAAAGGCTAAGTGTTCCTATTTGAGAGGTGAATTAATTAAATTCCATTTCCATTTTCCACAATATCACTGAATAAACTGTGTGAAATACTTACCTTTTGGTGAAGTGCAGTGAGCATGATAAAGCAATAATATTCCATTAATGATACACAAACTGCTTTACATTGAATATCTTTTCAATAGCAACATAAAATGCCCCTTCTTGGATGGTTATTAATATAAACCATATTTAATGTGATGCTTCAGTAAGAAGCATCATTTTCCTCCATGTTTCATTTATATTGTGCTTACTGCACCTGGGGCCTCCCTCTGGAACAACCTCCCTGCCACTCTAAAACTTGAGGAGAACCATCTCTGGTTCCGGAAGCACCTCAAAACCTTCCTCTTTGCTTCTGCCTATGCCCCCCCTCCCATGATGATCTGTTCTCTCTTGGCACTGTGTACCTGGCCACCCTCTGCCCTCCGGGCCCAGGTACCTGCTCACCGTGCCACCCTCCTGCACTGCCTCAGGACCGCCTCTTGCACTGGGGTCTGTGTCTGTACCCATACAGCCCCCCCATTCTTCCTGCACTTATCAGACCTACCCTGTCTGCTGCCTTATCCCCAGCACTTGCCACTTGCTGGCTGCATTACCACTGTTTGTTGCCTTTATTATTTATTTAATATTATTTATCTGTTTCTCCTTTTCTCCGTAAACTTCCACTTCTTCCTCTTCCATGCACTTTTCCCCACCCCCTCTCCCATGCACTTGTGCTTTCTCAATGTCACAGGGCCTAGTAAGATCGTTGTATTGTTCTCCCCTGTTCACCTCCCTTGCCTTGTCGTGCTCTGAAACACTTGTGTATGAGCGCAATAGAAATACAATATCAATTCAATTCAATGTTTAATTATTTATAGTGCCATTGCACCAACTACATACACAAGATTAATGCGTTCAGGAATATTTCATGTATTATCGTTTTTGGAACTCACTTGTTGTTATGTATTTTTAGTTTTAACCATACTTGGGGTATATTGTCTCAGCGTAATTCCCAGCCATGTAGCCATTAATATGGGCACCTAATGTTATGCTTTTGAAATATTCGGGAAATTAGTAGGATGTACAATTAAGTGCAGAGATTATCGTTGATTTGGATTTCTTGGCTCCAGGCTAGTCATTATCTTAATTATGGTATTTATGGGTGCATTGTGTAAACCAAGTCACTGACAGTATTCACGACTTTCTGGGAAGTGTTCCAAGTGACTTGGTTATAGTAGATAAAACTAGAATAATAATAATTGAAAGACCTACAGCACTTCCTGTGAAGCCTGTAGCTGCTGTGTGATTAATACAGCAGCAAGCATAATTTGGTGAAACGTTTTGCCTTGCGTTTAACAGAAACAAGCTTTTTACTTCCCTAAAAAGATGTTGAACACTGATACTGGGCCGGTGGGCTGAACAGCTTTTTTGGGACGATGGTCTAAACAGCGTTATGCTTCTGTTAGGTATTATGCTAATAAGGGGAGTTGACAGTTTATGCAGAGTAAAGTATAAAAGGGCTGACTTCGGGAGGCAGGGCAGGAGAGTAAGGGACTCATCACGAGTTGGGTCAGTATTTGGGCTGTAATATTGCCCAACTATAGTAGTGTTAGCATCCACTGGTCTGGCTGTATTGCTGCCGGATCACTGGTTGGGCGCTAACTTCATTGGGTCCATTATAATATTTTTACATTTCCACCCAAGGCAAATCAGATCACCAACTATGAACAGATCTTATTCTTAATTTGCTGAAGCTGGCACCATGGTTGATCCCAAATGACATTGGCCCTCATTACGACCCTTGCGGAAATCGGAAAACGATGGCGGAAATGCAATACCGCCATCGAATAGCGCTCGGTGCGACTATGACCCGTCACCGCAAAGTACGAAGCCATTAGCGACACCGTAGTGAACGCCAACGCTAACTGCACCAAGCACGCGCGCGCGCGCCATGCCAAACCGCAAACACCACCATGGCGCAACGGTACGCCAATTCCGACCCTAGCGGACATGTACCTAACGCCATCAGGCATGGCGTAATGTACCATTCCGCCATGGTGAGAAGTACGGCCTCGCGAATCAACCGTAAACGGCCCCACTGAGTGCCTGTACACCGCTCCCTGCCCACAAAGTACAACTCCCCGTAGGTGCAATGAAGCCACAATGCAACCATTGAAATGTACAAGTCACCCATGCATGGCAACGAACAAAAGAAACACAAGAGGGGCCAATGGGAGCTGCAGGGCACAGATGTCACGAATACAGAAGCCATCCCAATGGACATGACCACAGTCCCCCACCAAGAAACGCACGCAAACACAGGCACCTGTGACCAGCCATATTCCGAGAATCACATCATTCCACCAGTCCACCTGGCTGACCGGCATCTGTTACACAAAACCCAATCCCCCGCCCCTGAGCATGACAACATTCAAACTGTCATATTGGCAGCCCCCATCCCTGACCTCACGGGCTTAGTAGGCAAACGCGCCCAGTACAGTACCACGCAACTAAACTCCGAAGCTGGAACCCAATGCAGATCTCCTCACAATACATCGCCCCCCAAATAGGCATATGCCACATCACTTGCAAAGAAAAACGCTACACGGGCCAAATCAGAATAGAAATTTAATGCACATCAAAGTCACCAAGCCCATACAGCCATCAGGCCATGAACTCCTAAACACCAATCACCATTGTGGGCTGCATCCGCAAGAAATGACCAGCCACTACTTGTGTGTCGTCCTGTTCCCTCATGGTACACAGAGCCACATTCACGTACGAAAAGGCAACATGGAAGCGCACAGAACCGCAGGGCCGTCCCAATGGGGAGGCACTAGTCCAGCTGAAAGACCGAAATGTTGCTCCGAGCCACCAGTACTGCGTAAGGGCATGTGGGCCATTGGCGATCGTCCCATAAGATCGTAATGCTGCTCCACTGATTAACACGAAGCAGCAGGTGTCGGGAGTAAAACCCATCTGCAGGAGTGGCATACAGATGGCAGTGGCAAAAGGGGAGGAGATACCTGTCAACCAAAAGAAAAGAAAAAGAACAGAATGGCCATCAGAACTACATTCCAACAACTCACTTCAATGATCACACGAAATCCACAGCCATATGCATGCTAGCCCACTCCAAAGGATCATCACCACCCCAAAACCACTTGCGACTCCTAACCATCTATATCGAGGTGCAAACACCATCACAAACGAGTGTACCTGTGCATGCGTCTGTCAAAACAGAATCCATCAGATGGGAATGTTAATGTGCATGGACACAAGTGTCTGAGGGCGTGTCGCGACAGGGAGGGCTCAACAAGGCCAGATAGACGATGGTCCCACCATGGCAGCCCTGCATCACATAGCGTAGGGGAGGCGGATAGATCCCAAGAAGCCCTGTACATGGCAAACTCTGTATCAAATCACCTGCCCATGCATCCATTCATCATTCCCTCATCCCGGAATCAAAACGCCTGAATAATTACTCACATAACATTAGAAACATCCATTGAGTCTGTGCGTTATGCAGCCTGCAAAATCCACAGTGCCCCAGCCCGTAATTCCAGTGTTGTGAAGTAACATGTATTTGGGAACGGCCGGCCTCATCGCCCACGTAGCAATTGCGCATCCCAAACTATTCATATCAATCATTGCTTCCTCGCCATGGGCCCTGTCTCAAGGACATTGAACAACAGAACGTTATATTTGCAGTCAGACCTGTGGGCATCTCCTCGCCGCTAGCTGGAAACCGAAAGCGCCGCCCTTCGCATTCCACATTTGCAAAATCTCGTCGAAGAGGCATCTGTGGCCGTTTGAAATCACTAATTAATCCATCTAGTGCGGCTGTGTGTGAAAATGGCAACTGCCTTCACCCACAAATGGGACGCCCCGCCCGTCATTGCAACTCGGTACAGTGATGCATGAGGGCCCACCGTTACTCGAGTACTACGTTCCACTGACCCTTCACAAGTCTGTTCGCGACTGCACAGATAGTATGTGCAACAATGGGACCACAGCAGAATGAACATGTCAACCAATGTTACACGGCCATCGGGTACAAATACATGATTGCAATAGCAAGATGCCATTCCCCGATTTGCAGCGTTGTGCGCGGGACGTGCTCGGCCAAAGGGGAGAGCAGTTTGCACAGGTGGAATTAATCACCACAGGTGGAGGCCATACAGCCTGAAAACACATAAATTGCACAGCCTGTCTCCTCCCACAACCACACCGAAATGCTACCGGCAGGACTCGCGATGTTGGCCCTGGGGGACCTGATAGCACTGCAAGTACTCCAACTCCAAGAAGAAGACGAACACCAACTGCAACCGGCCGCACGAAGGAGACGCAGGAGGAGGAGGAGGGCAAGGCAGGGCCAGCAAGGGCCGCCAGCACAGCCACTACCACCACGCAGGCAGCCCGCAATCCCACGCCTCCGAGCACATCCGTTCAACCTCACTGATGAGCAGATCCACACCCTCTACCGTCTGGACCGGGACACCATAGCCGCCATTGTGGACATGACACAGGCTGACCTTGTCAGCATGATAGATAGCCCAACCGCCATCCCACCCCTACTGAAGGTGGTGTCTGTACTCCACTTCCTGGCCACAGGCACCTACCAGCACACAGTCGGACAGTTGCATGGCATTTCTCAGCCACTGTTCTCACGGACACTATTGCAAGTGCTCGATGCCCTCCTGCAGCACGCAGACGACTACATCTCTCTACCACGCTCGGAGCAGGAAATTACCAACACAAAAGTGGGATTCCATGCACTTGCCGGCATACCGGGTTGCATTGGTGCCATCGACTGCACCCATGTGGAATTGGTCGTCCCACATGCAATGGAGGCCCAGTACCGCAACAGAAAACAATTTCATTCCCTGAATGTACAAATGGTGTGTGACTCCAACAGGATCATTACACATTGTTGTGCCCGATTCCCTGGATCTACCCATGATTCTATGGTCTTGAGGAACTCTACAATACCACGCTACATGGAGCGACACGCAGGGAACAGATCCTGGCTACTCGGTGAGTCTCATTACATGCATGATTATGTGGGGAATGTGATTTGGCAATGACCTGGCAGGAAGGGGGGGGTGTGCGTACGTAGCAATGGCATTCCACATCATACGTTTCTCGTCCACATACAGGTGATGCTGGATATCCACTGAAGAGATGGCTCCTCACACCAGTCCGGAACCCACGGGACCAGCATGAGGAGGACTACAACCATGCCCACTCACGTACCCGTGTAGTCATTGAACAGGCATTCGGCCTACTGAAGACTCGTTTCCGCTGCCTCAGCAGGTCTGGCGGGGCACTCCTGTACCGCCATGAGAAGGTTGCAAAGATGGTGATGGCATGTGTCATGCTCCACAACATGTGCGTACGTAGAAATGTGCCCATGCCCCCTGACGCAGAACTGCAAGCACCTGATGATGGTCATGATGAGGGTGGGGATGTGGCAGCACCTCATGGAGTCTGCGAGGCACCGGAGGCCCGTGACATTCGTCAGCATCTCATTGATGTATGCTTCTAGCACTCACGCCTGGTGGCTGATACATGGACACGGGACTCGTGGCACTGTGCGTGTCTGGGACATGCACAATATGGACTGTACGCCTATGATGGCCTAGTACACAAAAATCAATGTCCACACATCTCATTGGTTGATCGTGCACTTTTTATGGCTTATGTGATGTCATGTTGAACACCCTATCGACCCGCCACCCAAGTGAGCCCAACACACCCCCTCCACCCTCCTACCTCCCCCCCGAACCCCAGTGTCCAAAGATGCTCATTGTCAGTGGGCTGTCGCTATTGCAAGCCCCCTCTGCGGGTATCAGGGGCACCCCTGCCTGTGGAGCGCAGGTTCCTTCCAGATCTACGTTGGGGGCTGCCCTGGACGGAACTTGCAACGGATGATGTGTCTGCCTGCTCACGTCCATGCATGTCCCTAAGGGTTTGCGAGAGCTCAGTGAGCACACGGCGCACTGCGGCAAGTTCGGCACATACGTCTTTGGACGTCGCATGCAGTTCCCCCCTCAGGCTCTCGGTGCTTCTCTCCATTTGGACTCTCAGGCTCTCGGTGCTACTCTCCATTTGTGCCCTTAGCGTCTCTGTGTCTCTCTCCATTTCTGCCCTAAGTGTCTCAGTTGATGTTTCTATGTCTGCCTTAGTGCCCCCACATTCATCGGCATGGTCCTTGAGGAGCGTGGCCATTTGCTGCTGTTGCACGATTAACTTGTCGAGGGACTGTTGCCTCTGCTGGGCCATGCCCATTTGCGGGGGTGTCACAGAGGGGCTGTTGTCCTCATGTTGCCTTGCCACAGGGCTTGTGGGGGATGGCCAGTCGTTGTCTTGTGGGTGCCCCTGCGTGGTATCCTCATGTTGTACGGGATGGGACAGACAGGGGGATTGGGACAGGTCATGGATGGATCTGACTTCGACATCCCCGTTTTCTGTGTCGGAGCATGCTGCCATCAATGGGGTGTCACCTATGGTGTTGCTGCCACCAGAGGCAGTGCCTTCTGTGGCATCCATTGGGGGGACCTGTGGTGGTGGTGTTGTGGGCATGCTGGCTGCTGGGGTGCCTGTTGATGTTCCCTCCTCTGTGCTGCCACCTGATTTGTGCTGCTGCCGTGTCTTGATGCGTGCAGCTGAGGTGGAGGGTCTCTGGCCGTTGGTCTTGGCCCTCTTTGCAGGTGTGCTGGTAGGGGTGTCCTGTAGCTCGTCGTTTGGATCGGACCCTGTGGTGGAGTAAAGGAGGGCGAGGGTTAATGATGGGTCTGTGGGAATTGGAATGGCATTGTATCACATGCTCTGGGGTGGTACCTGAGGGTGATTTGGGTCGGGTCCTTGGAGGTGCTTTGATTTGTGTGTGGAGTGAGGGTGCAGTTGTTTGGCAGCCTGCAGTTAGGGTGTGCCTGCTGCACGTGTAGTGCGTGTTTTAGGGGTTTTTAATTATTTATGTATTTATTGTGGGTTTTTACGTGCGCTATCAGGCCGATGTGTGTGGCCGTTCTCCTGGACATGTGTTTCTGTTGCACTATGTGGACGCATGGTACTTCACATGGATGGACTGTGTGGATTTGGCATTGTTTTATCTGGTACACCTACCTGAATCTTCGGATGTCTGCACTCCTTTCTCCATCCCTCCGACTCCCTCTATGCTCTCCATTCCGATGGTGGAGGCACAGATTTCTTCCCAGGGGGTCAACTTGATGGGTGATTCAGGACCTCCCCCGGTGGCTGTGGCAATGTTGCGGTTGGCAGAGAGTATGCTGCGGACGCGTATCCGCAGGTCGTCCCATCGCTTGCGGCATTGCTGTGGGGTGCGGGGTGCGGTCCCCACCGCACTTACCCGCTGTGCCACCAGAGCCCATATGGTCTTCTTGTTTGCAAGTGCCGTTCTGGTCATTTGCGTGGAGAAGACGACGGCAGCATTCTCCTGGAGGGTCTCGGTTAGCACGGTGAGTTCCTCGCGGGAGAAGTGGACCTGCCGCTTGCGGTCGCACGCTTTCTTCGCTACTTTTCCCATTTGTCTTGGTTTCGCTAGGGTGGGTGACGGGTTGGGGTGTGTTTCAGGGTAGTGATTTTAGTGGTTGTGTGGTTTTAGTGGTTTTATAGGTGTACGCCGGGATGTTTCCCGTTCCGGGCCCATGTTTTTACTTCCGTTTCCGTATATTTCCGGTCACCGTACTTTCCGGTAGGCGCACACTGCGGTGACCGCTAAGAGGGGTGGCGGTATTGCACCTAGGGCGCCGTACGGCGGCGGTGTGGGCCGTTTTGGGGTCATTTCCGCCATCGCGGACTTTGCACTTCCGCCGTGGCGTGGTGCTCGTGCCCGATGGGTCGGAATGGGCCGCACTTTGCTCCTTCGTGCAATGGCGGAAACGCTATTTACGCTGTGGCGCTCCGGTCAGTCACTTTCCGCCAGGGTCGTAATGAGGGCCATTGAGTTTTTATTGAAGGCTGTTTTCCTATTTTCCTGCTTTTTGATAAAAATACCATGGTGATTTAGACGGGTGGTTTTTGATATTTGTTGTACTTTTTTCTTGGATTGTGCAGACTGCTCCAGGCATCCAGTCTTCTCCAGCCCTTATCTCCCTACCTTCTACAGATAGTGAGTATGATAGGTTTTACCCGACATTGATATCACATGTAGAATGGTATTGAGGTATTGAAAGGGCAGGTGCTGCTATACAAATTGCCTATCAAGATTTTATGAGGTTACTTAGCAAGACCCGGTGAGGCAGTTAGTTGCTTGTGAGGTAGCTATGATATCTTGGAGAAAGTGGATTAGTCTAAGGGTCTCATCAGGAGTTTGGCGGTAACCCTTAAATGCAGCAGTTACGCTATTACTGCCGCATTTAAGGGGCCGCTAAATCACATTCTTGGTGGATTCCCCCAGCTCTGAGCTGAGGGCAAATCTGTGTCAATTTTGCGGATTTAAAAATCCACTGGCGGTAATATTCCCCATTGGGCCCATTGGGGAATAGGAAATTCCCATATGGGCCCAATGGGGAATGGGCACTAACCGTTCCGCCAAACCTGTGATCCGGCGCTAATAGCACCGGGGGTTTGGTGGTAGGGCTAATAGCACCGGCGGTAATACCGGCGTTTCAACCCTACTCGTGATGAGGCCTAAGTCTTGAGTTGATGTAGAGGCAATGATAATGATACCTGTTTATTCATTAATCACTTGTTTACATTTTAAGTGTGTTTAAGTGTGTTGTTTTGTGTGTAGTGACCATAATGGTACCAAAGTTTTATTAAATTATATATATTCTTGGAATGAAGATGGAGGAGTGCCGCTGTAAACTGCCTAATTGTTTTGTTTGCTTTTTATAAATATATATATATATATATATGCATATATATGTATTAGCGGTTGTGTATTTATGGTTACGGCGCTCACTCATAGGAAGAGCACTTTTTGGAGTCCCAACATTTTTGAAATCTTCATAGACATAATGGAAAGACAATTGTGCTCATGCTATAGAATAAACCTCTGGATGGATTTGCACCAAACTTGCACAAGAAGAGGCAGCTTGGTCCCGGAAATTTGCTTTTGCAAATTTGGTGTGAATCAGTCCAATACTTTTTTTTTTTTGGATGGCCAAAAAGTAGGTTATAATAAATCAGTGATATCTGGGTGTAATGTGCAGACTCACTTCCTGTTTCGGTATCCGTGGACACTTCTGATACAATCAGAAAGCCGCGTCACATTCTCAGACATCGTATACAATAGAGAAGGCACAATGTATTCCAAAGGAAGTCATGTATAGGGGGAAAATTATCCCTAAATTACTATACGGTCTAGAGGTACTACCTATTTGGTTGTCTGAGGAGGCGACATACTATGAATCACTAAATTGGAGGAAAGTGGTATTTTTCTTACCACAATGTATTCCAAAGGAAGTCATGTATAGGGGGAAATTATCCCTAAATTACTATACGGTCTGGAGGTACTACCTATTTGGTTGTCTGAGGAGGCGACATACTATGAATCACTAAATTGGAGGAAAGTGTTACTTTTCTTACCAAAATGTATTCCCAAGGAAGTGATATGTGACGATCTTGGTTTGACCTCTCTACACAGCATTTTTGATGGTCCCGCCATTTGTTACTGTTCAGGAAAATGATATGCGCTTCCTTATATAATAGTTTAGGAAATAAATGAAGAGCAATAGAGGGTGGCCCGGTAAAAGATGTTGTAGAATAATGTATGGGCAAAATGCAGGAGTATGAAGTACATTTAGTCTGGTTGTACTGTACAAACGAGAATCCTGCAGAATTATTGGATATCTACTCCAACTCAATAGGGGAATATTGTTTGTATTTGAGTGTACTTTTGGTACACACAAAGTATGGGATGACAAAGATGTATGCTCAGAAATTTCCTGACCATGAGGATCGTAACATGTTCATGAGTTTTGTCATAAATACAAACAAAATCCCCTGTATCCACAGGGGTTTACCTAAAAGCTTGAGTTAATGCAGATTTTTTAAAGATCTCAGTACTACGAAAGATGTAAAACATTTCCTGTTGCAATGTCCAGGCCTGACCGTGTATCACATCCGGTTCTTTGGAAAATGTGTTCATAATATGACTGCAGTAGATGGAGAGTCTTTGTGTACATATGTTGGAAGGCTTGTCTGTTTCTATGTCCATAGCTGTAGTCCAATTTTTACAAATGTGTGGCCTGTCATAGTTCCTTGATTTTTCTATCTCTTGTTCTCAGTGATATGATACAGATCTTAGTGATATATAATAATTTTTCCACATTTTCTTTTCGTTTAGAGTGGGGAATTTTTCGTTTTGTGTTGCTCCTCAGGGACGTCTTTAAATACACAATAGCTATACCTCTTTTCCTTAGACTGGGAAATTTCTGGATAATTTTAAGAAATTCACATTTTGTAAATGTGTTTTAAAAACCCGTTTAATAGTATCATGTGAAGTGTGTGTAATGTTTTTTACCTTAATGGTTATTATCATAATGTACAAACTAAAATGTTTTGATTTATTAAATGCTTTGATATTGTAAAGGTTTTAAGTTAAACCGTAAACAATTAATACAAAATGAATGCCTGCTGTGCTCTTGTGTAACTACTCCCGATCCACTGGTTAACACTGCTCATGCCACTGAAAACTTTGATAACGTTTTCTGAATTAACTTCCCTTCCTCAAGCTTTCTTTCCTCACGTTTCTTTCTGGCTTTCTCTTGACTTAGCGGAAAATGCTGACTATAGTCAACTGAATCTCTGGCTGTGGTTTTCACATAGCGTCTTCCTTATTATAAACCTTTCGATCACTTTTTCATGATCCCTAAGATTCCAACAGGCTCCGGCTTTTGTCCTGATTCTTCTGAGCCTAACCACATCCTTTCTTCACCTATGTTAATGGTGGTTTAAGTCTCTTCCTCCTCCTTCTTCCTTTCATTTTTATCTTTCTTTCTTTCTTCATCAGTAAAAATGGTATGCCAACTTCCATCCCTTCCCTCATCTTCTGTGTCCCCAAAATCCTATCTAGTCAGAGGGAGCACCCTATATGGTCCGCATATCCCGTACTCCAATGCACTCCCTTTACCCCTTTATGGTGACCCTACTCTGTTACTTTTACGCTGCAAGCACCACTGTCTCCCCTCCTCCTGTACAAATGGCCCATTCTCCTTCACATGACTCCTCCCGCATCTTCATATGGAAGGGTACATGTTTTGAATATCTCCTCCACTTTCTTATTATGTCTTTCTAAGCTCCTCTCTCCATTGCTCTGCCCCACTGCTGATCTATCTCTCTTTCTTTTTGAGCATGAATTCCCTGACAATCTCATCAATTTAATTGTGTCATCTTTCCCTGCTTACTCTCATTTCTCTTTCTATTTCCCTATCTCTTGCTTTATTTTACTATTGCTCTCTCTTTCTACATACCCTTGCCTTTCTTCTTTTTCTGTTCACCTCTTCATCCTTTCTCTTCCTTCTCTTTAGTTTCCCACCCTTTTATTTTCTTCTTTTTCTCTCACTCTCTTTTTCCTCCAGTTCCTGTCTCCTCTCTTATTTCCAATTCCTCTATCTGTGTCACGGTGCCTTTCCATTTCCTATTTGTCGTCGATTATTGTGAAATCTTTGTTCCTTTTCCTGCTCCCTTCTCTGTTTTTTCTCTTTTTCTTATTCTTTCTCCTTTCCTATTCTTGCTCCTGTCTTTCTCTAACTTCCCTTTCTGTCTCTTTAGAGGCGTCCATATTTCTTCTGTCTAATGTGAGCAGTATTTGTCTGCCCACCCACTCTTTCGGTGTAATCGGTGTCTCTTCCTTATTGCCCTGCCTGCCTTTCTGTTTCTGGATCTCTTCATCAGCCTTTGTCAGTTTGCCTGCAGCTTACAGCGTTCATTATACTTATCCTGAGTCGACACTGGCCTTTGTTTATTTAGTTTAGCTCTGTTTATATCATCTTTACTACTGTAAGTGGGGGCGCATGTGTGGGGTTAGTGTACCCTGACGCTGCCTTAGTCCTTTCAATAGATATAATCCTTGTATTTCAGGAGGTAGATCAGTGCTCTGGGGAGGTGCAGGAAGAGCCGAGGGTTCTGGGCACTCCACTTCATGCTGATTAAGCATCCACTCTCTCATGGGTGGCTCTTCCATCTCAATCCCATACATCTTCCACAATTCTAGAATTTCTAATCACTTTTGCAAAAGTTTCCCTTTGTACACGGCATGCAGATATGTCTCGAAAGGGTTCCCTCCTGTGGTAAGGGCATGAACATTTTACCAGCATTGTCACAGACCCACTGCAAATGATATTTAAGTACCTTATCTTAATATCGCGGCAACGCCTTACATAAATGCATAAGGGGAGTGTCTCCCATGATGGCAGTCACAATCTTGACTGTCTATACTTACCTGACCTTCATATACCTTCAAAACATACTACCTCTCTACACCTCCTTCACACTTTTCTTCCAACAATATTTCGAACACTTTTATGTTTCCTGCCAACACCTCTGCTACAAAACCTATTCGGGCAAGCAGCACAAACGTCGCCCACTGTCCAGATCCCGCCCTTTGTGTCTGAACCACAGCTCCACATGATCTCTGATCCGTACAAGCCCTTATTTTCCACAATCAAAGCCACTGTACACCCTACCGTTGGTGCCAGCACTCACTACATATGTAGGTGTAGGGCCAATATAATACAACACGTCCGTTTTCTTTTCGCATGGCAAGGGATTCTTATCTCTTAATCACGGAAGGGTGTTTATAATGCACTCTTCTGCAACTGTGTCTTGGGAAATCTCTTTATCATTAGTACCTTAAAATCTCATCACAAGCTTTAGTGCATCACCTTCCATAACGTTGCTACAGTTATTCTGTCATGAATCAATCCTTTATCAACACACAATTCCCTGATATACAAACACTTCCCTCCCCCTTTCTGTTTTGCCAAGTCAATGTTGTACTTGCATCCGTGGATCGGCCGAGGCCTTCGATATCGACCTTCCTTCAATCGGCCAATCACCTTCCGCACTGTGGGGTGGCCCAAGGGGATTGGGCAGGATTGTCTTCAAAGGGGGCTTGTGTCAGCCTTCTCAATAGACACGTGATTCGCTGGTCTCCTTGCATCAACTCGCAGTCCTCAGGCTTCTGCCAGGGAGTCGCGACAATCCAAGGGTACTGCCCATACATCCAAACCACTACAACGTGTAAAGGTATGCCGGGAAGCCCCCGCAGAAGCAGAACAGGTAGGCTGGGAAATTCTGCACCCACTAACAGAAATAGTCAAAGTAAATTGCAAAGCTCACTTAATTAACAATCCACATAGAGCAGGGACAGCAATAGGTGCACACATCTCAAGAGCTTTCAAAGGTTTCAATACAGAACAATGAATTATAAATGCAATACATGATGTAATAATAAAATTGAAGTTGCAAAAACCTACAGGTTGGGGGATTGGTTAGATGAATTGTATAAATATACACAGTATAAGGTTAATATTTTTATTGGATATAGCTAACTGATGGCCCCACATTAAACATCCCAAAATTGAAAAAGGTAAAAAGACATAATCTAAGAAATAGGTAATTGGCTAATGCAACATGTACTGGGCGGCATCACAATGAGGGTTTTGATTGGTTGGCATCTGTCTTTCCAACCTAGAGCACTTGGCAGGTCATTAGCACATGAGCAAAAATAGGATTAGGGGCAAAGAAACCCAGGGACTGCTTCGTATAATTAAATAAGACACCATCCCTTATTTCCTAGGCCATGAACAAGGGAATCAAGCTTTGAACTTGGCCTTGTCTGGTGTCTCTGTTCTGGGAATTTGATGGGAGTCGAGGCGGGTGTCTATCTGTGTCTGGAGCAAATGAATAGACAGCCTCTTCCAATTATCAATTATAAGTCACATGTGAGAAGACCATGTTTTAAACTATTTCACCTGGCTTTTACTGTGATTTCAGCTAATATTAATGAGGTTGTTATTACACTCTCGGCCACTGGAGACTTAGTCGATCAGTTCCTTTTTTAGTATTGAGCGTTTAATTAACTAGCACCTAGCATACAAGGCTCTTTGTTCTTTACTTAATCTAAAATAAATATGTCTTATGCTTGGGAATTATTATCTTATGTTCTCTTTGGAGCCATCCACAGCTCCCTTATTTCACAGTAATCTTGGAAAGAGGCAGGGCAGCCTCTGTCTGTCCTGAACTGACCTGTATTTCAGTGAATTCAGCAAGTCAAACATCCCTGCAGCCTCAAGGCTTCTCATTCATTCTAAAGCGGCTCCGTCGTCCATTTTATACTAGATGGCCACACATTACTGTTGTGTTTCTACATTAGCAAGCTATATGTGCATATCGTTCATGTTGCATTTCAGTGTATACATTGGCTATGTTATATTCTTCATGCATATGTGGTTCAAGCAATATTCTACATGTCTAAATGCACGTTTGACCTAGTGCTTGTGTATCTTTATGTTGAATACATATTTGCTTCATGTCTATTGTACTTGCATGGGTCAGTTAGCAATGAGTTCATTTGTTCTCAACATCTTAAGTCACATCAGGTACATTACTTCTTGTATTTGGGATAAGGCTGATATGGTAGCCGTAGGGAAAAACACCTTTCACCTAAACGGTATGGGGGCAGGAGAGGGGCAGTCACCATGAATGACGTATTCATCTGTCTCTCGCCAGAGGGAGTAGAATTCAAGGCATCCTGTGCAAGGCTGAAATCTCTGTTCCCACCAATGGGGGGAACATCCTGCCACAAGGAGAGGTAAAGGCTGCTGTCTGTGTTTCAAATACCTCATGACCGAAAGTACATTTACAGATACTCCTAGAGGAGCTAATATAAAGAAAGAGATTGATGTTCTCAGGGGACAATTATTACTGGCAAAAGTTGAAATAAATAATTTCCACCGTGGAGTGTGGGGAATAATGGCCTAGAGGATTTTCACTGGTTGGAAGTATGCCCCAGTAATGACTAATGAGCTGTCTTAGTTGAAGCACTGGTGAACCTTCAAGTACGATTTTCATGATATAATCATGAAATATTTACTTGACCTCCTGAAACGTGGGAAATGGGGGAGCAACATGTTAGATAACAAGGGAACTACAGGATGCTATTTATAGAATCAATGAAATGGATGAGATATTCACTGTCTTACACATGTCAGAGAACTGTATTTCAGTGAATTCAGCAAGTCGATCATCCCTGAAGCCTCAAGGCGTCTCATTCATTCTAAAGAGGCTCTGCCATCTATTTTATACAGGATGGCCATTCATTACCGTTGCGTTTCTACATGTGCATATTTTGCTTGTTGCATTTCAGCATATACATTGGGTATGTTATATTCTTCGTGTATATATGGTGCAAGCAATATTTGTTATATCTAAATGCAAATTTGACCCAGTCTTCCTATTTCTTTGGGGTAAATGCATAGTTGCTTCATGTCTAGTGTACTCGTGTGGGTCAGTAAGCAGTGAGTTCACTCATTCACAGCATCTTTAGTTACATCAGATTAATTTCTTGTTGTATTTGTCTGGGATAAGGCTGATACGGTCGCCATAGGGCTAAACACTTTCACCTAAGTGGTATGGTGGCAGGGGAGGGGCAGTCACCATGAATGACGTATTCATCTGTCTCACGCCAGAGGGAGTAGAATTCAAGGCATCCCGTGCAAAGCTGAAAAATCTGTTCCCACCAAAGGGGGCACAGCCTGCGACAAGGAGAGGTAAAGGCTGCTGACTGTGTTTCAAATACCCCATGACCCAATGTACATTAACAAATACATCGAGGGGCGCTAAAATAAAGAAAGATATTGATGATCACAGGGGAACATTACTACTTGGCAAAGCTGGAATAAATCATTTCCACCAAAGAGTGTAAAGACTAATGGCCTAGAGGATTTGCAATGATTGGAAGGAGTCCCCAGCAATTACAAATGAGCTGTTTCAGTTGAAGCACTGTCGAACTTACAACAACCATTTAAATTAAATATTAATGATATATTCACTTTTTCACCTGTAACGTGGGAAAGGGGAGGGCAATACGCTAGATAACAAAGAAACCACAGGATGTTATTTATAGAATCAATAACATTGACGAGATATGCAACTGTCTCACACTTTCAATGTGCAAAGGAACACCTCTTTGTACCATCTCCACAATGTGCAATGTCTTTCTGGGAACACAACCACAGTAGATGATATTCAAAAGAGATCAAGGCAATTAGTTAATCTATGGAATTTATATCAACCTATGTAGCTGAATTCTGAATGCCCACATACCATTGATAATTGTCTAATTTCCATCAAGGTTCATGTTCAATAATCAAGTTCGTTGTTCATGTGGTGACCAAACTGAAAATATTGTTGATGCTTGATATAAACTTGTGAGACATAACAAGGTAGGTTTGTATGATAGAGTAAAGCTATATTGATGCTATTATTAATTTGTCTTACATGCCACCTTGTACACTTATTTAAATGGGCATCATATAGAGTGATTTGTAAAGTTGTGTTGATGAAGTTGATTTTATTTCATGGCTTAAAATAAAAAAACATTATTTCAACAAGAACAAAATTCGGTTCCAGAAGTCCATATCTCACGCTCATTTAAATGGTGTTGGGACGATTAAGTGCGTTCTTTCCTGAGTTGTACAAATTTGGAAATATACCTCTTCCTATTTCCCACTTCCTTCCCCTTCTCCACCCCCTCCTCCCTCATTTATCTTCACTGGCAAATTGTTCTACTTACTGTAGTATTACTGGTTTTATTCATATTTTGTAATTGCCTCTACTGTTTTTTATTATATCCTTGTTGTTATAATGTAAAGCGCTTTGGTGTAAAGCTCTATGTAAACACAATAAACATAGACATAAACATAAACATCTTCAGGAGGAATGGGACTGTTCGAGCTGATGCGAGTGACACTGATGTTGCACTTTTCAGGTAAGCCCTTGGAGAATAGACGGGAAGCAGTCTGTGATATCTCAAGTACATGGGTTCTGTCGGGACGACTCATAATGGAGAATACAAGTATTGACACAACTAACAGGGTTTAGATCAGAATAAAACACGTGCCGAACACAGTGTGTTTAAGGGTTGTCTTTTCGAGATACTATGCATTTCGCCCTGGTTTTCAAATGCTGTGAAACAAAGAGGACTGGCCAGTATGAAATTTCTCTCTCTTGTGCACACATAACCTAAAATACAAAATAGAGGAATCACATGCGCACTTTAAAGAATTATAACAAGAATTATAACAATAAAACAAATCTGGTAATAAATATGGCACTTTTTGGGGAAAAATCTATTAATAACAGAATAACTAGATTAATACAGAAGTATACACACTATTTACAGTTAGTTAAATAATAACGTTCTCCTTAGTATATTAATATAAAAACCATCATGCCTTACAGGTTGAATTGAAACCCAGTGACATACGAGAGAGATTACCATTATTCACATCCACGTATGAGGAACAAGAAAATGGATGCTAAGTGCATGTATTACATACCTACAAAGTGGACTTCACATGTGCAAGTTGAAAATGATCAAATGCAAACATAGTTTGCCTAACTTGTCGGTTAAAGTTATTATATACTTCTCAATGGACAGTTTTAAGCAATTCAGAATGTTCGTGAAAGAACAAACATGATTCAGACATGCAACATACAACTTGTGGTTATTATTATTATTTGTTTTAGCTTTGTTTGCATAGAATTGGGTTATCACTTTTTCTATGTATCTTTTTCTTTTCCTCTATTTTCTTTGTGCTCTTCACTGTTATTTTCAACCTGCTACAAAATCCTACTTGATACCCCTCCTCACTCTCTGTTCATGCATAAAAATGTATTGTTCTCAATCACCTTTTTGTTATACATCAGTTTACCATTGATGCAGTGTTTAGGATTAATGCTCTGTTTTGAGAAAGGCTCAGTTAGAGCCGAAACACGTGTCATTAAAAAGGACTCTCCTGCGGGAGATAAATGGATTCAAAACCTTCATTTGAGTTGTTAGATTTTTTCAATATTTAACAAATATGGCGCAGTCACTGTGTGAAAACCTGGTACAAATGATTGTAAAACCTCTGAGGTGAGGTAGTGGTTCCTCCATATTTGCTTTCACACTGACGCGACACTAGCTAACCGTGTTTTTCTAAAAGAGAGCGCAAGACCAAAGAAGTCGACCCCCGAAAACTACCTCAACTTCTATTAAAAAACATTCTCACAAGGGCGGGTCAACAATCTTGCAGACCATATCTCTACAAGCATGGCAGAATACATTTTGAACAGAGAGGAGGACTCTGCAAACCGTTTTGCCCCAAAAGGAAGTATGGAACATGGATTTAAAAACATAACCCCGAAATGGGAAGATTTAAGAGCAAAATTCATAAAATTGGAAAGAGCATTGAGAAGGGAAATAGATAAATATTGGGAGATGATTTCCTTGAAAAAATACCTAACAAACAACCAGAATCTGAGAGGTCTACGAATATAAATTTTCCCAGACTTTTCCAATGATGAAGATGATGACTTGGTGGAACGATGGGAATGCAATCAAACAGTAGTTCAAATAATATGTTGGAATTACTTATGGAGCATGTCACAAGAGAACACAAGCGTGTAACTGAACAAATCAAACCAATCAAAATAGACATTAATGATACAAAGGCATGGAAGTGACAAAGGAGAAAAATTACTTAAATATGCACGGGATACTAAAAGAATACCAGGATGAGATTATATTAAGAAAATTCTTCCAGGACGAGTGGCATTACAGGGAAGACTGTGTTTATATGTTTCAAGAAAAAATCAATCTGTACATGAAGCAAACATCTAAAGGGAGTTCTCCCAATACATCATCCACCAGTTCTGAGGTAGACTCAAATACGGACAAGGAAATATCAGAAGAAGGCGATAAGGAGAAGAGTCAAGACCAATCGGGATTCCTTAACCAAATTCGTAGGTACAAAAAAGGAACAAGATCCATCAAAACTAAACAGGTCTGTTTTCAGGTAACAACACAACAAGACAAGAGTCAACATTTACCAGGAGGAGAGGAAGGAGTGGGAGTGGTCAACAGCGGAAATCTAGATGCTTTGGAAGATTACAGATGCCTGACGAGGGCAAGTGCCTGGGAAGCAGAAAAGAGGAACGAAAAAACAATCTTGTAATGAATTTATCTGACAGGCATCTTACACCAGCTGAAACTTCACTGTTAAACAAGGGATTCACTTTTGCCCCAAAGCAAAATTTTGACACAATTGAGACAACAAATTGACTTATTCAAATTTGTTCGCAAATTACAATTTAAAAAATACTTTGCAACCGCTGTAAGAAAACAACAAACAGATGTCGAATCCACTGAGACAAGTGCACTTTCGATTACCGACATAGAACACATTCACCTGCTAAAAAATCTACAAGAAGCAGAATCTGATGAAATACGTGAGACATTACATGAACTGCGTATAAGACCATCAGGCTTGATTGAAGAAGAGTTAAAGCCAAAGTCAAAGTTCACACCTCAGTTTTCACCAGAGAACATGATTGAAGTATTTTATGAAGCACAACACGAGACATTAACAACCTTGGAGAAAAAAAGAAAAAAGAATAAAATATTTGATTTCAAGTACAACTCAGCTCAAAATGAACGTACGTCTCTCAAAGATCTCAAGAATGAGACTTCAATTGTAATTAAGGAGGCTGATAAAGGCGGCACTGTCATCATAATGAACAGATGTGACTACATATTGCTGCCAATTAACCATTTAATAACAAGAGATTGTTATGAGGAAGTACCAAGCAACCCTAAACAAAATATCATGAATCCCTTGGAAAAATTGATCGGCAACTAGCATAGTAAGGGTCTCATCACCGACAACGAAAGACATTTCTTGCATGTTAAACAGCCTATCCTTCCCAATACATACTTTTTGCCTAAAGTGCATAAGATCTTTGAACGAATCTCGGAAGGAAGGCCAATAGTGAGAGGCCTAGGACGGGCCACTGAAAGACTTTCGGAATATATTGACCAAGTACTAAGACCCAGGGTGCCTGAGTTAAAAGCATACATTAATGACACTACCCACACAATCAGGATAATTGAAGGAATTACTTGGCAGCCAACTTATCTCCTGGCAACTTGGGACGTGGGAGCCCTCTACACCATAATCAAACACGAAGCAGCAGTGCAAACAATAGATTATGTATTCAGAAATGATTCTGCTTCACACTATCATTTTGTCCAAATGATCAAAGAAATGCTCACAGCTACATTGGAAAACAATGTTTTTGTTTTTGGCAATAAATACTATCATCAAAGAAGAGGAGTTCCGATGGGCACTTAATATGCCCCAGCCTCGCTAACCTCTTCATGGGCATGCACGAGGATCAGCTAGTATACAAGGATAGCTCATTCAGCAAACAAGTGGTTTTATGGGCCAGATACATCAATGATGTTCTTATCATTTGGAATAGTACAGTTGAGGAACTAGAGGAATACAGAGGAAGAATGAACAACAATTAACTGGGTGTGGAATTTACAGGCCAGAGCAGTAACTCGAGGATTCATTTTGTAGACTTAACAATTTTTGTCAGAGAGTGTTAACTGTACACACAAACCTATCGGAAAGAAACTGAAGTCAATTCGACATTATTCACCACCATTTGTCATCGCAAGCCAGTAAAATGGAATGTACCAACAGGTGAATTTATTAGAGCCAGAAGAAACTGCAAGGACGAACAAACGTTGAATAAGGAATGTGATCTTCTCTATAACAGATTCAGGGAAAGAGGATATACATCAAGTTGTATCCTCGCGGCCCGAAGGAAAGCTTTGAACATGACCAGGGAACACATGATGCAGGCAGATATACATGCCCAGAACACCCGCAGAAAGGCAGGCCGTGGTCCAGGACTTTAACAGGGTGGCATACTTCCCCAAAGTGCTAGGTGCCATTGATTGCACCCATGTGGCTCTACGTCCTCCTAGGGCCATTGAGCACATCTATCGAAACAGCACGCACTGGAATTCCATCAACGTGCAGTTTGTATGTGATGCCAAAGGAGTCATCACCTCTGTATATGCCAACTATCTGGGGTCCAGTCATGACAGTTTTATATTCAGAATGTCACCCCTAAACCGGGACCTGGAAGCTGGGAGGCATGGCAACACATGGCTCATTGGTGAGTAGAAATGCCTCTGCACATGCATGCATGTCAGACACAGACAAATGGCAAAACCCAACTAATGACAACCATTATCACCTCCCCAGGGGACATTGCCTACCCTCTGAGCACCTACATGATGACGCCAATACGGAACCCCACCACACCACCCCAGGTAAGATACAACGCAGCCCATGTTGCAACCCGGGGCATAGTGGAGCACACATTCGGAGTGCTGAAGTCACGTTTCCGCTTCCTTGACCGCTCTAGCGGCCAGCTGCTATATGCACCCCCAGTAGTGTGCAGGATCATAGTGGCAGCACGTGTCCTTCACAACGTTGCAACCTGGCAGGGTGTGCCGGTGGACATGGTGGTGCCCCCACATCCCCAACCACATGCACGCCCGCTGTGCATGGGAGGGGAAAGGGCACGTGGTGAGGCAGCCCGCACCGAGCTTGTGGCAACTTTTTTCACCTACAATCCCACCCCTGCGGAGTGCACACAGGCCTGGCACATACCAGCTGACAATTGATGATGACAAAAGGGACAGTCAACTGTCACATCCATACCACCCTGAGATTGTTTTCCTGGAAGTGCTACATTGTGCGCATCCCTAGCTACTTAAACAGACCCAATGCTGTGTCAGTGAAAGGCACACATTCATGCCACATGAAGGACAACCCCCTTGCAAAACAGCACTCCCAAATACTGGTATGTCACCCAACCCCTCCCAAACCCCATCTCAGCCGCCCACGACACCATGGCATTACATGCAATGTCAAAGCAACCAAATTAATGCACAACACATGACACAAGTATCACAAAGTGCACCGTCACAAATGGAAACAGGCCACAGACAATTCCCTCTCACCTATGAAAAAGAAACAGCACACATGAACAAATACTTACCAGCAAGACAAAACAAGAATACAGGACACAACAGTGGCAATGTCTGACAGTAACCAATCACAATAGTGCACGTGTCAATCTCCAGTGTGTTGCTGGTAGGTAAATGTGGCAGGGTACTGCATACAAAATGAACTGCATCTGCAATGGAGACGGAAAAGTTAAGACATGAAGAAGCTACATGCAAATATGCATCCAAATATGCATAATGGGCAGTATGGAATACAATATACAAATCAACCATGCAGTGGTGAAATCATCAGCAATCCCCACTAGGGGTGTATACACAGTTTGGACTACAGACTTGCCACACAACTGATGGAAGCCCAATGCCTCTGTGTAAGCTACTGTCACACGGTGACACCCTTGTGAGCCCATGGAAAGGGGAAGCAGGAGTGGCATATGTGTCTGGACCCTAAGCTTCAAACACAAAAACAAGACAAGCCTGCGTGGGCCCAGATGGAACACACAGTGGATGCCTAAGGGTGCCACACAAAGCAACACACTGTACCATAAATGCACAATAGACAAAAAAAATGTTTAACAAAAAATGGAGAAGAAAAATGGAAAATAAAAATGAAAAATGAAAAATGCCCATGGGTCGACCAGGGTGGGGGGGAACATCCAGGAGGGAGGAGGTACAGGGTGCACCCCAACACCCACATGCATGGATGTTGAGAAAGAAAAAAAACTCCCTGGGCTCATGGCCTGCACGGCTACCCGATAGTGGGAGAACTGCTGTCACTGTCATCACCGTCTGGTGCTAAATTAGAAGGTGTGCGTGGTATGGGAGGCAGACCACGTTAAGCCCTGGTATGCTTTTCCATTGCAGCAAGCATGCAGGTCTGAAAGCGTGGTTCTGCAGGATGATAGTCCGGAGATCCCCATGCAGCACCTCACGGGTAGCATAGACTTCTGCGTACAAGGCCTCATGTGATGCCCAGTTCTCCTCACGGGTTGCCTGGAGCTCAGCTGAGATTGTGCGTGTTAGCTGCTCCAGCTGCTGTTCTGACCTTGTACTCTGGTCACCTCAAGTGCACCCAGAGTAGCTCTGAGGGAGCTGTTTTCTACCCTCAGGGCATCCCTGTGGGCCTGTACCTCTGCAGATATGGCTGTGCGCAGAGCCTCCAGTTCAGCCCATCGGTCCATGTTGGCAGCCAACATGTCCTCCCTGTGCAAGCGGCACGTGGACTCCGTTGCCGGCTGCTGGAGCTCCACCTCCTTTCTGGGGGGAGAATGAAAGTGGCCACCCTATCCACGGCCTGTGCCATCATCTCACATGATGCCCCCTGTTGTGCTGCAATTGCATAAATGGAATTCTCCCACACAGTATTGCCCTGTGGCACATGGCCACCGCATGGCCGGACACAGCACCTGTTTGCCCCAAGGTGATGTGCTCCTTGCTGGGCTGGTACTGCCTGCGGCTGCAGCACTGCATTCCTCCTTTGATCTGCTGCCCCAGGAACAGGAGCAAATATTGGGGAGTGTGTCCCTGCATCCATAACCGCCACAGGCGGACATTCCAACACTGAATGGGCCATTGAGGGATATATCCCCAGTGCAGGTGCATTGGACAGAACAACATCACTGCCAGAAACACTCACCTGCAACGGGAAATTTGTCTCAATGTCTGATTCAGCACCTGAGCCATAGTGGTCATCGGAGGTGTACCCAGAGACACCTGTGGACACGATGGTCTGTAGGACTAATGGATTTTCATGCACCACCACCCCACGTACTCCACTGGTGCTTGGTTGGGGCTCTGAGTACTCCTGCACCATCTCCTCCTCCTGCACAGCATCTAGTGCCTCATCACCTGCACAAAATGAAAAGAAACGTAACAGCAAGCCGACACACATAGGCATCACAATCTATACATCCAATACATAAATGAGCCATGTCACACATGACACAAACTCTGCCATGCATGCAGTGGCAATGAAGTGGAAGGGGACCCTGAAAGCAGACACTGATGACTCCAAAATGGAAAAGCAACACATGTGCTGCATGGTGCATAGCAGCTGCATCACACATTAGCCTGTGAGTGGCATGGACAATCCACAAACATGACACATGCCAGCACACAGATGACACGTAGCATAGCCATGCAAGAACAGATATGGACACCCAGATGGGAGTAAATCAATACTGTCCTCCATCCATGCGAGACGCACATCATCAAATAGAACTTGCAAAAGGGTTTGACAAAACACACGTGTCACACGCTGCAACAACTCCAGTGTGTTGAAATACAGTGATGGGAGGCACATGGATACAACAATGGTAGGTCACTTGGACATGACACAAGTCGATTGTCATGTTGAACATTCAAACACGGCTCAGAAGTGATCGGGTGCAATGCATGTGTAGGTGCACAGCAGTCAATCAGCATGATTGATGAAATCATGTGCGTAAAAAGTAAACATATGTCGGGCTTTGTGGAGGAAAATCCCTGTCTGAAGCATGGTGATTTTGTGGCAGAACGGTACACAAATGTGTGTTTATCATGCAAATGATTCCATCAATCAGGCAGAATGAAGAGAATAACTGTATTAAGAATGTTGTGGCATGATGCCAGTTTAAGGCCAAGTGCAGTCATAATGTGCAAAGTGTTTGCAGCGGTCAGTAGGGATAATGTGAAACCCAAACCCAAGGGCGGGGGATGGCTTGGAGGCACTACATGAGTCACACATAGAAGTCATGACTACACAGCCTGACCTGGCACTCAATTGGAACACATCACCCAAGCAACATACACATGATCTGGACACGCACGCATGGGCACTCACCGGACATTGTCTCAAGATCTGGTAGATCTCCCACTCCTTGGATCTGATCCTCTGCAATGAACCCTCCAGTGATTGCCTCATGTTCTGAGAGTTCATCCTCCTCTGCTGGAGACCCACTGCCAGTCACCAGAGTAGAGGCGTAATTGGAAGCCAGCTTGTTTTTTGCTTGACGTTTGAGGTCATTCCAATGCTTTGAACAATCAGCAGCTGTGCGCTTCACAAATCCAACAGAACTAATCTGGTCCGCGATGCACTGCCAGTGGGCCCTACGCTGAGCAGTAGTAGTCTCGCACCCTGCCGTCACCAGCATGTCACAGCCATGTGCCAACACGTAACCCACAAGTGTGTCTAGTTCTACATAATTGAAACTCTGCTTCCTTGACGTGCCGGAGGGGTGAGCCATGTCTGGGGTCCCAGCCTGTTCCGCAAGAGCATGCTTCTTCCTCTTCAGAGGTGGTGCGGACCCTGAGTGGCTTACGCCTCTCTGGTCAGTAGGGGCTGAAGCGCAGGTGGACTGGCCACTGGAAGCAGGCAATGGCACGATGACCAAAGGTCTCACTGCATGCATTGGCTGCTGGGTGCTGTTGCCAGGACCAATCGGCACAACTGCCTTGGTTTGATGGTCTGGGACCAACAATGTCCTGGCTGTGTGACTCAGAGCCGGGGTGGATTGAGCTGCAGCTACCTCTGCAGCCTCCACACCCTGGCTAGTCGGGGCAGCAGATGACATTGCTGCCCCAGATCCATGTGGCCTGGTGATAGCAACCTTCACTATCACACGTGGCTTAGACTTTGTGACAGAGAAGTCGGCCTGTGAGTCATCCTGTGCCAGTTCAGTGACCAATCCAGGCTGGGTTAGCAGGGTCTGAGCTGGGATGGTGTCAGCTGCATCTTCCTGACTCACTGGAGGGGGGCATAGGTGTCCCTGAATGGTACTGGACACACTGCCCTCTTGGGCCACCCTGCCCACGTTGGCCACTCTGCTCATCCTGGCCACGTCCCCTACCACACCCACCTCTTGGAGGTCAGCCACCTTTGCCTCCCTTACTACTTGGTCAGCTCCCAACCATGGCACTGATGTTCTTGTGCGAATGGGAGGTGCAGAAAACAATTGTCCTGGGCAATTGGAGTGAAGGGGGCAGGGTACTAGAAGGAATATCTACACCCGTGCTCTTGCAATGCCTTCTGTGACCCTTGGAGGAAAATGACAGGTCACGCAACACTGAGGCACATCCAAAACAAACAAAAAATAGCCACACAACCCCTCGGTAGCCCACGCACGTGATATGAAGGACCCGCAGTACGCTGTGGCACCCAGAAACACAAAAAATGCATATGCATGGTACACAGAGGCTACAATGACCTCTGAACGGGTACGCGACACACGGGGGCAACCACAGTGGATAAATACGTGCGCGACTCACCGTCTGCCTGGAAAAAGAATGTGAAAAAGATGCGCTTGGGCGCGTTGGCAACACCCCCACCAAAAGAAGAATTGAGCACTGTTAGGTGGAAACCTGTGCTGTTCCCTCTGGGACCACTGCAAAAGATTTAGGACTACAGGTGTTTGGCAGTAAACCCACTTGGTAGCAGTCTGTACCACACAGATTCACTTGGTAGCTGTGGCTGAGCAGTCAGACTTCCCTCAAGAAGAGTTAAGCAGTATGTGGAGTATACAATATAGGGCAATTCTTCACAGTAAGACAAGCAAACACGCAACGAGGCTTAGTGTAACGATTTTAAGGTATTTATTTATAACGGAGCATCTATGGAAAACACTGTGGCACTATCACGGCAAACACTTCAATCACAATTACTCTACGAAGAAGAAACGATCAATCCCCCTAACAATATTTCAACAAGTCTAGGTTCTACCAGCATCACTTATTTGCAGACAGAGGTGTATGCCTCAACCTAGATGGCACTCAAATATTAGTTAGGACGGGAGAGAAAAATAAGAAGGTTACGAAATCAATACAGTTCAATACTTCACGGAAAAAATGCAAGGCAAGAAGGCAAGAACCACAATAGATCATAAAGTTCAGAGGCCAGGCCCACTCAGAGAGAGGCAAGGCGATATGTCCCAAAAAGTCTCTTAGTGGAACTGTGTTCGAGTCTTTATAGCAAATTGTTATCGGCAGATTGAACCAGCTCAGAACAATACGTGAGAAAGCTTGGAGGCGACCCAACGGAAAGGAGAGGATTAAGACACCTCACTCGAACCGATCGAAAGGGAAGCCAGGCGGATACGGTACCTTGTTTGTGGAAAGACAGCTCCGGCGGGGGCAGTTGTTCCTGGTGGTGGATGCACGTCGGGTCTTTTCCAAGAGTAGAGATGATCTCGCCGTCGAAGAAAAGTGAAGTCCGGTGCACCACCAGGGAAGAGACCAGCCGCGGAGTGCTCCGTCACAAGGCACCACCTTTTGGTCGCGGTACAGGGGTAGTGGCTATCCAGTTGCCGAGGTGCTCTGTACGGGCAATTTGACCACTGCGTCCTGAGGCGAAGAAAAAGCAAAGGGGACTGGTTGTTCCCACCAGTCAGGGGAAGAGACTCTCCGGCAGGGAGATCTCCTCTGTCGTCGGGAAGTGGTGAGTCGGTTCCGTAGGGCTCCACCAGGAGTGTCGTTGTGCAGGTCGGCTCAGCGTTACCCTCGTCGGATTCTTAGGTCCTGTGGCGACTTCTGAAGATCCAGTCCCAAAAGCCCTGCTTTTATGCAGAAAACCCCCATTCACTCAGCCTAGCTGCCAATCAACACACGCTAAGTGGTGAGCGGGGAGGCTCACCACTTGGGCCAATCACACCAGAGTACGACCGGAGTTGGCAAGGCAACTCGGTCCAGGGTGCCTAAACCCCCTCCCACACCCCTGTGGTAACCCAGACAGAATGGCACCACTTTGGAGGATCTCTGTACAGAGGCCCGCCAAAAGTGGAACAAAGGGTTCAACCTTTGGTTTATGAGTCACAGAGACGAACACAGACGCCATTTTAAAAACCGAGTTCTGGCAGAAAATACCATCCGGTAAACTTATTTAAGATACGTAAACTGATGGTATGTTAGAGATTAATGAGGAAAAGTACCAACCTCTAACAATGGGACGAATCCCATAGGGTTATGTTCGGGGTCCAGCATAACAAGTAGTTTCCACTGCCACCAGCCAAAACTCGACGAGGGGGGACGGGACAGTGCCCCCTCGAGTAACAGATCTAGGAGTAATCGAATTACCCCTACTAGCACATCCACAATAAGATGGTTTGTACTAGTTCTGTTAGTAAATTTAGGTCTAATAAAGCCAATGGTGACTTTACATGCCCGGGGAGACAGTAGCCAGTCCCCGGGTATGGAGTCTATGGTGGAGGTCCACTAGGACGCCCCAGTGTTACGGCACGTAGGGTGCAGTGTAACACACATAGAAAAACATATGAGACCCTATGGAGTAAAAGACCCCATAGCCCATAGAACACATTGACATTCAAAGGAATTACACACATTCATGTCCAAGAGTGGGAGGAAAAGAGTCTCACTCTTGGCAGGATGGAAAAAAACAAACTCCAGAAATCCAGAAAGCTGCTGGGGGACTCACTAGGTTAGGAAATTTAGCCTAAACAGAGAATTCTCCCTAACAAGCTCTTTCTCAGTAAACAAGGAGTATGCACTGCAACCGTTGTGAAGTAATCGCGTGTGAACCGACAAGAAGTACACAAATCACCCACTTGCTCTCCACAAAAAGCACGTACAAGAAAATGGTGTCCTATGCGGACCTTTAACCCCTGCCCACAGAAATGCCCATGTGTGATGTCACTTTCGCGCTTACGCGCTTAGGCCCTTTCCTCGGAATACATGCTGACGTGCTGTTTTTTCATGTGCTAAAACACTCTGCATCAAGCTGGTCACGGGACAACACATGGAAGAACACGCTCCTGTCCAGAAGACCCTTTTCTTGCCCCCCAGAGCCCTGAGCCGCCTCCAACAAGCCATCTGCTGCTACCTGCCTGCCTGCTGGCCACGTGCCCTGCTATTTACTGCCTGCACATCAGCCATCTGCAGGGGTCCAGTTGCTGCGACCAACGCTGTTGGAAAATAAGACTCCCGACTGCAGCTCCATCGCTCCACAGCCCAGCACCAGGACTCAGTTGCCCACCCACACGTACCTCGGGGGTTGCCATATCGGGCCACACTATATCTGGGACCAGTGGTGACCCCCAGGCAGAGAGGCAGAAGGCTGCCAGCTTCAGTGCAGGAGAAGTTGGCATCCTGGTGGAGCAAGTGCTGGTGCATTATGATGTTCTCTTCGGACGACCACGCGCCGATGGACAGAAGATGATCTGGATGGACATTGTGGGTACCATCAACGCGGAGGGGGTGGCAAACCGCAACCTCCAACACATCCTTAAGCGCTGGGAGGACTTCAGGTCCAGGACCCTCAGGAAGGCCCATCGCTTCTTGGACGCAGCGGATGCAGTGGGGTGCCGGGTCCACCTTACCAATGACCAGATGAGGGTCCTGGAATGCATTCGCCCAGCACTTCACCTCCAGGTCCTCGAGAGGCAGACCTGTCTGGAGTCGAGCCGTAAGTGTCCATGCGTACTCCTTGGACGCAGTGCATGTTGAGGTATGCCAGGAGTGTGAAACTTGGATATATGTCTGAAATGGCCCATGTATGGATGTGTATGTGCAGGGACATGACCATGCTGTATGTGAGTCCAGTCATGTGTGATGTACATCAATGGTGTATGTGTTCCAAAGCATGACACACAACTGCATGTGGAGATGCACACATGTTAGCATTTCTGTGTATGTACTATGCCATGGTTGGTGTGTGACACATGGATGCTGGTTGCACCTTCATGTACGTGCACAGCGTACATGTGCGTGTGTGTGTTTGACATGTGTGCGACTGTGAACACCATGGGTGTATGTGACCAGGACATGTGGGTACCTGATTGGCAGATGTGACTTAGTTGCCGATGATTGCACTGTGAAAGGTGTTGGAGATGTACAGATGCATGTCTGTCTGGTGGCGTGTGTGCATGCGATCGGCACTCCCCATGTTGCTTGTGATGTCATGCCAATGTTTAGTTGTTCATGCAGTTACGTGTGTTTGGATGCTAATGCTTGTTGTACGATACCAGTTATTTGTGTATGTGTGTGGGTTCAAATGATATGAGTGTTGGGGAGTGTGCTGCCATCTGTCTGTGAAGTTTGACACTGCCACTCGTGCAACTGTCATGTGTGTATCTGACCATTGCACAGTGCCATGATGCCTGTGTTCTAGATCTCCCTGTCTGCAGCATCAACAGATGAAGAGGGTGGAGACAGTGCTGTGGAGCACAGCAGCAGGGATCCCGCCAGCCGGTGACGCAAGGCCGAGCTACCCACTACCAGGTAATGATATCTTCCGGAAGTGAGGTGTCTGGTGCTGCGTCCATGGCCACAGCTGCAGAGGGAAGGTCCAAGAGGTGGAGGTTGCAGGTGGAATCCTTGGCAGCAGAAGGGGCAGCTGAGCCCCCACAGGGGCCTACGGAGGAAGATGGCATAGAGCCATCCAGGTTGGTGGGGGGTTTGGTTGAGGAGGAGGCTGTGGAAGCCCCACGCACAAGGCCTGGAAGGGGGGATTCCACTGGTGCTAGTGGTGCAGTCCAGGGGCAGGGACAGGAGGCAGCACAGGCCACTGCAGAGGTGCCTGTGTGTAATCCTGTCCCCAAACCTGTGACTGCATCACCCGGCACCAGCAGTGATGCCTCCGTACAGACCATGTTTTCAGGGAGGGGATGCGCATACAACAACTGGCCTTCCTCTCCCTGCGGACATGGCAGTCTGTGACCAGATTGAGCCTGTCCTAGCTGGTGTGGCGATGCACCAATGTGGTATTTGGGATGACGTGCAGGGTTCTCGTGAGGACAATGCATATCATTTTGCACTACTAGCACAGGTTGTCGGTACTGGGTTCCACCGTGTGCTGGATCTTCTTGCGCCCCCCTCCTCAACTGAATCCCCTATGTGCCAGTCATCCTATATGCCATCTTCCCACCCAAGTGTCACCTGGGCCCCCTGTGGAGCTGCCCCTGAGCCAGCGGCCAGGCTGGTGAAGGACACATTCCTGCCACAGTCAGGAGTCGGAGGTCCAGCAGGGGTGGCCACCCCACCAACTGGACCCCAGCATATGGAGGACGTGGAGGCATCATCAATCAGGGCGTGTGCACGGCGGCAACAGGGGATTCCATCAGCCTGGAGGCCGTTGTGGTGCCAGAGGCAGTGGCATTGGTGGCAGCAGCAGGCGGCAGAGTGTGGGAGCGATCATGGCTCAGGGCCAACAACATCCCCCAGGGGCAGGCATCGGCCAGCTGGCAGGAGGACCCACGATTGGGAGTGTCTTCCATTTGGCAGCGGTTGGGCCAGCAAATAGATGCAGAGCGGTGACGGGCGGAGAGGGCATTGCTCACAATGGTCAGGGCGGAGAACTCCATGCACCGGGCTTTGAGGTGGGCTGAGTGCCTCGAGGCAACTCGCAGGGAGTTGGAGGAGGCCATGGCTGCATCTCTGCAAGACCTCGAGGCCAGGGAACAGGCCCACCTTCCGGAACATCGACATGGAGTTCAATGATGCCCTGGCCCGGGACATCAATAAGTGAGCCATCAGACTTGCCCGCCTCCGTTGTATATAGTTGTTTAGGTTTAGGTTTCATTTGGTTTTTATTATGATTTGGGGTCCACAGACTTTGCTCCACTTTTTGTATATAGTTGTATTTTGGATAGGGTTTTTGGTAGGTTTCCTTTTGTTTTGGGATAATGGACCCTTCAGACTTTCGTTTTCAATATTTCCGGACATGTACATACTTTCTTTTTTCGATGTTCACATGGAGTAATGTATTTTTTTAATGCTTTTCAACTTAGGACTATTTTCTATAGACTTTGGGGATGGACCATTTTTTTCTTTATGTTTTGGATTCTTATTGTTCCTTGGATTTCACTTTCTTTTTCATATTGCAATAATAATTTCTTCATTTGCATGTGTGTTTTTCATTTTGTCATTTGGTTTTCCTTTTAATACATTTCATTATTCTTCATTATTGGGGTGGTCTACTATGATATATTTTGTGCATGTCTCCATCAGCATTGGCTACGTTATGTGTTGCCACAGTGTGGCTCTGTAGGACATTTGTTGATGGGCATGCTGGTTCTTTTCAGACTTTCATGGCATGGGTAATTTACTTGGGAGTGGGTGCAGTGGATCGTTGGGTGTTTGTACTGGGTGGGGGAGGTGGGATTTGGGTTGGCATTAGGGCCATGGTTCTGTATAGTTATGACGTGGTGTTTGGGGGACATGAGTCAGGGCCTGGTGGCAGGTTGCCATCAATGGGGGTGGGGTGGAGAGACATGTGTCAGGGCCTGCTCACAGGTGCCCGTCACTGGTGGGGGGACATGAGTCAGGGCCTGCTGGCAGGTTGCCGTCAATCGGGGGTGGGGTGGAGGGACATGTGTCGGGGCATGCTGGAAGGTTGCCGTCAATGGGGGGGTGGAGTAACATGTGTTGGGGCCTGCTGGCAGGTGCCCATCACTGGTGGGGGGACATGATTCGGGGCCTGCTTGTAGGTTGCTGTCAATGGGGATGGGGTGGAGTGACATGTGTCAATGGGGGTGGGGTGGAGGGACATGTGTCGGGCCTGTTGGCAGGTACCCATCACTGGTAGGGGGGACTTGAGTCGGGGCCTGCTGGCAGGTTGCCATCAATGGGGGTGGGGTGGAGGGACATGTGTTGGGGCCTGCTGGCAGGTTGCCGTCAATGGGGGTGGGGTGGAGGGACCTGTGGAGGGGACATGAGTCAGGGCCTGCTGGCAAGTGCCCATCACTGGTGGGGGGACATGAGTTGGGGCCTGCACGCAGGTGCCCATCACTTGTGAGGGAGACATGAGTCGGGGCTCCCAAGTGCATTGTGCCATGTGAGCTGCCTGCGGGGCATGTGCAGGGGTGATGGGCTGCCTGTGGGGTAGGGGGAGGGGTGATGGGCTGGCTGCAGGGCATGGTCAGGGGTGTATGGGGGCCTGTGGTGTGGGCTGCCTGTGGAGTATGGCGAGGGCACACATTGCCAAATCACATGTTATTCTCACGTGAGTACCCCAGAATACACGTACCCCGCTCGGGCCAGTGAAATTTCGTGTTATTCTCACGCACGTACCCCAGAATACACGTACCCTGCTCACGCCAGCGAAATCGCATGTTATTCTCACTCACATACCCCGGAATACACGTACCCTGCTCGTGCCAGCGAAATTGCATGTCAGTCTCACTTGCGTACCACGGAATACACGTACCCCACTCACGCCAGCAAAATCGCATGTTATTCTCACTCATGTACCCCGGAATACACGTACACTGCTCGTGCCAGCGAAATTGCATGTCAGTCTCACTTGCGTACCCCGGAATACACGTACCCCACTCACGCCAGCAAAATCGCATGTTATTCTCACTCGTGTACCCCGCTCGCCCCCGCGAAATCGCGTGTATAGCTCACTCGCATACCCCAGAATACACGTACCCCGCTCACCCCAAAGAAATTGTGTGAAATGCTCACTCGCGATGCCCGGAATACACATATCCCGCTCACCCCAGCGAAATTTCGTGTATAGCACACTCGCGTACCCTGGAATACACGTACCCCGCTTGCCCTCATGAAATCATGTGTATAGCTCACTCGCGTACCCCGGAATACACGTACCCCGCTCACCCCAGTGAAATCGCGTGTATAGCTCACTCCCGCCTCCCCAGAATACACGTATCCCGCTCGCCCCAGCGAAATCACGTGTATAGCTCACTCGCGTTTTGCCAGATTCGCACACTAGTGTGGTGAGGACCCAAATTCACCCCCTGTAGGCAGCCCACACAACAGGCCCCCCACTACACTCCTGACCATGCCCCGCAGGCAGCCCATCATCCCTAACATGACCCACAGGCAGCCCACACCACATGGGTCCACCTTACACCCTCGGAAATGCCACGCAGGCTGCCCATCACCCCTGACCATGGCACACAGGCAGCGCATCACCCCTAACCATGACCCACAGGCAGGACACACCACAGGGGATCACCCTACACCCCTGGGCATGCCCTGCAGGCAGACCATCACCCCATACCATGACCCACAGGCCATCACCCCTGACCATGCCCTGCAGGCTGCCCATCACCCCTAACGATGACCTGCAGGCAGCACACACCACAGGGACCACTCTACACCCCTGGCCATGACCTGCAGGCAGCCACACCATAGGGGACCACCCTACACCCCTGGACATGCCCTGCAGTCAAACCATCACCCCCGAACATGACCCGCAGGCAGCCCACACCACAGTGGGGACTTTTTCCACGCAATTAGCCTGGCGCAAGCAAAGTACGCTTATTCAAGGCGGTGCACAAGTTGATTTCCACACGTTTTGGCTGCCACGAGGGGGGTACGTATATCGAAGGGGGTGCATGGGAGATTTTCACATGTTTTGGATGCCACGGGCGGGGTACCTGTATTCAAGGGGGTGCGCAAGTACATTTTCATGCGTTTTGGCTGCCTCGAGCAGGGTACACGTATTCAAGGGGGTGCGCAAACTCATTTTCACGTGTTTTGTCTGCGGTGAGTGGGTACGTGTAGTTTGTCACGCAATTACAGTGTAGCGGGTCTGTAAACTGGTCCAGGATTAGCACAGCCCTTTGCGCCGTATTGGGGATTTCTATGGCTTTTCCTTGTGCAAGGGGCATTCTTGGGGGTGTAACTGGCGCTGCGGGATGTTCGCTGCACCATACCACAAAATGGCTTGGGAAATCCATGAATACGTGGTGTACCAGAATGCTGTTTAGCGCACACGGCTGCACAGGCTGGCACACGCTCCCTCTCTGCGCTGCCCACGTGCACTGCTTCTGCACTGAATTCTATGAATTACCCCCTTTATATGCAAATTCAGAACAACAGACTTTGGATTGAACCGTGACAATGAAATGATGCATTTTTTGTAAACTTATGAATATCCAGTCACCCATGAGGAGTAACATCTTTCATATATAATACCAAGTTAACTGTGAATGTGTGCCTGTAATAGATAAAGTTCACCTGTTTGACACATACAAGCTGTTTTCCAAGCAGCTCTATCAATATTGAAATTGATTTTTTGTCTATAAACCAAATGCAACAGGGGACTAGTAAATAATATATCAGCATGGTATCACTCTTTACATGTTAATTTCGTCATCCACAGTACTCAGACACATTAGTGACTAATATTACACAGGTAAGATGCCCTCATTTGCTCTAATTAAAAGATATTAAATATTAATATTCAAAATTCAGAAATAATAATAAAACTGAGCCGCGGTTAGTTTACCCGTATTTCATAAAAACATGTTTTACTTTATTAATACAGCATACAACATCAGAGTGCACATTATTAGCCCCTCAATTGAGGTTTACAGATCTCTATATTTATATTTCTTACTTCTAAACCATAATCAAGTAATGCAGTCAATTGTGGATCATTTGTTGGGTGTGTATCGTTGAAATGCAATTGAAACACGATTCAGGTTCCCAAAATATGGCGGCCACTCGGAATCAGATCAAGAAACAATAGAGGGACTCGGCTGATTTCCATGACAACCAGCATAAACCTCTGTGCTGCATTCGACTCTGTGTTTCTTACTGTTCGAGCTGACGTGGGTGACACAGACGTAGCACTTTTCAGGTAAGCCCTTGGAGAATAGACAGGAAGCAAACTGTGCTATCTCAAGTATTTGGTTTCTGTTGGGGTGACTGGTAATGGAGAATACAAGTATTGACACAACTAACAGAGTTTAGATCAGATAAAAACACGTGCCGAACACGTAGGCCCTCATTACGACCCTGGCGGAGGACCATGGTGCAATTTGCACCATGGTCCATGGCGCAAAGCTGCCAACTCCGCCATGGGGGTTGGCGGACTTACCGCCCCATTCCGACCTTGGCGGGGCGGTAAATCCCCAATCCCCATTTACCCTTCCCCATTCCCATTTTTGCCCCATATGGTATAATGGGAGTGGGGAAGGCGTTAATTACGCCACCGTAAATTACGGTGGCGTAATTAACAACATGTCCCGTAGCGCCATGGATATTTCCGCCCGGAAAAACCAGGCGATAAAAGCACATTGGCGCTACGGGAACTCGTAGTAAGGCGGAAAGGTACGCCATGCATTACGTTGGCGTAAACCCCTTTCCGCCAGGGTCGTAATGAGGGCCGTAGTGTTTAAGGGTTGACTTTTCGAGATGCTATGCATTTCGACCTGGTTTTAGAGTGCTGTGAAACAAGGAGGACTGCCCATTATGAAATTGCATGCACGTGTGCACACATATCCTAAGATACAAAATAGAGGAATCACGTGCGCACTTTAAAGAAGCATAACAATAAAACAAATCTGGTAATAAACATGGCACTTTTTGGGGAAAAAAAAACCTATGTATTCATAACAGAATAACTATATTAATACAGAAGTATACACATTACTTACAGTTAGTTAAATAATAACGTTCTCCTTAGGATATGAATATAAAAACCATCATGCCTTACAGGTGGGATTGAAACCCAGCGACATATTAGAGGGATTACCATTATTCAGATCCCTATATGAGGAACAAGCAAATGGATGGTTAAAGCATGTATTATATACCTACAAAGTGGACCTCACGTGTGCAAGTTGAAAATGATCAAATGCAAACATAGTTTGCCTATAGTATTGATTAAAGTTATTATATACTTCTCAATGGACAGTTTTAAGCAATTCAGAATGTTCGTGAAATAACCAACATGATTCAGACATGTGAACTACAACATGTGGTTATTATTATTATTTTTTTAGCTTTGTTTGCATAGAATTGGGTTATCAATTTTCTATTTGTCTTTTTCTTTTTCTTTTTTCTTTGTTCTGTTCACTATTATTTTCAACCTCCTACAAAATCCTACCTGATACCCCTCCTCACTCTCTGTTCATACATAAAAATATATTGTTCTCAATCACATTTTTGTTATATATTGGTTTACCATTGATGCTGTATTTAGGTTTAATGCCCTGTTTTGAGAAAGGCTCAGAGCCGAAACACATGTCAATAAAAAGGGCTCTCCTGCAGGAGATACATGGATTCAAAACCTTCATTTGAGTTGTTACATTATTTCAATATTTAACAAATATAGCGCAGTCACTGTGTGAAAACCTGGTACAAATTATTCTAAAACCTCAGAGGTGAAGTAGTGGTTCCTTCGTATTTGCTTTCACACTGACGCTCACCAGCTAACTACATTTTTCTAAAAGAGGGCGCAAGACCGAAGAGGTTGACCCCCAAAAACTACCTCAACTTCTATTAAAAAACTATGTTGGAATCTAGTTTTTTTTTTTAAATAGTGGCATGATTGATGAGTTGATCAGGGCTGTGATGAAGGGGGCCAGTTCTTTTGCACCCTCCTTTGATAACTAAGGCTGGGCAGGAATCTCCCTGGCAGTTGGATGGTTTGAGGCTTGAGATTATATTTGCCAGTTCTTTCACAATTACTGGGGGGAATTTAAAATCGGGGCAAGCAGGCAATTGCGAGGTGGGTGCAGTGCCTGACTGGGTAATGGAGGCGAGGCTAATTTTTTTGTTTCAATTTTGGATTGAAGAAGGGCTATCTTGTCTGACAAGGCTTGGTGGATGTTGGCACACCAGGCTTTATCCTTAATACAGTTTTCCAGGGGTGGCACAGGAGTCTCTAATTCTATCACAAGGAAAAGAGTTCGTAAGTACCTGCTTTAGCATTCTGAATTCTGGTATTATAGATCTCCTTTTTGGTATTGGTAATGGCCAATTTGTAGTTGGCTGCAGTGATGGAGAACCTTTCCTTGTTAGTAGAGGAAGGAGCTTTTCTCCAATTAGCGTCCAAAGTTCTTTTAATAGTGTGCAGTACTTTTAGTTCGTCCAAGAACCATTTATTTAAATGTGCGGCTGGTTTAGTCTTCCTCACTTTTTGCAGAGCAATTTGGTTTAGGGCTTGTTCCATGGTAGCATTGTAGAGGTCGACCAGGGAGGATGGGTCTGTATCTGAGGTAGCAGAAATGTTAGTGATGGGCTGTAGCAGTGGTAAAATGTTCTCCAAGGTTATGTTAAGTTTGTTCCTGGATAAGGATTGTGAGGTGATGGCAGTCTGCGTGCTATTGCGAGTACCTCTAGGTATGGAAAATGTGACGCAATGGTGGTCTGACCAGGCACAGGGTCTATTATTGAGTTCTGTAACATCACATTTGGAATCCGCCAGCCAGTCCAACGTTCTACCACCATTTTGGTACCATCAGAGTCATTGTGTAATACCGCAGTGTACCCTGTGAAGAAATTGAAGGGAGGTTCATGCAGATTCATACAAGACCTGAGACCAATTAATCAGATTGTAGAGACCGATTTTCCTTTAGTTCCAAACCCGGTGACAATACTATGCAGTATCCAAGTAGAAACACAATATTTTATGATGATTGATTTAAAAAATGCATTTTTCTCAATTCCATTGCACAAAGACTCGCAATACTTGACTTCGTTTATGTTTTGCCAAATTTGACTGAAACATACTAGGCTGCCCCAGCAGTACTGGGAGTCCCGATCGATTTTTAATAGAGTCCTGTAGATGGACCTTGACAATATCGATTTGAAAAGTACTGTAATACAGTATGTGGATGACATTCTGATTTGTAGCATGACAGAAGATAAGTGTAGACAAAATTCAATTCAACTAATGACTATCCTCGCAGACAAGGGATTCAAAGGAGATAAGGAGAAGTTTCAGTATTGTCAAGAAGAAGTGTTGTACATAGGTCAGCTGATCTCACATGAGGGTAAAAAGGTGACACCTGAAAGGGCTGAAGAAATCATGAAAACTGTCAGACTGCAAATGATAAAGCAGATGCAACGATTCTTGGGATTGTGCAATTATTTAAGAGCATGGGTATTTGACTACAGATCATACACAAGACCCTTTTGCAGGCTTTGAAGAAAGCACTAGTGAATTAGGAAAGGATAGAATGGACTGAGAAAGGAGAGGAAGGATTTGAAGAGTTAAGAAAAGCAATTTGTAGAGCTCCTGTTTTACGAATTCCCAACTATGATGAGGAATTCTTTTTATTTTCACTCACTGATGGGACATTTATGACAGCAGTGCTAACACAGAGAACTACATTAGGGTACAAACCTCTTGCATATTACAGTGGGATTTTAGACCCAGTTATGAGGGGACATTGGGTATGCAAACAGTAATTGGCAGCAGCCGCATTCACAATTGAGAAGTGTGCAAGCATTGCAATGGGTTGTCCTATGACACTTTTTCTAGAGCATGCTGTGTTTGCTATTTTGGAGAAAACTAAGGGTACGTTGACACCGCAGACGGCTTTTGTGTACAAGGTTATTTTATCTAATCCAGCAATTAAAATGGTTAGATGTAAAGTGGTAAACACTGCCACATTTGTAGCTGAACCAGTGACATAGGGTGAGTATGTGCACGATTCCATGAATTACGAGGATTTCTATGATAACGTACCACGCGTTAAAGAAAACGCACAGACATGAGGGGAGATTCTCTTTAAAGATGGATCCTCAAAATATGATCAGACAAGTGGTGAAAGGCATTCTGGCGCAGTTGTCATGAGACATACAGCAAACTGTGAATTGAGGTTGCAGCAAGTGCAAGACTACTGTTTCACTTTTCAGCCAAGTCGCAGAATTGGTTGTGCTTATTGCAGCGCTTGAAAAACATGAAGGACAGGAATTGACAATATACAGTGACTCATCCTATGTGACATCAACTCTACACGATAAGGCACTACAACTTCCAGTAGCCATAGCGGTTGTTAAATGTGCAGCTCAAACTAAGCAAGCTGACTTTATTTCTCGCAGAAACTAAGCCGCAGATGCAGAAGTGAAAAAAGTTGCGTATGCACCGAATGTTTCAAGTTTAATGCTCCAAATGTTAAAGAACAAGTGGTTAAAATTATGGCGGTGAACGAAGGGTTTAACCATTTACCAAGAGCTCAGTTGGAATGGAAATTTAAGGCAGTGCACCACAGGAAGAGCAAGAGCTATGGAAACAAAGGAGGTGCTCTTCATACCCCACATAAGCATTGTGGCAACAAGAAAGTACCAGAATGCCAGTGATGCCAGTAGCATTTTTGATGGTAGCGCTTGTACAGATGCACTACCCAGTGCATGTAACTAGGGAGAGTCTCGCTGCAGCTATTGCAGAAGACTGGTTTGAACCGAACCTTTTAGAATACATTGCATTTTATGTAGTAAATTGCATTGTTTGTCAAAATTTTACTGCTGGGCATACACTGCAAACAATTAGAGGAGTGATTCCTTGATGGAATGGTCCTTTTCTGCATTTACATATTGATTATGTTGACATGATGCAAGCATGTAGTGGATACAGGTATTTGGTAGTGGTGGTGTGTCCCTTCTCTAGTTGGATAGAAGCAGGTCCTTATACACATCCTGAAGCCACATGCATAGCAATGTTTTAGTACATGAAGTCTTTCCAAGATGGGGAGTGTGTGAAGTGCTGAGATCTAATAATGGGCCACATTTTGTTAATAAAGTATTTGAACAAATAGGATTCTTATTGAACATGAAACATATATTTTCTTATGATTATCACCTGCAAGCAAACGGGCTATGTGAGAGACTCAAAGGCCTCCTAAAGGAGAGAGGCACCAAATTGAAATTATTCCCGAAAAGGGATGGCTATATTCCCTGCCCTTAGCGCTATATGCTGTAATTCATTTATTTACTTATTTGCATTTATAAAGCACGCACACAGCCCGGGGGCATAGAGGCGCTGTTACAAGAAGATGTCGTAGTTACAACACATAAGTAGGCGGCTAAGTTACATAAGCCCACATGATAACATGGCTTAGTTACATTACTTAGATAAGTGGCTTGGTTATATTAGCCCTTATATTAGCCCTTACCCAAGTATAGATATGCCGGATTGGTTACATGTGTGATAGTGCAGCAGGGATTCATGTTGAGCTGCATATCATGATTAAATGTCAATAAAATACAGTTGTTTGACTAAGGACACCCATAGTTCAAATTCAATAGCATTAACTTGTTATACATTAGACAAGTAGTGGTGGCTAGATAAGGGCATTAAAGGCGGTGTGTGTGAGGCTTCAGGCAAAAAAATCTGGTTTTGATTGCTTTATGGAAGACAAGATGAGAAGGTTCAGCTCTGATGGCACGAGGCAGTGGGTTCCAGTGCCTGGAGGCAATGAAGGGGAAGCTCGCACCCCCATCTCCAGCACATTTAATTCTGGGAACAGACAGTAGATTGGCATATGGTGTTGTTTTGGGTCTGACAGCGTGAGGAATGATGACTCTGTGAGAGAGGTACGGAGGTGAGGTATGATGGATGCATTTGTGTGTAAGGGTGAGCGTTTTAAAAAGGATGCACTGGCAGACAGGCAGTCAGAGAGATTGCTGTCTGGCTGTTGAGATGTGTTCTCTTTTGGGGATGCCCAAAGCTATGCGAAGGGTGTTATTTTGAATAGTTTGGAGTTTGTCTAGATTTTTAGCTGAGGTTCCCGTGGAGAGGACATTACAATAGTCCAGCCTTGAGCCTGTTACGGCTCTCGCAAATTGACAGACAGTTTGTGGTGGAGAGGAACAGTCTGGTGTCATTGAGGAGTTTTGAGTAGTAGGCTGCAATGGCAGCAATTGTGCTAACTTGTCTAGACATAGTTAGGTTGGCATCCAAGTAGACTCCCAGCATTTTGACTAATTGGGAGACGGGGATGGTGATGTTGTCGATGGGATAAGTACTGGTCATCAAGTTTGATGCATGAGTTAGTGGAGTTTAGCAGTAATAGTTCAGTCTTATACTCGTTTAGGCAAAGCCAATTTTCAGCCATCCATGTGTGGATGGTGGCATAGATGGAGTAAAGGGTTTTGGAGATAGCCTCGTAGTTACCGGACAGAGGAATGAGGACTTGAGTATCATCAGAATAGTTGGTGTACATGATGCCAAGCGAGTCAAGTAGGTTGAATAAGGAGATTGTATAAATGTTATATAATGTGGGTGACAGGCAGGAGCCCTGTGCGACTCCAAATGGGATGGTGTCTGGAGTTGCGGCTGCTTGGTCTGAAAATCCAGGTGGTTGCATTGGGTGAGAAGAAGGATGAGAGCTGTTGACAGAGTAGTTTATGATCCACCAGGTTAAATGCTGATGGGAGATCTAGGAGAAGGAGTAGGGCAGGTTTGCCTGTGTCTCTGATATCATCAATTTGTTTTTTAAGGTCCAGTAGGGCCGTCTCGGTTCCATGACCAGGACCAGGACGGAATCCGGATTGTCGGGCGCTCAGGATATTGTTAAACTCAAGGAATTGCTAGATTTGCAGGTATGGAAGGGCACAGTGGTTAGTAGCCTGTAGTTATTGGGATTGGAAGAGTCAAGTGAAGGTTTATTTAGAAGGGGGTGAACCCAAGCTTCTTTTAGGCTGGGGGAACTGATCCTGTTGCGAAGGAGGCATTGATGAACGCACACTCCTTGAAAAGGTCATATATCACCTTTGCACATGAAGGGTTTAATGTTCTTCATGATCACAGTGACATTAGTCTCATTGACATCTCTGAATGAGAAGAGTGTTTTTTTGGAAGCCTGCTGGTTGGAGGTGGGTGTCTGGGCAGTATTGGAGGGGTGTGGATTGAGTTGATTAGCTCAGATTTTGTTCTGAAGGGTGTCAAGCTTGTGAAGCATGGCTGCCTATATGTCATGGCACCAGGCTTCATTTCTATGGATGGTTTGGTAGGGGCAGGAATTTCTAGCTCCCTGAAGATGGTAAATATTTCCTTGCAGTTGTAGTTGGCATTAGTGATTCTTGTATTGAATGAGTTGACCTTGACAAGGACGATTGCTTTTTTGTATTCCTTGTACAGTTCGATAGGGCTCCGTGCGTTTTGGTGTAGAGGGCCGAGAATTCCGGAGTGTACCATGTGTTGGAGTGTTTGGTGCATTTGGCTTTGCGGACATACAGGTCAATGGCTTCAATTGCTCCAGAGAGAATGGTATTGAGGGAGAGGGAGAGAGCATTAGGGTCTTTGGGGAAGGGGGCCAATTAGGCTGGGACACTATTGTAAGGGGATAACATTTCTTAGGGAGGAGGCGTGCTCTTCTAGTGGAGGCAGAGGGGAGAGGAGGGGTGGTTGCTTATTGGAGCTTCTGAGGGGAGAGGGTGAAGAGGATGAGGTGGTGGTCAGGCCATGGGAGAGGAGAGTTGACTGTGACAACCGGTGGGCAGTTGTGGTGGGCTATCCAATCAATTGTGCAGCCTTTGTTATGGGTTAGATTAGATATGGTGTTTGAGAAACCTAGAGTTTTCCGCACCTTTGCTAGGGCTTTGGCTGGGGGATCGTTACGATCATGTAGTCCTAGGTTAAGATCGCCTCCTAGGATGACCTTGGAAGAGGTTTTGAGGTTGTCAGATAAAAGGTGTGTGATGGTGGATTGGAAGTCAGCTAGCAGATGAGGGGCTCAGCAGACAATGTGCTGTGTGATAGTGCAGTTGTGTTAGGTTGTGATTTTGAGGGATAGGAGATTGCAGTTACTTGTGATTGATTGGTCTGTCTTTCTAATTGCGATGGAGTCTTTGGCTATGAAGGCTACCCTGCCTCCTTTGGTGAGAGGGTGGTCTTGATGGAAAATGGTATAGCCCACGGGGAGTACAAGAGCAAGGGCAGGACCATATGCTTCATGCAGCCAAGTTTCTGTAACAGCACATAGGTCCAGGTTGTTGGCAATGATCATGTTGTCTATGTCTGCTGCGTGGTCTGGGAGGGAGTGGGCATTAATGAGGGTGCAATTAAGGGAGGGGGAAAGGGAGGAGGAGGTGAGGGTTCATGGTGGATAACGGTATTGACTGGACTGGAGCACAAATGGCAGAATATTATGCATAGTAGGCGGGGTGCTGTTATTCGTGTTTGTAGCAGTAGCATTGTGTCTGGGCAGTGCAAGGACAATGTGCAGGAAGGGGGCTGGAGGCAAAGCAACATTAGGAATAGCAACAGCAACAGTGTAGTGGGTGAGGGGCAATGCGTGCTAGTTAGTGGCTTGGGTGAGCGAGTCATCACCTAGTTCATTGTAATGGAGTATAGCCAGTGTTTTAGAGGCAGCATGACCAGAGGAGATGGTGGTGGGGCAATGTGGGCTTGTTGTATGTGTTTCCTGTACATGGGTCACGAGTATAGTGGGCTTTTTCGGGGTTGGATTATCTGGATGGGAGAGCAGTTTGGGGACCTGTGGCTTGAGCGGGTCCTGGTTGGTCCCCTTGGGTGTGTGAAGAACCAAAGCCTTGTAATCCATAGCTCTGGAGCATAGCCTGTAGTTGCGGCAGGAAGAGATCAAAGGTTGTGTGAGATGTGGGGGTGCAAGGGTACATACTCGGAGGTGATCATTGCGGTACTGTGAAACAAGGGAGTACAGCCTAGAAAGAAGTGGCCAAGACATAGGTAGGTTTAATACAGAAGTTCAATACTTATGAGGCATGCACAACAGTAAAACAGAGGTTCAATACTCGTGGAACATGCACAACAGTAAAAGAGAAGTTCAGTAATCATGGAGAATGCACATCAGTAAGCGAAGGGAGAGATGCTGGCTGGCAGATGTTGGTGTTTACACAATCAAATAGCTAGAGGTGGAGGTGTGATGTTCCAGTATGACCACAGTGGGCAGCCAGAGCAGGAATGATAACAACGTGTAGAAGTTAGCAGAAAACAAAAGAAAGCAACTTGATATTAATAGGTCGCAAGCACTACGATTATGTTGCTGCAGCTAACTAAATATGGCTTGTGCCTGCTAGCTGACAAACTGCGGGCCTGTGATGCAAGGAGGGGCTCTGGTGGTATGCCTAGCAAGACACATTGCAGCAGGGAGCAAAAGCAATGTGTCAGTAATATTGGTTCTTGTGGCAATCACATAAATTTGAATGTCGCAAGTTATGAGTGTGGGAGCACACACGCATGCCAGGCATGTAGAATTTATGCACTAGGAAGTGCATTAGCTTACTGGAAAGATAAAGAGGAAGCATGGCAAGGGTTGCAGCTGTAGGCTGCTCCTGGCTCTGACAGGCTCGGGACAGGGGCCTTGAGTGTGGGTCTTGGGTGGGGCCAGCATTCGCCTGCCAGCTCCCTGATTGGACTACTTACAACAGATGCTGCCCAATCAAATGCATCATCCAGCTGTAGAAGGGTTAGCACTCCTGTGTTTCATGGCATTGGCCATTTTGGAATGTCTCTTGTCCTCAAGAAACAATGGGCAAGATATCAGCTTCTGCTGATGTAGATGTGGTAGACTTCTGGAGAATCCAGCAAATAGTGCGGTGATATTGTGACAAAAAAGGGATTCAGCCTTCCATTTCAAAATATGCTGCAGCTGGTTGTCGGATGCCCTCCTTTTGCATTTACAAATGCATAAGAGGGCTTACCTTGTTCTGCAGGTAATGCGGGCACACTGGCACCAGCCACATGTTCCGCAACGGCGGTAGAGCAGCTCCTTCCTGAGTTGTCAGCTTACTGTGTATGTTGATGGGGGCAGAGTCTGGGACTTAGGTGGGGTGGCCTGCCGGCTCCCTGATTGTGCAACTTAAAGCTGATGCTGCCCAATCAAATACATCAGCCAGCTGTAGAAGAGTTATCACTCCTGTGATAAAAAATGGTGGCAGACATTTTCGAACATCTCTCATCCTCAAGAAACAAGGAATGAGATTGGTTCGGACCATCACCTCACACCTCATGAACTAGTAACAGGGGGACAAACCAGAATGCCTTTGACTGCTCCATCGTTGGAGCAGAAGTGATGTCCAGATTCTGTAAAACTGTTAGGTAATGAATTAAATGAGTACTTAACATGTGTGACTGCTAGTATCTCTGTAATTTCAGATCAACTCAAGGGCCAGGGTGGTCGGTCTCAGAACACAGATGAAGACCATTCAGCAGCTGGAGTTTCACAATTAGTATCAGCACCGAAATTGTTCATTGTTGATACGGTTCTGATTCAGAACTTTACCCGAAAGTGGTGTGAGCCTACATTTGTTGGCACGTTTGTTGTGGAAGACATTACTCGCTCTGCAGTAAATGTCCAACGTAAAAGAGCATGAATTCACCTCAGTGATGTTAAGGTCCAATTTGGAGAGGCCTGCGCACCCCTAGCGATCGATTCAGAGCCAAGACAAGAAGAAGAATTTCAGCACGTGCATATTTGATCAATGGCGAGGAAGAAGGATGATAAACCAACAGATTAATCGATGAGTGCAGATTTGCCCTTGGACTGTGGGTCTACCGGACACTCTTTATAGAGATTATAGTAGGAGTGCAAATTTATTTCTTGAGCATAGAGTTCTTTGAAAATGAGCTTTAGAAAGTTATTGACACATTATGAATATGTTTAAATGGCAGCACCTAATAAGGAATTGGAAGCGGGACCAGTACAACGCATTTGTTTGGTTGAACCCATGTTTTTGACAAATGACGATTCCCATAGGATCTTACTTGCTGCTTTCATATATAATTTTCAAACTTTTCCTGCTATTGCTGGGCGTAGTGCTAGCATAACAATTTTTCTCCATGATCCTAAAAATGGCCCTGCGATAAGGAGGCTGCTTACTGCGATAATTGAGCAGATTCTGCAGTTACCTGACATTCCTGAATTGACTGATTAAAAAGTTGGTTTCCTTCCTTAAAATAATACGTAGGCATAATGAGGAATCTTGAAAAATGTTCAATTTCAGATAATGAGCCAGCCCAACTAAATCTGGAATACTGCAAATGGTGGAGATTGAAATGTTGGTTTATGATATACGCATGTGCCATTATACTCAGTGTATTTCTGGTTCTTCTGTTTAGCATTGCTTATTTTACTAATGTTCCCATTGAGGTAAGGACTACTGTGATTCCTCCAACTGCAAGTACTGCTCTTGATGTATTCACTTCTGTTAAGGTGAAGAATATAATGATGGGATTGATACATATTTAGATAGTACGCACATTTGGGTTACAACATGTGGTATCAACACATGAAAAAGATGGGTTGGAAAACCTCTAAGAAGAGTTGCAATGTCTTCACACTAATACCCTATGATATGGATACAACACAAACTTTCATTTCTAAAGATATTCTGGAATACGATGTGAGATGTCTCATTCATCTTGGAGCATGCATGACAAGAGGCCAATTTCAAGGAAGCTGGGCCACCTTGCGATGGAGGTGAAATGATAATGATTACATATCCTGAGAGACAATGTGAAGAGGTGGTAGTTACGGAAATGAAGAGCCTGAATTGCCCTGATAAAACAAAGGTAGCAGGATGTCCTGGATGTTGGGAACGGACACAAGTTTTAGTTTATATACAAGTGAAATCTACAAAAGGATGTGAAGGAGGCTTGATGTCCTACACAGTTCCTCTATTAAATTCATATTATTTTCCTGAGGTACAGAGAGTGAATGATGCTTGTTTACTATCCTGGGCCAATCACGCCAAACTGTTGACATGGGTAGAAGATGAATCCGACCCAATGACAGTGGTTCCATTGATAAATGTGACATTGTGCTTCTAAAAAAAGGGGAAGAATTATGTAGATACGAAATAAAGGCTGTAAGACTATAATCAATGTTATAGGAATGGAAGCAGGAACAGCATTTCTGATGGACCGATATTGGGCTTGTGGATCCAGAGCTTACATGAAGCCGCCCAAGGATTGGGGAGGGACGTGCTCTCTTGTTCTTATTCACGTTCCATCATTAGTGATCCCAAAAAGTGACCTGAACATTGGTGAATTTCCAAAGGAAGATGCCCATTTGAGGAATAGGACATCCCTCGAATTCCACAACTGAGCAAGGAAAGAGAATTACTTTTCAGCAAAATCAATAGAAGCTTTCAATGCTATTCCATATGAGCATAGACTGTTCATTAAGAATGCCTAAATATTCACAACTATCTTAATGCAAGAAATCTAGACAATGTCAAATGATAAATGATTACAGATTACCAGATGGGAACCCTTGCAGACAACCAACACCACTCTTAAGGGATTTAATGCGATCAAGGAGGAATTGAGAGCCATAAGGTTGATGACCCTCCAAAACAGATATGTCCTTGATATGATCACAGCAACGGATGGAGGAGGTTGCACCAAAATTGGGACATTATGTTGCACGTTCATACCTTCTCATGATGATGGGAATGAGACCCTGACGGAGGCCATAAAGTTGCTGGCAAACTTGCATTACAAGATGGATGATGAAACAGAAGATAGTGAAGATGATAGTTGGTTTGCATCAATCTTCTCATGGGTTCCACAATGGATGGCAAATATCTTCAAGCTCCTGGGAGCTATAGTCGTGATGAGGATGTTTGGATTTTGTATAATCAGGGTGATAATTACATAGTGCAAGAGGACAACAAAGTAAGCAGTAGGAATGAATGTCATCATTAATGTTGAATCAGGGTTCGAATCCAAGGAATTGACCAATGAAGAAATCAGAGAGTACATAAAGGCCAGTATCTTAGCACCAGAGGGAACTTCCGGCATCCAAGAAACCACAAGAAGTATGTGGGACAATGGATTTACTGCAACCCAAATAGCCGATGCAGCCTTATGACCTGGAGTGTTGATGAACACGTAAAGTCAGCAGGATCCTTGAAAGAAGTAGTGAAAATTTGGACTCCGAAGAAGCACTTTTTCAAGAAAGGATGTCGAGATGTGGAAGCTGATATCTGAGTAGTCGATCTATCGAACAGAGGGGGGAGTGTAGAGGAGGAGATGAATCCCTCTACAGGAAGTCCCACCCCAATTCTGCCTATATTTTGGAAACCAGAAATTGCGACTTGTGGAACACCAGTATGGATACCTAAACCGCAAATCTTTGAGATGAGGTATCCATTAAGAGAGCCCTATGTGAAGTATCCCTGAAAGACTGATGATATCTTTGAGAAAAGCACCTGAAGAAGTGTGAAAATGTGAAAAGGGGAGCTAGTGATGACATGAAGAATGAGAATAACGCACTGAAATGGATGAACAGAAAAGAGAATACACAGGTGATATAGAATCTGATGGCAAAGTAAAGAATTGAGAAAACTTTCATGTGCAGAACAAAGATTGCATGAGTGTGAAGAACACTGATGAAAATGCAAGCCATTCAGTAACTGTACAGATGCTGTAACGCAAGTAGTACAAGTATTCTTAAGGCTGGGTAGTACATAGTATATGTAGTATATAGACTGCAGGCGGTGCCACCAAAATATTTGTATATGCAGTTCTGGACATTCAATGACGTGTTTTAGTAACCCAGTCTCCATGAAGGAAGATGGGTTTGAAGCTACGTGTGTCGCAGCAAAGAATAGGCTTGAATTTGAAGCAAGATCAGAGAGGCTCTCTGGCTTGATGTCAACGACTGGAAGAAGCCAAGAATTGATTATCAGGGTGCGAAGAACAGTACATGTGAGAAGCCAAGGCATTCCTTGTTAACATTGCAAAGAATAAACACCATGGGTGCCAAGTTTCTTCATTAAAGACAAATTAATGCTATAATATGAAGCAAATTCACAGTCTCTGATCACTTGAGCTGAGGATGAAAATAGATGAAGAGCATGGGGCACCGGACTGAAGCTAGCAAGTGCTCACACTCCCATATATTCCCAGAGACAAGGAGTTACTGCAACGACAAGTTCAAAGACAATGTGACTGGCAGACAGCATGAGTGATGAGAGATGGCAGACTAATTGGGTGGGAAGATAAGGACAAGTCCACCCACCAGCACCTCGGGTACCAGTTTACGTGCTGCTAGAGCATCGAATATTCCAGAAGGGTACCAGCATGTCATCCACTTATAGAGGGCCATATAATGAGGAGCCCTATAGTTTGAGAGCCAATGGTGTGTCGCGTATCGAACAAATATTGAGGATGACTTGCACAAGGGTTGGACATAACTTATCCTCCTGACTATAGAGACCCAATCACAACCCAAAACCTGACAGAAAGTATACCTAGATGTTCCCCTTGAGCCAACCACGATCCCACGTAGGTTTTCTTAATTTGTCACATAGTATGATATCATGAATGACAGGTTTTGCTATAAAGGTGTGATTTTTTGTAAGATTCGCTGTGATCATGCTTTGCGATGTCCGTTGATCTCTGTTGTACTCCCTGTTTTAGATAATTGTTAATAAAACAGTGTTATTTGCTTACTTCTTGAGTCAGTCTTTTGCGTAGTTTGTGAAGTTATTCTCTGCCCCATCTATTTTACCTTGAGTAAAATGGCCTAAGAGTTCAGATACATGACTCGTCCTCAATCTCTTTTAACGGAGTGAGGTGTCGGGACGGGGAATACACTTCCCTCAAGAGTGGGGCCAATGCATCTTTGATTTTCAGATCTCTAAGTGCAAGGTACGTTATTCAAAGACATCACCCTCAAAACCGGCATGTAGCTTCCACAAATCCCTTTCCAAGATGGAGTTTGAGTGGGGAGGGGTGTGTCACTCCAAGGTTCTCTCACTTCTGAGACTCTGCGTCCAGCGGTTATTTTCTTAAACTTTGTTGCACCAGAGCAGGGCCCTGTCCAGTTTGCAGCCCCTCTCAACCATCCACTTCACACTTGAATGCGTTCATGTTGAGCAGAGCCCAATCAGGGGTGTAGCACAACATTTGGGGGTAGCCGTGAGAGCCATGTTGAGGACGCTCCCACCCAAGCTCCTTACTAAAGCACAGGGCACTAACAAAAACAGGTATGGGTGGGTCAGGGGGATTCTTCCCCCTCCCATGAGAAAATGGTTTGAATAATGGATGAAAATGGTGCATTAGATAGCACATTTTCTGTGAAAATGTGGGAAAAATGCCAGTCAGTTGGTAATTGGTTTTGTAGGGTGTAGGATAATTCCTGGACACAAGTACAATATGTTCAAGTCACCAAAACTGCACACGCACATCTCCTAATCCATTGTCATGCTGGTCCCTTCAATATTTGGCAGTATAAAAAACATGTTCATGCTGGCTGTGCCCATACATTTCCATGCTGGCTCCATCAGCATATTCGTATGCATATGAGTATGCTCGTATTCCCATATAAGAAAATATTCACGTTTGTGTTGAGATGTTTTTTATAGTATCTTTGCTGGCACTAGGCACAAAGCTGGCTCTGCCAATAAATGCCTGTACTCCTGTTGGTTTGGTCATTAAAAGTGACTTATCACAATAAGAAAACATGTCGAAACTGCTTCCAATGTAAAACAATATGGACCTATAAGAACACTTATCATGATTGCTTCATCATAGGTGCTCAGTAAATAAAAAGTAATACTGCAGTAAGAAATATACAGGCTGCTACACCAAAATGTCAATCTAGCAAGGTAATACTGCTTATCATAGTTACTTCATCAAATATGCTGAGCAATAAATGTCATGCCACAGTAAGCAATGGCTGGACTGTCTGTTCCAAAATGCCAGAAAATGCCAGTCTAGCCAGCTAATGACACACATGACCTTTTTCTGCAAATACCAGTAAAACATGCAAAATGTCAATAAAGGATGTGTCAAAAATATTCTCGTGAGCCCCAGTCCCCCAGGGCCTTTAAAACACACACACACACACACACACACACACACACACACACACACACACACACACACACACGCACACGCCCTTTCACCCAACCATACATCTCCTCTCAATTAATTCACAATGCATTCATTCACAATGCATTCAACCACACAGGCTTGCACCCACCGACCAAGAACATTCACACACACAATCATACCTATTCACCCACGAGTCACTCTCCATATACCTTCTCTCACAAACACTCAGAGTGGCACCTACACACCCAGAACATTTACACACACACACACAGACACACTCACATTCCTAGTCATTCACACACAATTCATAAACCTTTCATGTCCACTTGCACTGCATTCTCCACAAAGAACACACTCACTGGCTCAGAACATACAAATACACACTATCATGTTCCTATTCATTCACCCACCACTCACTGACCCATACACCTACTCTCGCATCCACTCACACTACATTCTCCACACAGACACGTACCCATCCAGAACATTGAAACACACTATCAGATTAATTCTCATTCACCCACCAGTGACTTACTCATGCACCTTCTCTTACATCCACTCTCACTGCATTCTCTACATAGCCACCCACCCTCCTAGGGCATTCAAACACACACTAGCGTATTCCTCCTTATTCACCAACCAGTCTCTGACTCATGCACCTTCTATTACATCCACTTTTACTGCATTCTCCACACAGGCACACATCCACCCATAACATGCAAACACACACACACTATCAAATGTGTTCCCATTTACCCACCACTCACTGACCCATAGCACATACATAAATCCGACACACACTTCACACATGAAAAATACACATCACATTTTTTTAAAGAAGTCTTATCTGTTTTTCCCACTTCAGACCGTCACTCCATCCATGCAGTGTCTGTTTTACCTTTGTTATTGAGATCACTGTTGGTTTGTAGAAGTGTGGGGGCTGGCTGAGTGGTTTAGCAACTACTCATCCTTGTAATTCAGCAGAGAAGAAATGATTCTGCCAGAGTGACCATGGTATGTCCAAATCCAAAACATTCTAAAGCACAATTGGAGTTCATTGAATCTTTCTTGATTTCATCTCCTGTTTTTATTGTTGATGTGAACTAAGATACATAAAATAACAACAAGGCGTAGAGAGATATGCCAAAAGTTACAGAAGTTCCCTTAGCTCACCACACCACAGGTTGAATGTAAATAGAGGGATGTTTGTTGTGAGTAAGTGCTGACCCACCACACATGTCTTTTCTTTGAAATTAAATAACATATTAGGTGTATCCTTTAATTTAGGGGTTGTCAGCCATACTAACTATTGTCATTACCTACACATCCTTAAATCCTACAATAGACCGACCTGACCATTTATTCTTCTAATTTATTAGGATTTAATATACTTCACTTTAACCAATATGTATCACAAATTTCTTGGGTTTTGCAGTGTGCCCTGGAGTAGGGTCAGCAATGTTTTGGCACTGCAGTTGGGATCTGGAATCTGGATGGATGGAACAGTAACGCAGCGCATGAACATCAGGAAGAGTGTCTGTCTAGAGTCTTGTCAGGGACTCTTATTTATAATGCATTGTGACATCATCAAAGTATATGACTGGGGAAGGCTTAACTAAACACGCCTCCAACAATGGGATTGGGTAAGGGTGATAGTCTCCACCTCGCTCTCAGCTGGTTGGATTTCAGGGAAATGATGTCAGATTTATGATGTGAGTTTTACAATGTCCAAAAACCTCCCACAGTTACTTTAACTAAAATCCAATTGTGCCACAAACATGCATTTAATCAAGTGCAATCTCTTAACAAATTACATACACATGTTACATATTTTGTGCAGCACATGGCAGTCCAATCCTCCAGTCGCACTTTTCAATGGGATTTATATTACTCAAAATTCTATAACTTTATACATGGGTGTGGATTATCATAAGGGATGTACGTACAAAAAATTACATTTGCAACATGGATGCCTTTCTTGTAATCCCCCATACTTCGCCATTTCTGTCCTCAATGTGTTAGTGAATTCTACCATGTGTTAAAAGAAAGCCCAAAGATTCACTTTTACACTGACAAAATTCATCATTTTTACAAAGTCTTGCTGCAGAGATAAAAGTATTTAAAGTTTATTTATAAAATAGTATTTGGAAACAAATGTCAGTCCTTTGTCACTGGATCATTATTTGTAGTTGCTTTAACTGCAACCAACTGTCATTTCCATCAAAGCAAGGTTGGGGTTTCTCAGCGTTACTGAAGGTTTATTGCCCCTTCATACTTCTTTGCGCTGAGAGATCCATTGTCAGTGGGCTCCCCTAGACTAGATTATTTCCCACTCTGTAATTATCATTCAGGTGTTAGTATCTGCTGAGAGTTTATGGTGTGGTCCCCTTCCTTAAGGGGAAGTGTTTAGCTCTGCCATCTGGAATGACTGGTTTTTGAGAGCTTGCAAATTCAGCTCATGTGTTTTAAAATCTGTATTTTCTTATTTTGGGTCCTGAATTAAAACAAACCTGTGGAATAAAATAAGCCCCTGCGTGTGTTATCACCAAAAATAAACCCCTTTACATTGCCAAATCAGCAGGCTTTCATTCAACAATTTATTTTTAAACAGGCCATTTTTTCCCTTTAGTTTGTAAAGGCCCATTTTTACATGTGTGGTGAAAAGATAGCATTTCTTTCTTTAAATTCGTTTGGCAACTCCATCAGATTCCCACACTGTCTTTGCAGCCAAAATAATTTTCTTGAAATTAGGAGTTTTGTCTAAAGCCCAGATACAATGAAACTGACCTGGCTCAGAGAGTTAGACTGTCTTTGAACTGCTGAGCTGTGGATACTTTTGGAAAGAAATAAACGTGTGTTCCTGGGTGAGTGAAAGTGGAGTTCCTTGTTGATTTCTCTCAGAGTTGGTTTGACAGGGCCTGTCAATCAGGAATTATGCCTGGTTTTGCTGAGGCACAATGAGATAGCCTGGGCATGGCAGAGCCTTTTTAATCAGAGTAGTTTAAGACAGAACAAATGGAATTAACGCAAAAGCAGCATTTTTAAAGTTTCATTTTGAAGGGGAATTTTGGGGTTTGCAGCAAGCAACGCTGCTTCTTCAATTTATTCCATTTATATGTTTCAGAACACACTAGCATGCTCCTTCAGTGTGTCCCCTTGTTCCATCCTGCCTGAAGTGTGCTTAGCAGGACAGCCATCTTTTTATTGCTGCAAAAACGCAGTTTTGAGGTCCTGGTGCGCACAGGAGCCAGCACAACCTTTTGCTGTTTCTTGCACAAATGCAGCTTGGTGATGTGGGGAAATACTGTTGAGTGGGTCAATATATCCCATAGCCTAAAGTCTTAAGAAACAGTGTATTGACAAACATGGACTCAGTCAAAGGATGCCCACTGGAATTGTTTAAAAAGAATATTCAGATTTGTGAATAAAAGACAAACCATAGTGATCCCAGAGGAGGGAGGCTGAAAATAAAAAGGTGTCAGCACCGGAAGAGGGGGACCCAGGGGTGAGGAATCCTCACCCAAGGAAAAACCAGGAAACAAACTTTCATTTTTGCTGAACAAACTCTTGTTTTGTTATTGAATACAACAGGCCCTCAAAGGCAAGAGACTTTCAAGCGAAACAAGACTTGGCCATCGACGGCCCTGATAGCTGCAAGTGGAACTGTTCTCTCATGCTGGGGAAGCTTGAGAGTCTACTGTGCTCCAAGATCTCATTGTACACATGCTCAAAATGTGGGGAAGGGAGACCCAAGCTACCGCATCCTGATATATTATTTTAGAACACTTCTTTCTTTCCTTGAAAGCTACAACACCCTTTTTGTAGTAGTTGTAATGTTTGGCAATAGTGTTCTTAGTATAGGCCCTTTTTATTTCACACAACGCAACTAGGACTGTCTTATTTTCATTTGATGCTCGATGCTTGCTCCCTTCCTAGATTTAGATAGGTGGTTTTCCAACCTGCATACAGTTAATAAATACCCTTGAACTGTGATCACTAGTGCTTGTCTTTACTGTTGCCACCATGAGTTCCTTACAGTAGTAGCGGGTGATCATTAATTTATGTTTATAGGATGGGATTTAGATTACTGGCTGTAGAGATAACAACTGTGGCCCCAAATACAGTTGTGTGAAACCTGTCAGTGTAATTACCAAACATAGGGGGAATAAAAAAACAAAGTTACGGATTGACTGACTCAAAGAGTGGGGTCTTTTGATGTACAATGCCCGTGCATTAGGAGACTTCCCGGGCCAATGCACTTGGTCTGTAGGAAAGACATCATCCACTACTTTTTCGGTACTAACTCTTGTTCAGAAAAAGTGTTGTCACTTGAATCTAGAGGTAATAGCTTTAGTGATCCTAATATCATAATACTCACCATTGATATGTATACCAAGCATGGTAGTTCACTTGTTCTAACCAGCCGTGTAGTTAACCTTGGGGTGAATAGGATATGGTGGACGCCTAGAAATCTAATCTATTCTAATCTAAGTAAAGCCTCTAAATATATTAAAGAGTTAACTGCACATGGGGTGGAATTGTGGGACGGACAGAGTGCTGATAATATTGACAAATGCCTAAACATTTTAGACCATGTAACAGGATCAGTAAGACAATACCAAATGACCATCCAAGAAGCTAAACATACAAAAGCCTGTGGCATCGAAATACACAATGCCAAGTGATTGATGCAGTGCCAGATGAGGAAAGTTAGAAGAGAGGCATATCCAAAATTGATTATGGAGGCAATAATAAGGTGTATAAAAAAAAGAGTACAAAAGTTGGTTGAGAAGAAAGAGGTTTTCAGTCTTAAACAGTAAATGGCAATCAAGGTTTTCTGTGCTCTGTTGTGGAAAATCCAGATCAATTTGGCAAACGTTGTTTAGGGCCAAAGGAGACACTCAAAGTCTAATGGTTAACCCCATTCCTGAGTGCCGATGGAAAGATCATATACTGTCTAACCTCATGACCAATGAAGAGTGAACAATGACCAAAGCTATGAGTGGAGATGGTTATTATCTCTCAGCGTAACGATATATACACTGCCATTGTAAAGTTAAAAAGGTCCTGGGAGCCTGGCTCTAGCTGTTTGTCAAATTCAGTACTAAAGTCTGATCCAGCAGTGCAGGTTATTATGCTTAAAATATGATTTGATAAAGTGTGTAAAGAAAAAGTGGTCCCTGTATCGTGGCAAAAGATTATTCTACCGATATATCAGAAGGGCAACAGAGAATGTCCATCAAATTATAGATTTCACTTGTTGCTGGCCGTCTCTGGTAAATTGTTTTCCACCTTTGTATTACAAGCCCTACAAACAATGGGTAGAAAAAAACACATTATTACACTTCAAGCAAACCTAATTTCGTCCTAGATCTGTGACTACACATAATAACTACTAAAAAAACCTACATTAGACTCCCTAATACCCACCAACTATCGGCCAATAACAACAGTCCCCTTCCTCCTCAAAATCATATATAAAATAGCTTACATTCAGATCCAAGCTCACCTCGAGAAGAACCAGCTTCTAGGCACCAGACAATCAGGCTTCAGACCTAACCATAGTACCGAAACGGCAGTCCTGGACCTGAACATACAGATGGATACCATCAGAGACTCAGGGAAGCTCTGTATTCTACTGCTGCTTGACTTTTCAGCAGCTTTCGACCTCGTGGATCACAACAGGTTGTGTACATCACTAGCCAATGACTTTAACTTTTCTAATGATGCAACTCTATGGGTTAAATCCTTCGTTGAGTGTATATAGGTAAGGAAGCTGCTGACCACATTCCAATCCCTCTAGGAGTACCCCAGGGCTCTAGCCTCTCCCCTACTCTATGCAGCGCATATACCAAACTCCTTTTTTCTGCTCTTGACGAAATGGGTGTCATCTACACTAACTTTGCAGATGACACTCAGATCCTCATTCCTATCTCAGGGAATTATGACCATGACTCAGCAGCCATCAATAAAATATATTCCATTATTCAAAACTGGATGGCTCTCAATAGCCTCTGCCTTAATGATGAGAAGACCGAAATCCTCATCGTAGGATCACACTCCAAAATAACAACCCTCCATGTAGACTACAAGACTATCAATGTAGATGGTACCCTGACACCAGACCTCAAACAGGTTAAAACATTAGGCGTTTATCTGGACACCAACCTCACCATGACTAAACACATCAACACACTGTCCTCAATCACAGCCTACACTGCAAAGTTGATCGCATTCAGTGAACAATTTTTGACACTGACTAATCGTCTCACTCTAGCAAGAGCCCTGATACTATCAAAGCTTGATTACTGCAATATATTGCTTCTAGGCAGCTCCAATACTAATCTCTGCAAACTACAAAATAAAGCATTAAGAGCAGCATTAGGGATATCAAAAAGGGAACAGATCTCCAAGATTAGAAAAGAGGCCCATTGGCTCCCCATCAAAGCCAGAATCATCTTTAAAACGCTGTGCATTGCACATAAATGCCTCTCCAATAAAGCCTCTTGTATCTGAACAACACCATTAAAAAAGAAAATACCAGAACATTGAGATCCAATGATAACCAGTTTCTAGTGTTACCCCGCTACAACAACACTAGAGCAGGAGGCAGCTGCTTCCTTGTCCTAGCTTTAAATACTGGAATTCCTTACCCATCAGCATCAAAAAAGACACCTCCTTTCCCAGTTTCAAAAAACAGCTAAAGACTTGGCTGTTCAACCAATACTAGTACTATAATAGCTGATGCTTCTCCAGCAAGGCCTACATTCTGGAAACCCACTAAAATTCCCAAATAACCAAAGGGGAAAGCTGGGGTGTTTTTGGGAAGCATCCTGTTATCGCTAACTGCATGCCATCCTGCCATCCTGCCATCTTGCCACCCTGCCATCCAGATGACCTTTAGTATCCAGTGACCAGAATTGCCATTCCAGTCCTTGCCATCCTGTTACCAGAACTGTCCAGCTGTTTGACAGGCGCCCTGCCGTGTAGTGACCAGAACCATTGAATGTCCAAAGTCCCAAACTAAAAGTGGACTGTAAGTATCATCCCTATCCGATAGAAATCCATAGCCTATCTCGTCTTGCATTTGTCCTTATCCCACTCTCTAAGTCATCATATCCTTATTGTGCTAACTTGTGCAAACTGTCAGAATCATTCTTGCAACCCTGCCCTTGGTTTCTAGTGCTAGTGCCATCTCTTTAGTAACTTTGCCTTTTGTAATCCTAAGCCATTAGTCCTATTTCGAGTGATCGGACTGGTTCCGCCAAGGTTGGGCGCTGGGGTGAGAGGGTTGAACTCGCGAATCAACCCTGGCGCTTACTGTGTCCCTATGGTGGCCTAGCCTGAATACTCTAGTGTAAAAGTAAATCTGTTCTTGTCACAACTGACTTCCTTTCCAATTTCACGCCTTCATTTTTCTAAAGGCGCACCTTTTTATATCTTGCATAATTCTCCCAATTTACCAGCTAGAGACTTAATTTCACTTCCATATTGTAACTGTGATATATAGCTATCCCCAACCAAATAACTCCAAACCAGTCTATTTCACCCATTTTTTATTAAAAACCGTTTGGGTAATTTCAGGCAGGAATTGCAAAATTGCAAAGTATCCAACCTGTCATTTTTCTGCAATCTGTTTTAAACTTTCCACTCATTTTTGAACTGTATGCTTATGGTAAGCCGTTCTTTGTGATTGTTAGTGTTTTTCCATTGTTGCTCTAGTGAGGAATTGTATTTGCTTCAAGGTTTTTAACACACATTCATTATTTATTTATCCATTTCTGAGTGTCATTTCATAACATTGCAAGGGGTTTAAAATCTGTTTTTCTCTATTATTTGGGGAGGGAAGGTCAGATTTGGATCCTGATTCTTGCCTATTATTCCTGATTACCTGCTGCTTCTGTTTATCCACCCAACCCAGAATTATTTGTGGGTGGAGGGAACATTGCAGGGGGGAAATTCTAACTGGGGCGCTATCTTTCCTAAATCAAAAAGTGTTCCTATTCCGCTGTGCTGTGTATCTGTTCCACAAGAAGTTTAAACCCAGTGCATTGCTCACATTCTCATTGTAATTATCAACCCATTGGTGATTGCTGCCCCACATTAAAGTGTATGATTTATTTTGAATTTTAAAATAAATAAATAAATGTTGTATTTTACCTACCAGCCTGGTTTATGGTCCATTGTGACCCAGGGTATTTGAAAAGGGGGTGTGATATGAGTGGTGTACCATCTCTATATTGAATCAATATAACAAGATGAGCATTTCAGTCGTGCGCTGCATACTAGGCCGAGACCAAGGTGTGTGTCGCCTGATTGAAATCCTTAACAAGACTTTGGGCCTCATTACGAGTTGGGCGCAAAGGGATACAGGGCACCGGTAAGGACACCAGTGCTGGTAATCCCTTTGCACCCTATTCCGAGGTCCCTTTATGGGTCCCACTAAGGCCACCTGGTTTTACCAGGCGGCTTTAGCGGGAGCCACAAAGGGTCCAGGGAGCAAATAATGGTACCGCAAATTGCGGTACCGTTATTTGCCCCTTCCCCATTCCTATTGAGCCCTATGGGGGCTCAAATGGGAATGGGAAATGGTATTTTCAATGGGGACTTACCGGTCCCGCAAAGGTCCGACTAGACCGGTAATTCCCCAGTGAATGAGGGTGGACTTGGTACCGTTATTGGATGCAGCCATGACGCTATTAGCCCCATGGCTACCTTTAATCTTGGAATGAGGCCCTTTGCCCCCTATTCATCAGCATCCCGTGTCCAGGTTCACTCTTGCCAACTTCACATTGATTTGTGCTTTCAAGGTTTTCAGGATTCACTTCCCCTGCTTTCTCTATAGTTCTTAGGTCAAAGGCTTTCAACCATACAGGGATTTTGCTTGACCTCCTGTAAGACCACTTTGACCTAACTAGATGGCTCTCCTAAAACCTTCTGGTATCTGTAGTTTCACTGAGCTGGGGCTCGACCAGAGTCTCTCATGTTAGCACCCATGTGGTGACAGTTCCCTTTGCAGCTGGTCTCCCCTTTAAGACTTTTACAGTTCTTTGAACTTGATTTAAGTTGCCACTTTGGGACTGTCATTCACCACAGCCCGGCTCTTATCGGTTTTCCCCTCGACTCACCAGCTGTGATGAACCACTTGCCTTTCCTTGTAATTGGAGTCAGGCCCAGTACCACACAAGCAAAAGTCTCCCTCTCTCCCACTTCGACACGCTCCATGTACTGTTGGCATCTGTTGCAGCACACTTGGGCTATTGTCCTCAGTTTTAGGGGGCAGTGGTTTTGAATGTCCTAAGGGGTAGGATGGGAAAATGATGCCGAAAGAAGGGGGACGCCACATCTCTCCCATCAGTGTCCCACTCCCACTCCCCGAGGACCCCCCATCCAGGTGATCCTTCCTCATTGGTCCACCCCCAGGAACTGGATCCAATAGCAATGGCCGTGTCCTGGCTAGCTGGATGACAGATCCCCCCGGACTAGCTAGGGAGACACCTTCAGGTTTCTCGCACTACCCATGATGAACATATATGATCTATATCCTCCTGAATTTCATCTGGGGTTTTGATATCTGGAGGGACATACATATTAATAAGGAATATCGGTGTAGATACTAGCATTCCGTTCACCACCATCTCAATAGCCAAAATATTCATAGCACTGGTGATCATTCTTATGCTAGTCAAGGGGACATTCTGCTTCATGTCCACAATTGGGCCGCCATTAGGATGACCTGTGGGGCCCTTAGTCACCAATTGTTGAATTTCTGTGTAGCCTTTTATATGGATCTTTGCAGTAAGCCAAGTTTGTTGCAAAAATTGCACATCAAACTTGTCAAATAAGGGGAGTGAGCCTTGTGTATCCCAGAAATGGGTAAATCCCTGAGTGTTCCAGCTGGCAATCTTAAAAATTCACTTTGTCTCAACCAGTTGATGCACAAGAAACTTCCTGCACCATTCCCAACCAATGGCATCTCGCAGGACAGCCTCAGTGGTTGCTCCCACCCCCACTCCGACCACCATGTGCCATAAGATCACCTCAGGGATTGTCTTCACTACTGGTGGTATAGATATATGTGTTGGACCGTCGGCTACATAACCCACATTAAGATTTGATTGATGATGATTGCGAAACAGAGAAGAAACCTCAACAGAGGTACAGTGCATGTGCACAAAGTTACGTCCATTAATATTCACAAGTTCGACCAAACTGAAACCCGCAGATGATAGAACCCTCAGAACTGGAATATTCTTACAAACCTTGAGGAAATCAGATCTATTGATCTAAAAGATCTAAACGATCTAAAAGTCATGGGTCCCCTACCCAAGGTAAACATTTTTGATTATTTCACCTTTGGGGGAGATTCTGATTGCTTGCATACTAAGGGCTGTAAAAGAACTGATTTATTCTGACATACAGCACTTTTTCCCAATAGGTCTTGTTTAGCTAATAAGCATGTCAATTCTACCCGCATTGGATTAGAAGGTGGTACAGACGTTCCCATATCTTGAGGTTACGCCTGTGGGTCATCTGTCAACAGCCAACTAGTCCAAGTGCCAGGTAACGTCTGACCTCTACCTCATCTCTTAATCGGATTGTTCTTCATAGTGAGGGTTTGGTCAGGCACAATGGACATTAAATTAAGGGGCTCGGCTGGTTGTGTTTGAAGGATCATAACTTTTTTCCTGTTCGCTGCTTGTTTCTGTAATCTGACACGTTTGGCAAGGCGCCTATTCTTTTGTGACTTACACATAGATAACTCGCCATCAGCTACATCCTGTATATTTAATGCCAAAATGTTCAATAATTACATCAGGTTCAGCCCTTTCATGGGCTAAGTCTGTGGTTATCACAGGTTTGTCGTGAATGGGTCTTTGATACTTTTCCGTGCTTGTTGTGATCTATTATTTCAAGTCCCTGATTCATGGATTATTTGCGCCGAAAAAAACGTGATTTGTGCTCCATTCTGCCTGCAAATCCCCATTTGTTAAACAGGGATTTGTGGGCAGAATGGTGCACAAATCTCGTTTTTTTGGCGCAAGTAATCCATGAATCAGGGCATGTTAGACCTTGTTTTTTCACATCTTCAAGTATGACTCCACGCAGTTTAATCAGTATCTTAACTGCGAACTGTAGCACTGCTGACGTATTAACTGAGGTCAGGCGTGTTACTGGTATGCATCCTGTTTGTGTAGGTTTCCACATCGTCCAATTATTCTCTGTAATGTTTGGTTTGGTTTGGTTTGGTGCTGCGGAATTCCTCACTACCCTGCTACATGGAAGGAGACGTTGTACGAAGTAGCTGGCTGTTGGATGAGTCTGCCCACTGGGCCATTGGAGGAGAGGGATGGGGGGATTACATGCATATGCAAGGGGAATACCCTCTGGGCCATGGGAGGAGAGGGATGGGGGGGCAGCATGCATATGCAAGGGGAATACCCTCTGGCCCATGGGAGGAGAGAGATGGGGGGGCTACATGCATATGCAAGGGGAATACCCTCTGGGCCATGGGAGGAGAGGGATGGGGGGCTACATGCATATGCAAGGGGAATACCCTCTGGGACCTGGGAGGAGAGGGATGGGGGGCTAAAAGCATCTTGAGTTATCCCCTGCTACACAGCCCTCACATGTGCGTACATAATGGACCTAGACAATGCATCGGGGGCCCTGGTGGTTTAAATGGCCAAGCCCCTAAATCATGTATATCACCCAAGGCTCACACCATGGATTGGCAAGTACTGTACAGGGCTGATAGTCATGTGGATGTGGCTGCCATTGATGGGATAGTGCATGTGAACTTGAAAGATGTACAGGCTGAGCACATACGGCAACTGAGCAGTATCCTTACACATACCTCCTTCTGCTCCCATCCAGGTAATGCTGGCTTTCCTATGAAGGCGTGGCTACTCACCCCTATCTAGGGTTTTGATATCTGGAGGGACATACATATTAATAAGGAATATCGGTGTAGATACTAGCATTCCGTTCAGCACTATCTCAATAGCCAAAATATTCATAGTACTGGTGATCATTCTTATGCTAGTCAAGGGGACATTCTGCTTCATGTCCACAATTGGGCCTCCATTAGGATGACCTCTGGGGCCCTTAGTCACCAATTGTTGAATTTCTGTGTAGCCTTTTATATGGATCTTTGCAGTAAGCCAAGTTTGTTGCAAATATTGCACATCAAACTTGTCAAATAAGGGGAGTGAGCCTTGTGTATCCCAGAAATGGGTAAATCCCTTAGTGTTCCAGCTGGCAATCTTAAAGATTCACTTTTTCTCAACCATTTGATGCACAAAAAACTTCCTGCACCATTCCCAACCAATGGCATCTTGCAGGACAGCCTGAGTGGTTGCTCCCACCCCCACTCCGACCACCATATGCCATAAGATCGCCTCAGGGATTGTCTTCACTACTGGTGGTATAGATATATGTGTTGGACCGTCGACTACATAACCCACATTAAGATTTGATTGATGATGATTGCGAATCAGAGAAGAGACCGTAACAGAGGTACAGTGCATGTGCACAAAGTTACGTCCATTAATAATCACAGGTTCGACCAAACTGAAACCCGCAGATGATAGAACCCTCAGAACTGGAATATTCTTACAAACCTTGAGGAAATCAGATCTATTGATCTAAAAGATCTAAAAGATCTAAAAGTCATGGGTCCCCTACCCAAGGTAAACATTTTTGATTCTTTCACCTTTGGGGGAGGTTCTGATTGCTTGCATACTAAGGGCTGTAAAAGCAATGATTTATTCTGACATACAGCACTTTTTCCCAATAGGTCTTGTTTAGCTAATAAGCATGTCAATTCTACCCGCATTGGATTAGAAGGTGGTACAGACGTTCCCATATCTTGCGTGGGTCGTCTGTCAGCCAACTAGTCCAGGTGCCAGGTAACTTCTGACCTCTACCTCATCTCTTAATCGGATTGTTCTTCATAGTGAGGGTTTGGTCAGGCACAATGGACATTAAATTAAGGGGCTCGACTGGTTGTGTTTGAAGGATCATAACTTTTTTCCTGTTCGCTGCTTGTTTCTGTAGTCTGACACATTTGGCAAGGCGCCTATTCTTTCGTGACTTGCACATAGATAACTCGCCATCAGCTTCATTCTGTATATTTAATGCCACAATGTTCAATAATTACATCAGGTTCAGCCCTTTCATGGCCTAAGTCTGTGGTTATCACAGGTTTGTCGTGAATGGGTCTTTGATATTTTTCCGTGCTTGTTGTGATCTATTATTTCAAGTCCTTGAAATAATAGATCAAATCCCCATTTGTTAAACAGGGATTTGTGGGCAGAATGGTGCACAAATCCCGTGTTTTCGGCGCAAATAATCCATGAATCACGGTATGTTAGACCTTGTTTTTTCACATCTTCATGTATGACTCCACACAGTTTAATCAGTATCTTAACTGTGAACGGTAGCACTCCTGACGTATTAACTGAGGTCAGGCGTGTTACTGGTATGCATCCTGTTTGTGTAGGTTTCCACTTCGTCCAATTATTCTCTGTAATGTTTGGTTTGGTTTGGTGCTGCGGAATTCCTCATTACCCTGCTACATGGAAGGAGATGTTGTACAAAGTGGCTGGCTGTTGGATGAGACTGCCCACTGGGCCATTGGAGGAGAGGGATGGGGGGGTTACATGCATATGCAAGGGGAATACCCTCTGAGCCATAGGAGGAGAGGGATGGGGGGGTGCATGCATATGCAAGGGGAATACCCTCTGGGACCTGGGAGGAGAGGGATGGGGGGGCTAAAAGCATCTTGAGTTATCCCCTGCTACACAGCCCTCACATGTGCGTACATAATGGATCTAGACAATGCATCGGGGGGCCTGGTGGTTTAAATGTCCAAGCCCCTAAATCATGCATTTCACCCAAGGCTCGTACCATAGATTGGCAAGTACTGTACAGGGCTGATAGTCATGTGTATGTGGCTGCCATCGACGGGATAGTGCATGTGAACTTGAAAGATGTACAGGCTGAGCACATATGGCAACTGAGCAGTATCCTTACACATACCTCCTTCTGCTCCCATCCAGGTAATGATGGCTCTCCTCTGAAGACGTGGCTACTCCCCCCTTTCAGGAATCTGCAGAACCGGCACAAAGAGGACTTCATTCGTGCACATACATGTACGCGTGTGGTCATTGAGCAGACCTTTGGCCTGTTGAAGGCAAGGTTTTGCTGCGTCAGCAGGTTGGGTAGCGCACTCATATACGGGCCTGAGGAGGTGGGCAAGATCATCATGGTATGTGCAATGCTGCATAACATGTGCATCCAGTGGAACGTACCCCTACCACCTGACATGGAGCTGCCACCACCTGGTGAAGTAGAAGGAGAGGAAGGAGTAGATATTGGACATAGGCCAGGATGCGACACACTTGAGGGTCGCGCACTGCGCCACTTGGTCATAGACCAATCATTCTGATGTACTGGGATGCAGAGGGTTACATGTATTGGGAACTGTGGGCACTGGGTGTGTGGGTATATGGGCACAGTCCACTATGAACAATAAATTGACAAACACCAGCAATGTCCACTCATGTGATGTTTTGTACACAACGGGTGTATTCAAGTGATGGTTTGTACAACATGATTTAACACTCCACGCCCCCAAAAACCTCTCCCCCTCCCCCCACACCCCCAAAGACCCCTGCCCCTCCTCCCACACACCCCCACACAACTCCCATGCCACCACACCCCCAGTACTACACCCACCACCAGCCTCCACCCTCCCCCAACACGCAAAGTCAACAATGGCACAACATGTGTCCGGATGTGGTGCTAAACAGATTGTGCAGGGTGGCCCTGCTACTGTGGAGCCCCCTTCGGAGGTGGGGGTTGGATCTCTGAGCGCCGCGCACTTCACATGGACATGCGCACAGGGCTGGTCTGCCTGTAACTTGCTGGCGTGGTCGATGTGGATGAGGCAGATGGCTGTGACCCCAAAGCCACAGTTTGCTGCTGCTCCATGCTGTCTGTAATCCTGGTGAGGATCTGGCCCAAGGCATTGAATCCATCTCGCACTTGCTGAGTGCTTGAGTTGATGGTCTGTATTACGGTCACAGTGCTATCATAGATGAAACAGCATGTTGACTCGCCTTCAGCAAGGTACTGTTTGACATAGCCTTGCATCTCCTCCTGCCGGCCCTCCATCCTGGTCAGATGTCTCTCAAGGTCCCGTATAGCAGTGTGTGTGGTATTTGATGGGTTACGTGGTGCAGGCAATATGGGGCTGTGCAATGTCAGAGACCACTCTCCATGGATGCCCTGTTCTGATGAATCCTGGCAAGGGGTGTCCTTTGGGGTCACCTGCAGGCTCGGGGTTTGACCTGCAGGCTCTGTGTGCAGGACTTCAGCATTTTGCGTAATCGTCAGGGCCAGCTTCCTCATCGCCTCTATGCTGTGCCGATACAGCCATCTCCCCAATTGTGCTTGCGGCAGCGTACTGTGTGCCATCATTGTCCATGCCAGATGTGTCCCCGGCCTGTGTAGAATGTGTACAGGGGTGCAGGGGCAGGTGTCTGCTGGTCCTGTGTGGGTGGCAGTGTGGCTGGTTGGGCACTGGTTGTTGTCTTGCGTGCCGCTTGGACCATCCTTGGTGCCCTCGAAGTAGATGGCCCGGTGCCATCAGCTTTGCCCCTTTCCCTTTTGGCTGGTGTTATGCATTGTGCACTCCTCTGTGATTCTTCGGTGTCTGCATCCGTTCCTGGGGGAGATAGAGAGTGGGAGGGCATCAGTAATGGTGGTGCTTGCATCATGCATGCGTTTGTCTTTGTGCAGTTGGCGCCATGTCATCAGTTGCATGCCTGGATTTGCAGCGGACTGGGTACGTGCAAGGTTGGGGGGGTGCTGTTTGCAATCATGCAGGTGTTCATATGTACACCATGGTGGCTGCTGTAGGGCCTTGATGTGTGTTGTGACTTGTGTGCTGTGTGACACGTGCAGGTCATTTGTGCGTCATGTGTGTATTCGTGTATGGGTGCAGCATGCAGCATGCATTAGGATGTGTTAGTGGTGGGCCCAGCATGTGTATATGGATATGTGTAGGTGTGTATGATGTGCCATGTATTGGTTGTCGTTGCTATCACATTTGGAGGTCAGTGCTGATGATTGGTTGTCGTGTGTATGTAGGGACACTCACCTTCATCTGCCGATGTTGGCCTGCCGAACTCAGCTCCACCGACTCCTTCAATGGACTCCACATCTATCACTGAGCTGCTCCCATCTGGCCAATTTGATTGGTGAGTGAGATCCTCCACCTGTTGCCAGCCCCTGGCTCTGATTGGCCAACAAGCTATTCCGCACTCTCAGCCTGAGGTCATCCCAGTGCTTTTTACAATCGCGCACTGTGCGTGTGGTGGTGCTGACTGCACTTACTTTCCGAGCAACTTCTTCCCAGATGGCTTTCTTCCTCAGCTGGGCTGGACGCCTGAGGTTGCTGCAGAATACCACATCAGCATTCTCTACTAGGATGTCAGCTAACATGTTTAGCTCCTCATCCTTAAATCATGGTTTAGGCAGATGGGCCTTTCTGGGTTGCCTTTGACATTTTGTCCATGGTGTGCTAGGAGTTCTGGTGATGAAGGTCCAGTGTGTGGAGGATGGCAATGGATTGTGTTTTTAAAGATGGCCACCAAAGCATTTCCCGTTCCGGCGCAATGACGTTACTTCCGGGTCCGGTAATAACATGGCCGTTCTTAGCACTATGTCAATACCGGTACCGCTATTTGGGGGTTGCCGAGGGCGGAGGTGTTATGTGCGCACTCGTTCATGCTGCTATCTTGGGGTTTGATGGTTGTTACCGGCAGGCCGGTACGGCCGGTACCGGCATGCAGGGGTGCGCGTGCTCACGCACTCGTAATCACCCGCTGTTTACGGAATCGAGCCAAGACAGGCATGTTATTACCGGCATGCCGTTAAGGGCTGATTTTTAGCGCCAACCTCGTAATGAGGCCCACTGTATCGAAGGCAGATGTCATAAGAAGGAGCATTGGGGATCCAGTGCCCTCTTGGTCTGCCCCTTGTCTAGGATGATTTTGATTGGATGTGGTAACGGTAGTGGAAGATGATGAATTTTATTTATTGGATGTGTACTAGCGACTGAGAATAGATAGAGAGGCTCGACTAAATATAGGTGGGTTGTGGGATCTTCACTAACAACATTTCAAAATTATGGGTTAAAGATGTGTATTGTTCAGAACACTCACTGTGAAAAATTGTTTAAAAAGCCAGGAAATATACATACAGATTTGTAGATGAACATATGAAAAAAATCTAATGAATGCCAGAAAATCAATAATACAAAGTAATATTTTTCATTATGTTTTTATGGCGCCTTTTCCAATAATGTATGTCAATAAAATGAACATTTTTATGCTGGCTATGCGCAATCATGTCCATTCTTACTGTACCAATATATGCCAGTATCTTCTTGTTAGAAAATATTCCTGATTGCTTAGCGCATGAAGCCAGGTCAAAATGTATGACACTGCAAGAAAACATGTTCAAGCGGAATGCACCTGTATAGAATGTATACTAATTCCACGTAAGAACACACATCATGATGGCTTTCCAGATGATGCCAATAAAAATGCCATGCCACTGTGAGGAAAAATGTATATACCTGGCTACAGCAATCTATGCTGTTATGCCTGTATAAGAACATTTATCATGTGGGCTTTACCCCTATTACCAGTAAAAATGTCCAAGCCACTGTAAGAAAAGATGTACATACTGGCTGCACCACTGTAGGCCAGTATAACCACATAAAGACAACTCTCATCATATCGGATTGGCCATAATGTCAGTAAAAATGCTGTGCCATCAATGTAAGGAAGTATGGCCATGCAAGAACTCTCATCACGTTGCCCATAATTCCAGTTACATTTTCCATGCTGATGTAAGAAGGCATGCACACTAAAGGACAGACATCTGGCCCATCTGGCCCTTCATGCATGTTAAACATTCCATGCTATGTTAAGAAAACCCATACACAATGGCTGCACCAATGCATGCCAGTATGCCAATATAAGGACACTGATCATGTTGGCTCCGTCCACAATACTAGTAAAAAATTCCATACCAGATTCGGAAAGGATGAATACACTGGCTGCTTCTATGTAGCACCCCAACATAAGAACACTCGTCATGTTCTAATTTCCTGTGCTGCTAGGGAAAATGCCATGCCCACACTTGAAGAAAATATGTCTATGCTTCCTGCAGCAATGTACCCCCAACATGCCCTCCAAAGAACAAAAGAACACTAATCATATTGAAAAGTGAGATGGCCCAATGTATGAAAAACAGATCCATGCTGCCTACACTAATGCAGCCCACTATCAGAGGCTGGCTCGTTGTCCTGCACACACATGTTCACACAAATACACACCCATGCAAAATACACACTATATCATTCACATGAGAACACAATAAATGACACACTCATTATATTTTCTCCCCAAAACATCTCATTCACACTGCTTTGTTAATCACACACTTGCCATTCACTTCTACCTATACACTGATTGTACTCCCATTCACATATGCACACATTCAAAAGTGCCCTTCCACAGATAGGATATGATAGGTTATTTATAACACGCTTAATACCCAGAGGTTTCTAAGCGCGGAACAGGGGATCAAACATGTGGTGCTCTGTGTCTTCTTGCTTCCAAGGCAAGCACATTACCCCTAAGCTATCTTCCCGATATACATCCTGAGATGCACACATGCATACATTCACAGTAAACGTACACATTAAGGAGGTAATTGTTTTCTTATCTTCTCTATCATTGGACTCCACACACCAAGACACACACTGTCCAGATGGCCCTCCAGCTCCCACATACCACACAAACAAGAACTAGGAAGCAAGGAGAATGTCCTCGATCCAAACATGCATGATGGAACAGGAGTGCCAAGATCTAGTGATCCAGGTCCATTTATTGCACAGGGAGGTTCAGGATAACCCCTCGACACATGTGACCCTTCAGTTCCCAAATCTGCATTCCCAATGAGTCATGCAAGGTATGGGAAGCAAAATGCCACCAGCCTTGTATGGTGCATTGTACTGTCAAAGGTAAACCATGCTTACCCAAAGCCAGCCCAAGAGTTAGTGCTCAGCTGCTTGCTATAGTTGAACGAGTTTTCAGTGGTTTTACTGAGCTGGCTTGCTTTTCTGGGATGGCTCCTCCATAATGAGTGGCAAATTAGCACCACATTGCCCATTGCTTATTATAAATGAGACATCACTGGTAACAGTTTCAGTAACCTGAAGAGGTAAGAACCATGCTTGTATGAAGTCCAAAATATCGATTGTTTCCATGAAATGAAATGAATAACAACCTAAAGTACTTCTGCACCTCATTGGCATTTGGAATGTACATTAAGTCTACTACAAGGAGTACCTGAGCCAACATGTCACTTACTAACACCCTCAGTTTGGACGTGTCAGAATCTGTTGTGGAGCAAGCTGCATCTGCATCCGACTGTTTCTTATTCTAAACACTATCCAGTTGACATGGTAAGAGGCATGGTATTCTAAACAATACATCGCATCCTGTGCAGTTTTCTGCCCATGGAGTAAAATGCATTCAGATCACCATAGTGTGTGCATAAACATACTGCAGTGATCAGTAAAGGAGGTGACATGCAAAAACATGTGGACACCATTAGAAGGGACCACTGCAGCTTCTGACTGACGTTTCCGGTGTAAGAAACAGGTAATAATGCATAAGTATTAATACCTTTTTGCATAGTGTTAGGGAGAATTCTCCAGAATGGCTAATTTCCCTTACCTACTGAGTCCCTCAGCAGCTTTGCTGAATTTCTAGGATTTATTTTTATCACCTGGTAAGAGTGTGAGCCTTTTTATCCCATTCTTACATGTGTTTTGCTGTAGGTTTAACATTTTTGTGTTCATAGACTATGGAGCCTCACCTACTCAATAAGCATCATCTTTTTACTGTGTGTCACACAGCACATCTAGTGCAGTGACACAGGGTTGTCTTTTTTCAGGCTTCCCAATTTTAACTCTAATTTCTGGGACTGACTACTGTCAGTCAGAAAATGTAAAGTTGCCATTGCCTTTATTAGTCTTTTTAAATCCACAGACCCAGTACTAACTATCTTACATAGAGTACTGGAAAGGGTTAATAGTTATCCCTTTTTGTCTGTCTCTCATGGAACATTATTTCGTTCCCCTTTCTTTAAGACTTGGCTGGTGGCAGTGGTATCTACCATAATTTTCCTACTGCACTCTATAAATATAGGCTTGGTAATGTTTAAGGCTATGTTAGTAACCTCAAACTTTAATCTGCTGGACCCCATTTAATTTTATTTAGTTCCGACTGGGTTTATTCACCATTTCTTTTTGTAAAGGTCTTTCTTGTGTTTTACTCTGCACGCCAAATCAGGTTTGGTTCCTTTGTTCACCGTCCTTTGGCGGGCTTCTGCACAGAAGCCCTCCTTAGGTCCCTGAGAGTCTAGGTAGACAGGATGTGAGGGAGGAGTTTAGGCCCCCTGCACAGGGTCTCCTTGGAGACTAAAGTCACATTCTTGTTTGATTGGCTAGGTGACGGTCCTGCCAGGACAGCCACCCTGCTGTGTGATTGACAGCCAGGCTGTGTGAATGGGGAAAAACTGCATAAAAATAAGGTCTCTGGGACATGGAAGGCAGAGTCGCCACTGGATCGAGAGAACCGAAGAGAAGCTGAAGGAAGAGGACGACTGCAACTACTGAACCTCCCGGTGAAGCCCTGCTGTGGGTCTGAATCTCCTAAACTTCGACGACAGAGAAGATCTGCAAGGAATCTTATTTTCTTAAGCTGGTGGGACCAACCAGTTTGCCAAACACCAAGCAAGGCCTCCCTCCCCTGGTCAAATTTGCTATGCATCACTGCAGTGAACCGGATAGCCAGGAGTACCAGACCCTGTTTGGGTTTTAAGGAGTGCACCTTGTATTTGTTGCTTTGCTCTGCTGCTGGTTTCTTCCCTGGGCAGTGCAGGACCCTCCAGTCTTCCTCCTTCATGTCAGTCCGACAGTCGCTTCAGGAACCGTGAGCCTGCAGGATCTGCCAGGAACTTCTGCCTCAGCTACAGCATTCTTCTTCTAAGCTACTGTTCCAACCTGGTTGTTTCTTCCGTCCGACTGTGGTGAAAGTGTTTTAAATCTTTTGCCTATCCGAGGGGGTGTCCTTTTCTACTCTTTTAAGTAACTTTTCTTCCGACCAACTTCGTTTGGAACTCTTGGCAAAGACTGAACCACAAACTACTCTGAACTGTGTGATCCTCTGCAAGACTCTGAACCATTAACATTGGCCCAGGCCTATTGATTTGAATTCTCATTGTAGTAATCCTTTTCTAGATTACCCTGCCTACTTACTTGTTGGTGCTGCTTAATTTTGTATAACCTTGTCTTTCCCTCCCTTTTTAAATTCCTGGAATGCCATTTTGCTCACACTTCAATTTGAGCTTAAGTTGTCCAGAATTGGTTGGGTGTTGTGTAGTATGTTAAGCTTGTGATTTTTCTGCTGCTGTACTTAGTGAACCTTGAGTCAGTGTTTATATTAACCATAGCAATATCTGTCCTTTATGTTACTTCTGATACTGCTCACTTTCCTCTTGAGATAAGTCTGGCTGCTCAGCCATCGCTACCACTTTATGGTGTAGTACTGGCTTGTTCCAAAGGTGAATTTGTACTTGCACTTGTAGTCTTAATTGTGTGTGGTGTTCCCAAAGGGTACTGCACATGATTCTGCCTAACACATGCTTCTCAAAAGCATCAGTAAAATATAATCTCAAAGAGCCTATTTCCCACTCCATGTGAAAAAAGGAACAGTGGAACCCTTTTTTGTGCACTCTGTGTTTGAATAGATTTGTACTTGGTTGTGA